>NC_091938.1:3750357-4084285 GCF_041260155.1 Ptychodera flava
AACTAATCAAGTCCCTGGCCCAGAATTCATACAAATCATGATATCATAGTAATATAGTTTGCCATCCTTTTCAAGAAGTACATATTACATTTCAACAGCGAGGTGAAAACAAATAAAAAACCAAAAAATACAGAGATTCACTGTTCTGAGTTCAAAAGAAAATTTTTAAGTGAGGTTTTAAATAATTTCTTGATTGTACAGATTTTATCGTCCTTGGAATTTCGTTCCAATGCTTAGCAATAGAATAATATATATTATTTTGAGTTAATTTTAAATTTACCTTTGGAATAACAAAATTGTCGCCAGTAGATAAACGTGTTTCATATGTATGTGAAATTGATGAAGCATAACGATCTAATGAATGCCCATAATGACCAGTTTTTAAGTCAAAAGCAAATATACAGGTCTGAAACTTACAAAGTTTATAAACATTGAGAATTCCAAGTTGCTGAAACAATGGAGCACTGTGTGTAATTTTACTAGAAAAAGTTATCAGTCTGACCACTCTCTTTTGTAATCTAAAAATCCTGTCTAGATAGGTTTTATACGCATTTCCCCATATTTCAATACAATACATTATATGAGGGAGAATAAAACAATTGTACAATAACAATAAAATTGATTTTGGAAGATAATGACGTAAATATGATATAAGACCTACTTTTTGACTAACCTTCTTGATAATTGTTTCAATATGATATTTCCATGTTAAAGAAGAATCCAGAGTAACCCCAAGATAGATAGCAGAAAAAACATTTTGATTGCCAGATCACCAACAAATAAAGCACCCTGAGGGTCAAAATTTCTGCGAGCAGTTTTAAAGATAATGTAGTTTGTTTTGTAAACATTAACAGTAAGCTTGTTGGACTTGCACCAGGTATGTACTTTTGTTAACTCTGTATTTAAAATATCCAGATCAATTCTATGTATGTTATCTGAATAAAATAAATTGGTGTCGTCAGCAAATAACCTGAATTGAAATATCTGAGATGATTTGCTGATATCGTTGATATAAATTAAAAAGAGAAGAGGGCCTAGGATAGATCCCTGTGGAACTCCGCAAGGGATTATTTGAGTTTTTGAAGTACAGTTGTTTATATTAACATACTGTTGTCGGCCTTCAATGTAAGTCTTAAACCAGTTCAGAGTCGACCCTCTAATCCCATAATGACTTAGCTTTGATAATAAAATTGTGTGATTTATCGTGTCAAAAGCTTTTTTAAAATCAATAAAAATACCAAAAGTAACATAACCATCGTCAATTTGCTTAAATATTTCAGCTATAAGGTCTGCTAATGCTAATTTTGTGCTATGCTTCTTGCGAAAGCCGTACTGATTGTCGATTAGAACGTCAAACTTTTCCAAAAATACACTGAGTTGTGTATTTACAACAGATTCTATGATTTTACTAAAAACTGGCAATACAGAAATAGGCCTATAATTGCCAATTTCATATGCACAGCCCTTTTTAAAAATAGGGGTTACTCTTGCCATTTTTAACTTTTCCGGGAATATACCCTGGGATAATGACGTATTAATAATATGAGCAAGTGGTTCTACTATATAATCAGCTGCTTCTTTTACAAGCTTGGGGTGTATTTCGTCAAAACCTATAGCTTTACAAGGATCTAGTGAATTAATTTCTTTGAGTATATCATATGGCAGAACAGGATGAAAGAAAAATGACTGGGGTTGTCGATCATGAAGATACTCACTAAAATTGGTAGTACAGGTTATTTGTGATTCCAATGTTCGCCCAATTTTAACAAAAAAGAATTAAAAGCTTCTGCAATATCTTTACTTTTGGTGAAAAATTTACCTGGATTACCATCATCTTTTAATTTTTGTGGAGCTGTATTTTTAGAATTCTTGTTCAGTATTTCATTGATAGTCCTCCACGTGTTGTGATCATTTCCAACAGACATAAAAAGTCTGTCACAAAAGTACTTCTTCTTGGCCTTCCTCAGTAATTTAGTCAACAGATTGCGATATAATTTGTACTGTTGATGAATTGGCGAGTTTTCACAGTGTCGTTTTGTTTTAGAAAACATCCTTTGTTTGTTTTTAATTGAAACCAGGAGACCTTTTGTTAACCAAGGTTTCCGTACACGCTTACGTGGCATTGTTATGCATTTAACTGGTACGTGTTTAATCGCCATATCATGAAACAACTTGTAAAAATTATCGTAAGCAGCATTAGCATCATTTGCATTATAAACATCATACCAAGAAATATTAGCCAAGTCAGCTTTAAAAGAGACTGGATCAAAAGAGGAAAAGTCATGCTTGTAATCAGATGTTTTGACATTGAATACATGTCGTAGCTCTTTAAAGATTGCGAAAATAGGATAATGGTCACTTATATCAATTTCGATAGTACCCGCTTCAATGAAATAATCACGGAAATTTACGTGACAATGATCTATTGATGTGGAGCTATGACCAGTTACTCTAGTCGGTATATCCACAACTTGATAAAAGTTATTTCCATTAAGAGTAGCGATATAATCATTGAACACATTACTGTTCCCAGCTGCATCAATGTTGAAGTCACCTAACAAGACACATTTCTTATTACTCAAACTTAATTTATCAAGGCAGTCTGTCAGACTGATCAGGAATTCCTCAGTAGATGTATTTGGTTTTCGGTATATAACGCCTATTATGACCTTAGTATTATCAAGTACCGTTTCAACAAAAATGCATTCGCAATGACTTAGTACAACAGAGTCAATTACAGAATATGACAGTGATTCGTGTAGATAAAGACCAACACCTCCACCTTTAGAACCGCAAGATCCGAGGTACATGAATATTCCATGTTGATTAAGGGTCATTAGCATAGAAAAATTTTAATACCGAAACAATGCTCATTGATGTAATCTGCATATTTGAATATCATTATACCTCGCATCTTGCAATAATAGAATATAGAGGCCAAATTTGCAGGGGATGGGTTGCAAGGAAGGGATATATCTCCTCCTGAATGATATTTTCAAGCAATTTCATCTATCATCCCTTGAAAACCGAGAAAGACCTCTTTGTTTGCATGTGATAATGAACATGACCATAAAGTTACGTGCCGGGATAACGTGAGTACAGTAATTTCCAAAGAGGTTGAAGGAAGATACAGGAAAGCAAAAAATAAAAGGGCTAAATAAATTACAGATGACCGATAACTGTGCCATATCAGTGAAGGTCACTGCATGTCGATGTATAAGTGGCTGTACATGAATATTATGGTAAGGAGATTTCAACCCGTCAAATAATTGTCATTTTAACTTTTCAAACGAGTTCAAGGTGACATGTAAGGGAAATATAGTGTCGTTTTGATGACCACTTTTCACCTAGCTTGTAACTTGTAACTTGATTATATGTGTTCAGCAACTATCTTAAAAAGTTTTCAATTTTTGCACAAAACAGTGTGTTCAGCCCTGAATTAAACTACCGCTTTAAATATTACTTCGAATTTAAGTCCACCGTGAATGTCAAGGATGACTGATAAACCGGCGAGTGTAGCAGATTATGGCGATCTTTTCAAGCAGAGAGTGCACGAAATGGCATGCTTATATTACGAGTCTGGCAGTGATGAAGAGATTACGCTGGAGCAGAACAGGAAGGCTTTTAAAAGGTTTGTGAAGAGATATCCATCAGCGTACTAAAAGGAAGGAAGGGTGTCGGTCTTAGATATTGTAATACGAGGAAGGAGGAAAGTCTGAGATATCACAATTTTTTCTAACGATTCCTCATTTGATTCGGAATATGAAGCACTCTATATTCTAGAAAGTAATTGACAAGTTTGTCAGATGATCTTCTGCATATTGTATTACATCATTAAAGTCTTCTCCTAGAGTAAAAACATTATTCCTAATTCATGAAAAACAAACAACATTGCAATAAAATCAATCATTACACAGCCATTGATGTGTACTTCCCTTATGGATAATTCTTCACTTTAATTCCAAATTTTTACCAGATCCAAATGTAAATCCTCTTGTATTGAGGACTGCACCTAAAACGGTTATACTAAGAGAGCGTTCAGTTAATATCGTAACAAATACAGTTGAGGAAAAAAACGGTTTTCCTCCTGTTTCATTTCGCAGTCAGTACACGGCAGTTGGAATAGCCGTACGTGCATTTTCTGTCTTATAACTTTGAACTATATTTATACGAAGTTTCAATTTCACTAGCCATCAAAATAAATATTGGGGAAGCTTACCTATGGGACATAGCTGACCTTTACCTTATACATAGGAGGTCAATTACACAAAGCATATGATAATTGACCCAGATTATATTTACTGTATGATTGATGTGTCCTACATTGTTAGTGTTTATGATCAAACTCAACTCCATACTTCATTGTTAGTTTTCAACAATAAAAATGCACACGACACACTGGCATGTCACATTGACAACGCTGGCTATTTCAAAGTGCTATAGAAAGTATTAAAAACCTATACCAGAAACAACTGTCTATTACTTTAGCTTTTATACAAATCATGAAAATTTTGAAATAATACATATAAAAATTTCGCGTGCGGGGGTTTCTATGGATTTTTATTATCTTTTAAGGGGTCATCAACATTATTTTTGAGTGGTTAGGGGTATTTTATTTTGATGGAGGCACACTTTTTGCCAGCCTACCTTAGCTACAATAACCGATGCTCCCATAGTTGTTATAAAAAATTCTGTACCTGCTTTGCAATGCACAGTACTCTTTATATGTCATTATATTGACGAATGATGTTATGGCGAGCTTTTTGAACATTTTTACTTTGAGACTTTAAACATTTCTGTACCCATTCGACAAAATGACAAGAGGTTAGGATTTTTACACATTATGACTAGACTATCGTTCACCACACTGTATCTATCATTTCAAGTCATTAATTGTTTTCATTATTATTGTAGTCAGTGTAAATGGGACTTCAATTTCAAGTAATAGAGTATAGGGCTTATCATGGAATTCCTGCATTTTATATTTCCTTCCACTTTTTACTTAGGGAAACAAAAATAGCATATCGGCCCTATGCCATTCCGATGAACAACTCTAAGTCTGGTGAATATTATGTGCAAATTATATATGAATGACAAAGAATAGAAAATGTTTATGTTCAAGTTGAAAGTAAAAACCAAAGGGATCGCATCATTACTCGTAATGGTCGCATTTTAGTCCATTGAATCCACATCGAGGATGTCAGACAAAGTCGCTGACAAATGGTCATGCTGCTGTATTGCGGGTTGGTCCGGTTGCCGACAATCGTGTTGTGTTATGTACTATGAAGTCCCCTTTGTTTTCTTAACAGCTGTTGTCTTCTAATTAATTTTAACCCGATCCAAAGTCCACAACTGCATATCATGTATTATATTTTTTCGTCTTATTTCTGTATGGGATTTGAACGTAATTCCTTGACATATTTATGCTCAATTCACGGATTTATCTTTGAAGCAGATATGAATATTTATATGAAAATATGATCATGCGGTACCGCGCCTATGGCCAAGCATATTTCAAATCTAATGACGGATTATTTAAAAAATTTTGTGATCTCAGACCAGCATCCTTCCTTCAACTGTGCTATCACAGACCAGTATACTCCTCTTACTGTGGTAACCAACAAACTATTCCATGTGTTACCTTTGCTGGCGTCCTAGATTCTTTTGACATGAGAAGACAGATGTTATCTTGTAATAAAGGGAGATTATTGGAAGCATGTTCACTTAACGAAATAGCAGACACGAGTTGGAAGCATAGCAGTATTCAAAATGTTATCGATATGTGTTAACAAAATGTAATACAGAGTACGTCTTTTAAAGGCCTATGAGCTGCAACTCTGCGAAATTGTCTAACCTCAAGGTACCTCCAATTTCCTCACATATTAGTTGCAATCTGTAAATTGAACGATATAGTCATTAACTATGCCGCAACAGCGTCTACTTGTGCCAGAATAGGCAAAAAATTGAACATATCTTTGTTCATTTTAAATTTCCCGCCATTTTCAAAATCTTGTCATGTTGTGTGAGTGAATCCCTTTCCTGTCCTTCCATTAGGTTGCACCGTGTTGTATTTGTATATATTCAAATGTGTACATGCACCATTTACGGCGTTTATCGCATGGTTGTGGGGAGGCGGTAATATTTGGGTGCAGCACCCGTTTATTAATTCTCTTACTGAAACCTCCCCGTGCAGTCCCCCTCAGTTGATAATTATACTTGAGTAAACATCTCTGAGTCAGAATATTCCCATGAACTAATATTAAATAAATGTAAAATAATGAAAATAATGCCAAAAGTTGCAGCTCATGTGCCTTCAATATGTGAAGGATTAGATCCATGTTAACATGATATCTTTGAAATCAATGCTTTCTAAAAGCAGATCTTTTATTATTTGCATATTTTACCTACTTCTGAAGGTCCTTTTGAACCTTGAGGTGTTTGTGTACTAGCATTGTTATACATCTTAAAATCATGGCAGGGACATTGTAAAGGCTGATTTGTGACTGTTTCAATGCAACGTCGCAATAATTTCCTTCGGAATCCTTGGCAAGCTGGTACGGAGCGAAAGACATGTCCTGGTTATTGTCCAATAGGTCCCCTAGATGACCCCCCTCCCCCCAGTAAAATGAGAAAGGTCATTGGAGGGGAATGGAAATAATATGGAAAAAAACGATGATATGAAAAGAGGGTAAAAAACGATGATATGAAACGAGCGTTCTTTACAACCTAATTAGCACACTCAAAATAACATTGTTTTCAATGGTAAATGAATAATAATCGTTATAAATTATCATGTAATATGCAATTAAATATAGTATGTCAAGGAGGCTGTGTCATTAAACCTTTCGCTTTTGATATTTTCCTTAAAGGTACACTGTCACCTTTTTCAATTTTGCCACAGTTACCATGGAAAGAGAAAACCAATCACAGATTTTAAGCGGGTTGCCGCTTTTTAAAAACAGCGCCCTCACATGAGCATTTCGAATACCAAGGAACGCCCTTTGACCATATATGGGCATATTTAGATTACAAGTGAATGTATACCTTTAATTGTCCTTTATTTTCTAACGAAAGACATGTTATGGAAATGTTCAGCGTATTAATTATTGTAAATATTTCTCTGAGCAGACTTCGCATAAGGCCACGTTTATTGCAAGACGTGTCTTCAAATGACTTGTCACTTTCATTACTTGGTCATCGAGTAGATCTTCCAATATGTATCGCACCAACTGCATTACATGGAATAGTAAACCCGGATGCAGAAGTGGCTACAGCAAAAGGTAAAAACGAATGCTCATCGGCTCATCATGGAGTGATCTGGAACGCCAGAGAGAGAGAGAGAGAGAGAGAGAGAGAGAGAGAGAGAGAGAGAGAGAGAGAGAGAGAGAGAGAGAGAGAGAGAGAGGAGGGGTGTGTGAGATAGAGATAGAGGGACAGAGACAGACGGAGACGGTGAGACATTGACAGAGAGACAGAAACAGAGACGGTGAGACATGGACAGAGAGACAGAGACAGAAAGACGGACAGAGACAGAGAGACGGGGGAACGGAGAGGTTGAGAGGTTGAGAGAGAGAGAGAGAGAGAGAGAGAGAGAGAGAGAGAGAGAGAGAGAGAGAGAGAGAGAGAGAGAGAGAGATGTTTTGATTTTTTTTCAGTTTGGCAGTGATAGGAACAAACAAGTAAGTATCTCGTTATTTGGAGGCTTTCTGTGACTCTGTTTTAAGTAACGAGTAGGTCTACAATTACTTTATCGTAGAAAGTGAAAAATCCTGAACAAATAGAATAGCGATGTATTGTACTGATGAGAAATTCCAAGAATTCATTATATCTGCTAAAAAAAACTGTTTCCAGAGTCCAAAAATTGTAAAATTACCTGTTTTTCTTTACAGCTGCTGAGACAATGGGAACATGTATGGTATTGAGTCTGCACGCCAATAAATCAATGGAGGAAGTAAGGGCAAAAACACCAAACGGACTGAAATGGTTGAATCTCTATGTATTTCGAAATCGTACCGTGACTCTCGACTTGGTCAGAAGAGCTGAATGTACAAATTATAAAGGCCTTGTTCTAACTATTGACAACCCATCACTTGGGCAACTTGCCAGAACGCGTCATAGAAAGGAAAGTTCTGTTCACTTCCGTAAGACTATTGAAACCCATGGCTACGGTCATTTGGAGAAGTATTTAAAGGTATTGTGCCTCAATTTTGTTGAAATCAAGAAGAATTAAGAATCTAGACATGTGATGAATGAGAAAACCCTTATCCCTGAACGACAGACAAAACTAATGAGGTCAAATTACGATGAAGTGTGTAATGACAACAAATTTACATTTTTTTCTATACCATAAATTCAGAATTTAGGTAAGAATGGCGATCATTTAATGTTAGTTTTGCATTCTTGAGCTGATGTCACACATGTCTATCGGAAAATTAATATAAGTTTTAATATTTATTCAAATAGGGTAGGCTAAGTTATAAATTAAATTGTAATTTTCATCAAAGCCCTCTAAGAAAATGGGAAAAGGACTTGTGTAGAAACTCAAGGTGCGGGAATGTTCGGTACACAAAACAAGAATGACCTTTTAAGTACATGGCATGGAAAATGAAATAAATATAGTATATATTCACTTTTACTTGTAAATTGCCAAGCAAGGTAATCATGTATTTTTACTTCAAAAGAGAAAAAAGTATTCCAAATGTATTCCAAATGTATTCCAAACAATCGCTGAACGTAAAGAGTGATATTTGACCCTTGGCAGTTTTGAATTTTTGAAGATAACTATAATTACCATGGCTGGCATTGCGCGTGTTTGAGAAAGCTATATCCTAATTCGATGACAAAACATCAGTCAACTTAGGAGGTACGAGGTCATTCAGGACGTACGCGTCAATAATGCAGTGAAATAGACGATACATACCAGACAATGAACAATGATATAGATTGTCACATGATTGTGTTTTGTTGTGCAATTAAACATGACCCTAATGGCATTTTCCTTACACATTTTGCTTGGAGCCATTACTTGATCGTCTTTTTTGTAATGAAAAGCTATCATCGTCCCTTGGGATAATATGCAAAGAATGAAATGTAAAATGTCCAGGGTGCGAGAAAAGCATAGTGTGCACTTTAAGCTCTTGAATATCAATGAACCACTACGCTCAAATGACGTTACAGAATTAGGATGATATGTGTCAAGATGAAGCGTGTTATATCAATGCCCCACATGTACCTAAGTGTTGTACGAATTCCTACACTCATTGTAGACATTTTTTGAAGTGTTACGAGGATAGATACAGTAACTGTTCTAAGCACATTTACCAAATAGAATCAACTAAGTATGGAAAAAAAGTTTTAGCTGAATGTAGAAATGGAATCCAACTTAAAATACAAGAGTAAGAAGTGCATTTAGTTCACAGTTTATTCCTCTTAGGACTCTTTAAGCATGCTTCCTGATGCCAAAAATTGCAAATGCATTCTTCAACAATATAAAGTTGGCGAAACAGTGCACATCGATTAAGTACTCCTATCTTTGATATTGCAATGGTTTCTCCATGATTGCATTTATTCTTTCATACAAATGTGTCTTCAAAGCTCATTCACTCGCTTTTTACAGGGCTACGATATGGGTCCGATAGTTGGTACTACGCCGAGTGATATGGATAGGAGAGATCCCTCCGCAACTTGGGAATACGTTGATTGGCTACGTACACAAACCAATCTACCAATCATCGTTAAGGGTGTTTTAACAGAAGAAGATGCCATATTGGCAGTCAACCATGGCGTGAATGCTGTCATTGTATCAAACCACGGAGGTCGATTACTTGACTCCGTACCGGCATCAGTAAGTACCTCGAACTGCACCAATGTTTACAATCAAAGTATTTTGCGAATATTTTTAAAAAGTACACTCAAACGTCTCCCAAACAAGAATAGTAAAAGCTTGTGTAAAGAAAATAATAAAAAATGTTTATTATTCACAGTGATGTATCTAATGAGTTGCTTGACGTCGGACAAAATCATAAATCCTCTACTCCGAATCGGTGGTGATTCAGTCTTGGACTTTACTCGTAAGCAGCAAAGTACCCGACAATGTTAACCATGTAACGAATTTATCAGAGAATTACCGCAACTCTTTCTTGACTTCAAACTAAATTTGATGTACAGTGAAACCTGTCCTTACGGACACCTAACAAATGCGGACATCTCTCATTTACTGACACTGTGTTTATTCCCGAATGGCTGTTATTACAAACAATAGGTCGGCAACCTGACAAAAGCGGACACCTTTGAATTGTGGACAGCGGACAGCTCTTTGATACAAAGCGTGTGTTTCCTATTGTTGTGAACCTGACAATTACGGACAGATACTTATCACTTTGTTGCGGACATATACATGTGTGTTACTTCGTGCTTTTATTGTGAAATGTTTAGTACACATCGTCCTATGCGGTCTTTGTATCATTCGAATGAATAACTACAGATAAAGTAATGATATGCTGTGCTAAAGTGGTGATCAATACACTTGATTGTAAAATTGAAAGTATTAACTCTGTATTTTATGGCAGTGTTTTTGAATCCCCTGTATTTGTTATACTTGTACTGTGAACAAGTTTGGCTTCTTTTATCTATCAAGTATACACTACTGAACACATTGTCCTAGGCATCACATATATTCAGACTATTTTCAGCTAGTTTTCTCTGTCAGTATCTTATTAGAAAAGGCTGTTTATAATAAACAGACAAGTAAACTCAAGCAGAACATTCGCATAATGAAAACTTGTCACCTTGACGGAGGCGATGGCTACAATAAGCATGTACATTAGGTATTTCATTAATATCATTAAGTTATCTTGCCACACTAAATAAACTGTACAATTGTTTTGTCAAATATTAAATACGTTTTGTGGTGCTGTGTAAACGAAGTTTTCCTTTTTTAAAAGATAGGCAAGTTTACCACACATTTACAATTATACGTTATGCTTCTGCGCGAATGTATAAAGCTTAAAGTGCCAGTACTGATCGCATTGGTGTTAGATGAAAGGGTAATTATTACACATAAAATGGCCTCCGAAGATGTATAATTTATATAATGTCGATTATGTATCAACAACAGACCCCTACGTAAAAAGAAACAATGTTGTTAATTTTCAGCAATTCAGTTATATTAATCATCATACACTCAAATTTTCCACTATCAAGATAGAAGCACTGCCAGAAGTCGTTCGAGCTATTGGTGACAAAGTAGAAGTCTACATAGATGGTGGAATACGTAATGGCATTGACGTATTCAAAGCATTGGCACTGGGAGCAAAAGCAGTGTTTGTCGGCCGGCCAATTCTGTATGGACTTGCACACTCGGTGAGTATCGATTGTGTATGCATGTCTTTTGATTGCCACGAATTTGTCTTAGCAGATAGCAAATAATAAAATCTCCTACACGAAGGGCGTTTATAAAGTGACGCAAGAAGAAAAACAGTTATCTTGTGATTTTCCATGGTACACCCCTTTATGTAAATTAGAGAACTTTGAAATACGATGATAATTACATAAGCATATATATAGAGCAGACGTTACTCCCCAACTTAAGGCACCGATCATGATATGTGCAATTGATATAGTACGACCAAATTCCAGCTTTTGATCTTAAAGATTATACGGAAATCGCATCTATTACGCAGAATAAATTTAATGTATTAATTAGGATAAATGTTTCACTTTTTAGGGTGAAGAAGGCGTACACCACATCCTAGAAATCTTAAAGACTGAACTCATCCGAACGATGCAATTCGCAGGTAAGTTGGTAGGTGCTGGTCGATAAAAAAAATGTGAAACGTTTTGTAAAATAACAAACTACTTTAGATGCGTGAAAATGGAATTTTACGGCCCATGATTAAAATATGGATTTATTTCTATCTCTTTCAGGTTGTCGATCATTGTCGGACATCAAACCTTCCTTTGTAGTGCACGAATCGCACTACACAAAACTGTAATTTACGAGTTCCTGCTCTGAAATTGTTAGAACGAGGAGACATACTGCAGCACGATGCAAACCATATTTAGTTTTTCACAAATCTACTAGAGAGGAAGAAATACACAGGGCTAGTGAAACGTATGAAGTACACCGATTTGATTCTAGAATGACAGTATATCTGGTAGTATGTGATTTTTTTTTCTCAGACAGTAAGCGTACGTCTCGCTATTATAAACATTCATCTAATGTAACGTGGCAATTCCTGAGATAAAAACCACAATATTTCATGCTCGATATATAAGCAAATTACCAATAACTTGCCATAAAACTGTGATATTTCTTCTAGCTCGCTTAAATAGTGTTAGGAGCAATACGTGTACCGAGGTTTATCAAATTTGATGCTGTCACTGTTGAAATAAAAGTAAAATGAAATAATATGTAGCATTCAATGTCCAAATTAGTAATTAAAATTAGCTATCTTGGAACTGCGCAATCTCTTTCACTTCTGTCATATCATTGTACCTTAAACACATGCATCTACATTTACCATCGCATGTCCCTCCGAACATAAACAACTCTAATTGCTTAATCGTTAACCTATCAATGCAAAATACCAACCATTTAATATAATACTGCAACTTCTTCAGTTCACACATGTTTTTACAAGTAATACTGTCACGGTATCAAGTTTCAAGACATTTGGTGCGGTCGTCGTCGATATACAACTTTAACAAAACAGCTTGTTAAATATACACGTTCGCCCTTAGCTGACGAGTAACTGCCGAGTATCCTAGACTTCTGTCAAATTTCTATCGATCAATAGTCGATTTAAAAGTATGCTAAAAGAGTATTGTGACCATGGTCTGTCTGATCGAATTTCTGCTTCTCAACCACTCTTGTTTTGCACTTTTAAATGCCCATGACCAAATTCGAAATGCGAAGAACAATGCAACATAGACCCAAGTCCCTCGGCGAACATCTGACTGTTCTTCGCATTTTCGTGGCACCTGTTGAGGTCAATCTTGCCCATAGAAACTTACACCACTGTCACCCTCCGCGAAATGGGCGTTTATGGTTCAGGCAATACTGCAAAAATCCAAACTCTCTATGTAATCCCTAGTCCTGACACACTTTCAATGATTATTTATTAGTTATTATGAGATATTCATAGACCATATGAATGATTGAATGAATGAATGAATGAATGAATGAATGAATGAATGAATGAATGAATGAATGAATAAATAATTACAAAGTATTCAGTATACTATATATATATATATATATATATAATATATATATATATATATATATATATCATATTCATTTAAAGGGTATTACACACGTACCAATCTGCTGGTTCAAATAGTTTATTATATCTGCTCAACGTTTTGTCCTAAAAGTATGACTTCCTCGGTTGCCACAGAACAAAAAGTTTCAATTCGGAGTGAGTTACAGTGGTATTTTTCGTACAAAAGTTACATGTCAGAGAAAATACTAAGTGACAGTATGGTGAAAATGCAGGAGTTGTTTCTTACCTATTTGAATGGCTTAGATGTTGAATGGCAATTAAGAGAATGTTTGGATGTGAATTCATAGTGTGGCTGGGAGGGCGCTAGTGTTGGAATTTGAATAGAGACAATAGGAGCAGCTAGCTGTGAATATTTAGGCCGTCAGGTGTTAATGTCTTTAATTTGGAAATCCACAAGGATTCCAGCTTTTTTCGAAGCGGGTCGTCCGTTTTATTGATTTTTACAATTCCAACTATTGATACGTCTTGGATTGTATGTTGATCCAAATTGAAATGAAGCGCTACTGGCATGTTTGAGTTACGACTGATGGTGGACAGATGATTATTAAATCTTAATCGAAACTCTGTTTTGGTCTCTCCTACGTACTGTTTTGTGCATTTATTACAGGTTATAAGATATATTGTGTTTTTAGACTTGCATGTGATGTTTTGTGTAATAGTGTTAACTGTATTATTTGAGTGGCTATGGAAACAGGTGGCACAACTGGTTGTCTGATGACCGCACAGAGCGCGAAACTCAGAGTCACAACTCAGTTACTTTGTCACTCCAGTCAACCCTGAAGTACAAATCGCTCTCCGGAATGACCTCATCGAGCAGTTTCTCAACCTGCGAGTACAACATAACCTATATATATATATATATATATATATATATATATATATATATATATATATATATATATATATATATATATATATATATATATGTATGTGTGTGTGTGTGTGTGTGTGTGTGTATATCTTCGATATATATATATATATATATATATATATATATATATATATATACTCAAAAGTAGTTAAACAGTTTAAATTCACTCGGATGGAAATAAATACAGCAATGATGTAAAGTAACGTCATGCAAGTGCAAGCAATAGATCATTATGGGCTCTCTATGATTGTGTCATATGAATGATGAAGATATGACATCAGCAGGATTAGTTTACAACAATTAATATACAGCAAAGAAATAACATCATCAAAATCTCCTACGTGTTCATCAGTTATTTAATTTAGAATTCCTTAGGCATTTTGTATCTGCATGTCTGTCAACTAAATTCCTATGATGCTGAATTTTTGAAAATGTTTATTGTAAACTATTTCTAACATTTTTGCATTTACTCGTGCCTGTAACCGATACAGTATAGACGATCGTTTGTAATACAGCTCAACCTACAATGAGGTCATCACGCATACATATCTCTCTCTCTCTCTCTCTCTCTCTCTCTCTCTCTCTCTCTCTCTCTCTCTCTCTCTCTCTCTATATATATATATATATATATATATATATATATATATATATATATATGTATATATATATATATGTATGTATATATGTATATATATATATATATATATATATATATATATATATATATATGTATATATACTTGTTTAGTTCAAGATCAGCTGGAGTAGAGTGCTCAATACTAGAGTAGAGCTAAATACACAACTGAGTTGATCAGGATAATCTAAAATATTACATTTCCACTACAAATTTGTTTCGTATAGGCTGCAGAGCCGCCTACACTCATCGGGTGGCTGTGATCGACTGAAACTTTGGGCGGGAACGATTTCTTTTGTTTTGTTTTTGTTGGCACCTGTTTGTTGCAAATGGTTGAATAATTAGTGACTGCACAGGAGAAATTTTCTCCTGTGTCTGCAGGTCGATACTAATTCGTTTCTATTGTTGAGGGAGCACATTTCTGGATATCTGAGGAGTATGAATTTCTCGTGGAGGCACAGATTGCATTTTTTTGTGACGTTGGAGTATGGATTGCATTGCTTTATTATTTTCCAGTCAATCCTGTATTCTGTCTTTGCATCTTTCAGTGACCAGATGTGCTTGCTCAGTTCGGTGCTGTTTCTGTATTTTGTGTTGCGGAATGATAGCATGTGGTTATTATATCTTGTTTTGAATGGAGTCTCCGTCAGGCCGATGTATGTTGCGTGTGTATTGTTGTCTTCTCTGGTGACCGTTGCTTGGTAGACCACGCCCTCGGTGAGGCATTTTCCTGGCAATGGGCATTTGCTCTTTTGTCTGCAGTTGCATTCTTTATTGGCGATGGTGGCGGTTGTGTTCTTGTTTTCCATTTCCTTGGCAAGTACTGATTTGTTGTGTGAAGTGATAATACTTGCATGTTCGGCATACAGCTGTAGCTTAGTTTGAGTGTATTCCTGTTGAATATCTTCCTGAGTGGATGATCGTGGCGGAAACATTTGTCGATTAAATGTAGAAATTTGCGCCCGATGTTGGTGTTGACGCTATTGTCAAACGGTGGGTTGAACCATATGATGTTTCGTGTTCTTGTGCGTTTTTCCTGTTGTTGTACGGGTTTGAAAGTGAGTTGGTGGTCGTAGCCGCTCTTTTTGAGTGCATCTTGGTATGGTGTGATGGCTGAATCGAATGTTTGTTTGTCTGATGATATGCTGGTCAATCGTTTGTTGATGGATTCTGGTATGTTGCGGATGATGGAGGGTGGGTGGTTGCTTCTGTGGTTGACGTATAGCGGGATGTTGTTTGGTTTGGTGAAAGGCTTGAAAGTTTCAGTGCGTAGGTCGAAGGTCACGTCCAGGTAGTTGACAGATTTCTTGTTGGTTTCTATGGTAATTCTGAAGCCGTGGTCTTTGAAAACTGCGCATATTTGTTTCTTTATGTTCTCCATTTTCCTAGGTGGTTCGTTAAGTGCAGCCAGGCCGTCGTCTCTGTAGAGGCCTGCCTTGTCTCCGCATATCGGTTTAAGCAGTGACAGCAAGTAGGCCCCTACAAGCTCGCAAGTTTCTGCGCCGTCGAAACTGCCCATTGTCACATCAAATAGTGTGTCTGTTGTCTTCTTACACCAGGTTGTGTTGTCATTGAAAAGTAGTGATTTCTTTGCTTGCAAGATGATGTTTCTCTCTTCGGCAGTGATCGTGTTGTAATTTGATGCAAAGACCAATGCTTTTTTCAGTAAATCCTCCGTTATTGATGGGTAAAAGTCAACTATGTCAAAACAGATGAATGTGTGCTTGGATTTGTCGGGGATCGCCTTGTACCAGTTGATGACAGATTGCGTGTTTTTCCATTGGTTAAACCCGCTTTTCTTTGCTATATTTGTGTTCACCCGTTCGAGGATTTTTTTGCTGATGATGCCGATTTCTGATTTTGATGGGTTTATCAGTCTGCATACTGGGTTGTTGCTGAAATTTGGTTTGTGGTCTTTCAGTGTTACGAAAGCGTCTTTTTCTGCGATGGCATCAATCCTGTCGTCTAGCTCAAGGCTTTCTGCAATCTTTTTTTCCTCTTTCACTATTTGGGGTTTTGTATTTTTCGGGGCTTTCTTGTATGATTTGTTATGTTGTTCTGTAAAAGTTGGTTGTACTGGGCTGGTTCCATGCGGTAAAAGTTTGTTGTTTTGTCAGCTGCTATAAGGAGTTTGTTGTCATTTCTGATATTCTTGACATCTTGCGATAGTCTCTTCTGAAATTCACAATTGTTAGATTTTCTAAATTCGATGTTTTGGACGAGCTCTAGCATTCCGTCTTCAAATTCTTTTAGCTCGCTGACGGGTTTCGGCGATTTTGTGGTTTTGAAACCGAAGGTTTCTTTGTCTGGTTTACAAGATGGATTTAGGAAGTGGGAAGCTTTCCATCGTACTCGCCTGAGGAATGATTCTGTTTTCTCGATGAAACGTTTCAAGTAGCCTTTCTGGTTTGCAGTCGGGATGTTCTTCGTAGAGTATCCGTAGAGCGGCTACGACCACCAACTCACTTTCAAACCCGTACAACAACAGGAAAAACGCACAAGAACACGAAACATCATATGGTTCAACCCACCGTTTGACAATAGCGTCAACACCAACATCGGGCGCAAATTTCTACATTTAATCGACAAATGTTTCCGCCACGATCATCCACTCAGGAAGATATTCAACAGGAATACACTCAAACTAAGCTACAGCTGTATGCCGAACATGCAAAGTATTATCACTTCACACAACAAATCAGTACTTGCCAAGGAAATGGAAAACAAGAACACAACCGCCACCATCGCCAATAAAGAATGCAACTGCAGACAAAAGAGCAAATGCCCATTGCCAGGAAAATGCCTCACCGAGGGCGTGGTCTACCAAGCAACGGTCACCAGAGAAGACAACAATACACACGCAACATACATCGGCCTGACGGAGACTCCATTCAAAACAAGATATAATAACCACATGCTATCATTCCGCAACACAAAATACAGAAACAGCACCGAACTGAGCAAGCACATCTGGTCACTGAAAGATGCAAAGACAGAATACAGGATTGACTGGAAAATAATAAAGCAATGCAATCCATACTCCAACGTCACAAAAAAATGCAATCTGTGCCTCCACGAGAAATTCATACTCCTCAGATATCCAGAAATGTGCTCCCTCAACAATAGAAACGAATTAGTATCGACCTGCAGACACAGGAGAAAATTTCTCCTGTGCAGTCACTAATTATTCAACCATTTGCAACAAACAGGTGCCAACAAAAACAAAACAAAAGAAATCGTTCCCGCCCAAAGTTTCAGTCGATCACAGCCACCCGATGAGTGTAGGCGGCTCTGCAGCCTATACGAAACAAATTGTAGTGGAAATGTAATATTTTAGATTATCCTGATCAACTCATTTGTGTGTATATATATATATATATATATATATATATATATATATATATATATATATATATATATATATATATATATATATATATATATATATATATATATATATATATAAGATTGTCCAATAGTTGAGAACCGTATGCCGAGAGATCTGCCCACTAGGGACACTACTCTTATTTGGGAATACGATGATTGGCGGCGTTCAAAAACCAATCTGCCAATCATGGTCAAGAGTAACTTAGCAGCAGAAGACGCTATGTTGGCAGTCAACCATACAACATGATACGGATGCGGTTATTGTATCAAACCATGGTACAAGGTCAACATGGGGAAACCCACTGAAAGGACGGGAAAGGGATTCACTTCACTTTGACAAAAACATTTCTGTTTTGCACAGAACATGGCAAGATTCTGAAAATGGCGGGAAATTTCAAATGAGTATAAATATGTTCAATTTCTTGCCAATGCTGCCACAAGTAAACATTGTTGAGGCATAGTTAATGACTATATTGTTCAATTTGCAGATTGCAATGAATATCTGAAGAAATTGGAGGTAATTTGAAGTTGGACAAATTTCGCAGAGTTACAGCCCATGGGCCTTTAAGATAAGAATGATTGATCGCACACATGTCACCTGGAAGAGTCCTTGTAACCCGCTTAATATTAAAAGTAGTAAACGAGTCGCAGATTGGTTTATTTCGTTAATGTTATGATATTTTACTGTTTGAGTACATTGAATTTTGGGGTGGTGTACGGGTCACCCATCTTATTGAGATATTGGGTATCACATTTGCATATTTATGTGAATGAACTCTAAACTTTCAGAGCATCTTTGCCTGTCAGCGTGACACCAAACATGACACAAATTTTAAGTGAATTTTTACTATATGTCTATTAACATATGATTTGAAATCCTTAACCACTTTTGTGTCTGCTATTTTTGATAGTACAAATTCAGTGAAATGTCTAAATATTAAGTCGCAGGGCAGTGCATGACGTGTTTTTTGCACATATGACACACATTTAGAATTCCTTAGGCTTTTTGTATCTGCATGTCTGTCAACTAAATTCCTAGGATGCTGAATTTGTGAATTTGTTTATTGTAAACTATTTCTAACATTTTTGCATTTACTCGTGCCTGTAACCGATATAGTATAGACGATCGTTTGTGTACGTTAATCATACAGCTCAACCTTCAATGAGGTCATCACGCATACGACAATGCCTGGACGTCATGAACAAATACTATATGCGACAGTCAGGCGCTAGGCGCCGGGGTTCAGGGTTACAAGTTTGTTACTAAATAGCTACGGACTCTATCATCTGAAATGCGGATAAATCTATCCAGTGTTGTATGCGTTACCGTTGTTTACAGTTTTTACTCGTAGCCTGAGCCGTTAATATGGTTTTAGCGTTCATAACAATAGACGTCGTAGTTCAATTGTTATCGCATGCGTATTTCCAAACATGTAACCCAAAATCGCAGATAAATATTCATTTTTTGCATATTAATGAGAGAGCAATTGACGTCATTTTTTAACATTATCAAGTAGTTCTATGTTTGACATTGACCCTTGTGACTTATCAGGCGTTAAGGAGGAACCGGAGACGGATTCTTACTGTATAACGTTCTTGTGTCGATGTCTGACGGTTTGTTTCTGTTTTTCCTCGTCTAAATACTACGTTAAATTTCTCCTTTCAAGACTGTGTTATTGGTGTGAGGAAGGTCAGTTCAGCTTTTTAGTTCTGTCTCTTTGTTCTTCTGTTTCTTTCCCCTGACTCTCTTAAGCATCGTTTCACCTCTTCGAGATCATGGGCGTCGTTACTGCTGCGACCTTTGCTTGCCTCCTAACACCTCCTATGTTGTTAGTGAATCGGACAACGATCCTTCTTACATGAGGTTTTGTCCCCTAGCTATCATGGTCGTAAGGTAAGATACAAACTAAACGGGGCCGTTTGGTGTTTGACCATAATCGTGACTTCACTCTAAGATCACGGTCATAAGCGTCACTGCTAGACAGATCTGCACTTTCGCCTTAATCCAGCCCTATGAACATACAAACTGCAGGACATTCTTTTAGAACCCACCATGGTTTTATTCTCGATGCTTCATGTTTGTCAAACGTACGCTGAAAGTGGAACGCAAGCCATAATGGACGAGCGATGGCTGCAAGGACGTACAGTTGTATGTCCTTGACAAGTGACGCGATACATTTACTCCAAGTTACCAAAGGTTATTCATCCGGTCTCGCCACCTTGGACATAGACCAGTACTCACCATTAACGTCTTTATGACATATACACTCTATATATGAGTCAGATATAGATCAGACACCATGAAGGATACATCGTCGGCCATACATTAAATGATTTATTAGACCTCCCTAATGTTATAGCCAAGTTTTGAATTCGTCAGACTGACACTCACTGAATGGTAAACTATCAAGCGTTCTTGTAAATACTTTAATAGCATCAAAGTTTTAAAAACATTGTATGTCTCCTACGTCAGAAGCCACGTTGAATACTGCTCACCCATCTGGTCCCCTCATCAATTATATTTAATAAGGAAATTAGAAAGAGTCCAAATAAAATTTATCAAGTATCTTTGTTTCCGTTCATCGATGGCTTACTCAAGGGCTCTGTATAGTAACCTATGTTATGAATTTCGCCTTCCCACATTGGAGAACAGGCGAAAATTTTTAGACACTCTTTTTCTTTATAAAATCCTTCACTCAGTTTATAGTGTACCAGATGTCCTTGCACAGATTCATTTTAACGTTCCTGCTTTTACATTGCGTCGTGCTGTTCTTTTTAGACCAGTGTCAGCACGTACGAATATCTTGAAACACTCATTTTTATCACGATCTCAGACATATTTTAATTCTATCTGTAACAAGCAAAATTTAGATATTTTTGATAATTTCAGTAATTTTCGTCATGGATTATGTAAGATCCTTTTTTCTGAATGATTACTTTTATCTTGATGTTTTTCTGTGTGTCTTTCGCTGTGTTGCTGTTTTTTGGTTATTTCTTATGTGAATTCTCCTGTCTGTTTGTTTACGTTGTAACTGTTATATATTTTTCGTTTTTGTATTATATTTTTATTTTCAAACGAACCTGTTATTGGGGAAACCTGTTGGTTCGAGATTAATAAAATAAAATTAAAAAAACATAAAATAAAATATTCCGTTTCACACCATGAGTATCCGTCAAATAAGATGACATACAATCAACCAAAGTGCATCCATTGTAAATATATGGCTATCTTGTGTGTACGTTTGTCAAAATTCTCAATTGCCTGGGAAAATATGAATAAACACTCTGCAATATTTCGCTTCGGAATTTCTTTACTATTCTAAACGAGCCGCAATGTTTCTTGAAAATGAATACTGGGCTATATTTGTCTTTCATTACGTTTTAACAAAACTTGCCCATACACCATGTGACTATTTTCATTGTATACTAAAACAGTCTATTTATCTCAACCGAGAAATTAAATTTGTCAACGTACAACTTAAACTCTTCTTTTCATATACAGGATGACTGATAAACTGACAAGTGCAGCGAAATATTAGCATTTTTTTTCCAAAGGAAAACTTCATTGAATAGCACGGGAACAATAACGTTTCCGTGAGTGATGAGGCTATAAAGCTGAAACAGACCGGGAAGGCTTTTAAAATGTTGAATTAAGAAGAAGGAAGCGTGCCGGTAGTACGAGGTAGTAGGAGAAAGGATTCCGGTCGTAAAATTTGAGATAAATGTCTGGGATTTGTGTCACAAGTTTTCACTTAGTTTGTAAACCGTGATTGTATATATTCAGTAATTTTTTTTATTTTTTACGGAAAACAAAGTGTTCCCCCGGGAATTGAATTACCTGCGTGCTACGATCGAAGCTTACTTAAATTTGAAGTCAAGTGTGTATGTCAAGGATGACTTATAAACTAGCAAGTTTGGCAGAATATGAGGACTTTTTCAAGCAAAGAGGGCATGAAATAGCATGTTTATATTATGAGTCTGGTAGTGATGAAGAGATAACCCTGAAACAGAACATGGAGTCTTTTAAAAGGTTTGTCAATATCTAGCAATATATTAATCAGCAAATGTTATATTAATTTATTTGTCACCTTGGCAGATTGCTTAGATGTGTATTTCATAAAATTAAAAGACGGACCTGCCACATAATAGAGGTACTGCTAGAAGCATATTTACCCGACCAAACAACAAATACAGATAAGGATTACGCCAGTTCGACGCCAGCTTTTATTGAATTTTACATTTTTGTCTGTTTGTACACCAAAGCATGCATACAACTTCCGTCAATGTGTGAAGGGCTCTAATGGGTTAGAATGACATGCAAGAAATGTCCATTTTTCAGAAAATGGGATTTTTGTAATATTTTTGTACGTTTGATGTGTGCCAAATGGTAGCTTTGACAAACTCTCTTTCCTCTGTGAACATAAGGACCACTGCATTTCTGTGTATTACCCCACAGTATACTGTTGCTTCCTGTACAAATAAATGTACCATATAGCATGCCAAAATACGGTCATAAGCCCCCGGGGCATAAGCCATTTCCTTCATTTGATTTCTTATGCCATTGTCTTCCATTGACTGATCTTCTTCCCATTGACAATTCATGTGATGTCAACAAATACAAATATATGTAAAGAGTACTGATTCTTATAATTTATATTTGAACAGACTTCGTATTAAGCCTCGTGTATTACAAAATGTGACTTCGAATGACGTCACAGTTTCTCTACTTGGCCAGAAAGTAGATCTCCCAATATGTATCGCACCTACTGCATTACAAGCAATGGCTCACCCTGACGCAGAAGTGGCTACAGCCAAAGGTAAGGTCAGCGGAAGTATCAAAAAGTATCCAATTATTTGGATGTTAACTTGTATTCTCCTTTTCGTGTTAGAAGAGGTAATAATTTTGCCGTATCGTTTGAATATATTCTGTACTTATGAGATCTCTTCAATGATACGTTAAAGAAATGCTGGAAATGATCTTAGTCTACTTCAAAGTCTTAACACTTTGCAAACAGTTTCAATCTTGATTTATTTTACAGCTGCAGAGAAAATGGGAACATGTATGGTATTGAGTCAACATGCCAATAAATCATTGGAGGAATTAGGGGCGAAAACGCCGAATGGGTTGAAATGGTTGAATCTCTATTTATTTCCAAATCGGACCGTGACTCTGGATTTGGTCAGAAGAGCTGAACGTTCGAACTTCAAGGGCATAGCTGTGACCATCGACAACCCATCACTTGGAAACCTGAAAAGACTTCACAACCAAGAGGAAACGACTGTTTACTACCGCAGAATTATTGACAGCCATGGCTACGGGCATTTGGAAAAGTATCTAAAGGTTTGTTCAAATAATTTATGTTGAAATCTACCGCAGTGTGAGACCTTAGAATCTCGACTTTCGAGGCTTATAATCTTTGAATATCAAGAGCTATGTTCTGTCTGCACTTGACTTTTTCCGAAGTTTTACATCAATAGCAAGGAAGCACACCTCTACTACAGTACTCCCTTTAACCCAAAAGATAAAAGGCAAAGTTTGATATTTGGCAAGTGATCGAGCTAAATCTTTAAATGAAATTTGCGTTTCAAAGGATATAGACAGAGGTCAGAAGTGAATTTTAATCTAGTTATCTTTCGAACAGTAGGCGTTGTAGTAATCAGTTGTTTAAACTGGCCTTGCAATCTTTAGGCACCGTTGGAAACTGGTTACGGTACCAGACCCAGTATCGGAGATGGAAAGCTCGAGACTATAGAACGGTGTTGTGCCCTTGAGCAAGGTACTTTACTCTCCATGCTCAATTGGGTAAGGGGTATTCATCCTGTAAAGTGGGTGTTCGCTTGCTTTACTCTTTCAAGCCAACAAATATCAGTTTCGATACTTAGTTTAGGACATCGTCCTGAAAGATACACTCAACGTTATTTGCGCAATTGCTATCAAATAACCGACTGAAAGAAAAAAACCTATATGTATAAAATCTTCCTTATTCCAGCAGAAACACCTAGATAATTATATTGAAGGAATACCTTATTGTAGGTATGGCTTTAAATGATGTAACAAGGCAGACCTTCCTCTGATCTTATTCCCTCAAATTCAAAAGCAAGGGCAGCAGCAATGCTGATGCTGGACGTACAGATTAGGTGAATATGATGTGCTGCTGGTCTTATCGTCTTTCGATAGCACTGACCCTTTGTTGTGTTCGAAACGTAGAATTTTACAAAGGTATACACCACATAATCCGATTTTCTATATTTATCGACATAAATATGAAATGTCTTCGTTCAAATGTACTGTAACAAATAAACAAGTAAACATTGTGAATGCATATGTAAAAAGTCAATCTTTAACTAAGTGCTAAGACTTATGTCTTCATTGAATGTGAACCGATATTTTTTATACGATTCTTAACGTGTTTCCAGGGTTACGATATGGGCCCGACACTTCAAAGTGGACTTCCGAGGGACATAAAAATTACAGACCCGTCTGCGACTTGGGAATACGTTGATTGGTTACGTTCAAAAACCAGTCTACCAATCATCGTCAAGGGTGTGTTAACAGCCGAAGACGCCATGTTAGCGATCAACCACGGTGCCAGTGCAGTCATTGTATCAAACCATGGAGGTCGAGGACTTGACTCTGTACCTGCAACAGTAAGTTAACTGTACATATGTTCGCGATCAAAAGAATGTGTGAATTTAAAGAAGTCAGAGTATAAATCAAACGTGAACAACAAAACGTTCTTGAACAGAAGGTGTTTTCACCCTTACAAGTTTATCTAAGAAGTCGTTTTAAGTCCCTTGAAATCATTTTGCCTACGTTGAAGTTTTCACACCTAGCCTAGTGATTGTGAAGTATCATGATATCTGTATTTTTCTTTCAAGATCAATGCTTGATAAAAATCGCATCACCAAGAGCATATGAGATTGGATAATAAACATGCGGTCAGGAATTCAAAGTATTCAACAAAATGAGAAGGAAGGGTAGTTACCATTGCACTTGAACACAAATCGCAAATTAACAAAGTGTACCACATTTTAATAATCACAATTTAGGCTGGTTCAATTGAATTTTGTGTACATTATTCACCATACTTAAAATTTCCACTATCCAGATAGAAGCACTGCCTGAAGTTGTCAAAGCTATTGGTGACAGAGTTGAAGTCTACGTAGATGGCGGAATACGTAATGGCATCGACGTATTCAAAGCATTGGCACTGGGAGCAAAAGCAGTGTTTGTTGGTCGACCTATTCTGTATGGACTTGCACACTCAGTGAGTATCGACATAGTGTATGCATGCCAGCCACATTTTATCGCCTGATCATATGATAGATATCACGTTTCACATAAAGCTGGTATTTATGGAATATTTAAATATTTTAGCAACACAAAATAGCAATGACCTATGTGACTCGCATCATAGTTGTACACCTTGGAGTCTTTAAGTAGATTGAAGAACACAGAATTACGATAACAACATCATGAATACAATCCTTTGTAGGTAGGTTATAACTTTCTTCTGACGTTATCTCGTCATTACACTCGCAAATTTGCATTGTAAGGGCGACCAACTTGCAAAGCTTCATCTAGAAGCGATGGGAACATATACTTCGCGACTTATTAGTCTGCGATGCCATAGCATGTTACTAAAATCCGAACTTGACTATCATTCTTGAAGGTTTTGCACAGTCGTGCTTTTCTGATGATGATTCACATGACTAGTATTTGTAGCATTTATAATATACATTTCTATCACACAGAATATATTTAATATTAATATGAAACGTTATTACAATTTTAGGGTGAAGAAGGTGTGCACAACATCCTAGAAATCTTAAAGTCTGAACTCATTCGAACAATGCGGTTTACAGGTAAGTCGGCCAAAGATTGTGAAAGCTTAGAAAAATAAAATTACTATATTTTAATTTGATTTTGCAATGCAAGTAAACCTACATTTTTTACAACAATTCAAAAATTTAGGAATGTTATTTTTATGTCTTTCAGGTTGTCGATCACTGTCGGACATCAAGCCTTCTTTTGTAGTGCACCAGTCGCACTACGCGAAACTATAAAGAGTTCTTGCTTCGAAATTGAGAGATCGGGGAGACATCATGCAGCTTTAAATATAAAGCAGATAACATGATCTGTTTCTAACAAAACTACTCATGATGAAGAATATTCATGATAATGAATTACGGAACGTATTAAAGGTATACTGTTACCTGTTCCAATTTTGCTACAGTTACCATGGAAAGAGAAAATCTAACCAATCGCAGATTTTAAGCGGGTGGCCGCTTTTAAAAACAGCGCCCTCACATGGGATTTTGAATACCAAGGAACGCCCCTTTGACCATATATAGGTATATTTAGATTACAGGTGACTGTATACCTTTAAGTGCGCCAGAATTGTATTTACTAATAGAATTAAAGTATATGTAGCTGTCTGTAATCTGATGCTTTCCCTCATCTGTGTGTCTTTGACGTTTTGTCAACTCTTTGTATCACCAATATTCTATATATGTAGCTTGCTGTAAGGGTATGGTGACAATGTTCTACCCGTCGATCAAAATACTGCCTGTCAACCACTATTGCTTTGCTCAATGTAAATCCCATGGACACATTCAAATGCTCAGTCCTATATATCTATAAAACAAAATCCTTTGGCGGGCATCTAGCTATTCTTTGCATTTTTGTAACACCCGTCGTTGTCAACCTTGTCCACAGAATTAGAACTATCATCTCTTCCAGATTGACTATCCTGACTACAGAACAGCAGCTTGTACTGATTTCTCTTCCTGTTCATGTGAATATGCGAGGGTTATTAGGGCCCTTCAATTACTGAACTTCCAAACTCTCGTCTTATATGTAACATACGCTTTTATGAAATCCCCAGTCCTGACTCACTTCCAATTATGAATTGTCAATGAAGGCGAACATTTTATTCACGAAGTAACTTTGGTATAATCTAACCATCACCATCACATGTGTGTGGGGGTAGGAACAGATAATCTCTTCATGTTATGGATCAAAAGATGGTTTTAAGTGGAGATTTCTTCCACTGAGAGTGACCTAAGAAAATATGTGACAATGGTAGGGACAATGTACTTTGGTTTTTCAGAGTAGTTCCAATTACACTTACAGCATAACAAGTTTAGCAGGATATTTTGAGTGTTGCAGCAGTCTTGCCGAAAAACATTACCAAAATGATTCCAATGAAGAATCAAGCAACGCGTACTACGTAATCGATACGCATCATGACATGACAAAAACGTTAGAAATGCGTTTAACAATTATTGTAGAAAAAAGGAAGAATTATATGTCCACAGTATAAACGAATCAGTCCAACATTAAGATGTGCAAAAATAATATTCAGGAATAATGACTAAAATTTGGAAGCCGTTTGTGTAAAGCTTGATATTCAAGCCAGATGAAGTCGGAATACGCTTGCATTCAGAAGTCAGGTAGACGGGAATGCAGTACAACCATATTCTAAGGTGCAATAAAGGAATTGTTTGGTCTAGCAAGTATGCTTTTAAAAACATTCTAATAATATATAGTAGTTGTAGTCAAAGTCAATGCATTTTGCACAGTCTATTGTATACAATTATGGTACAATTTTAGCATATTTTCCGTTCGTAGCACACAATGTTGGTCATAATTAAGCACACCTCAGATTGTAAGGGCTTTTACGAAATGGTACCGTCCCATCTTCATTTTATAAAAACAATGTCAGTTTTAAGGAGAAATGTTCCTTACAGCTTTCTCATCCAGTTTCTGTGATGTTAAAAAGAGATGTTAGAAATGCTATGTACATCTGACATGTACTTTTCGTTGTTACAGTATCGTTAAAAATCAATGATATTGTCCAAGCGTTTTTAGCGTTTTAACGATACCGATTTTCATAAACCACTGGCTGTATTTCTAATTACGATATTTTTCTTGTGTTTTAATGGCTGCCTTTCTATATTTTAGACGCATATTTTTGTCAGTCTGATATAAATATTTGATAAATATAATAAAGCAGGCAACAGATCCGACATTGATTCAAGAACTTAGTCGCACAAATTTACAAAATCATTTTCAAAAAGATTCTCCCCACTGCTGTTTCGAAAGACAATGTGCATGTCTACTTTACTTTTCAAATTTAATAAATTAAAACATTTTCGAACACAAAGGTCTTTGAATCAAACACCTACCTTCAAAACTAACTGAATTGAGTTTTGTGACTATATTGAACTTTTTGACCTTTATGACGTTTCAATCCAGGTACGCGTATACTATGAATATAACAAACTCAACATATCAATTTATAACTTAAAGGTGACTCCTGTGATTGATTGCTTTTTTTTTATTTTCCCCAGTATCAGCTAAGGTTGAATTGGTGTACAGGTAGGTCGGTTCACCTTTCATTGTGTCGTTTTCTTTAGTTGTCTGTTTGTCTCTCTTGGCTACCCTTACAATTTTTCGGCTATGAATTTGTTGTCCTAAACCGTGATCTGATCAACACCTTGTTATACGCTGCCTGTTCAAGGTGAGAACTGTGTTTGGATTTTCATGGTAACCTTCATGGACACTACCTGCCTGGCGGGTATTGTGCTATTCATACTAGTCGGCTTTTTAAACTTTTCCGCCGAGCGGTTTTCACTCTTATGCCATCGCTAGGTGACTGGGTGATGTACGTGGTGAGTTCGCATCCGATCGACAATGTAGAGGAATACTGAACTTTGCCGGCGTAGCTTCCGTATGGCAGAACATAGTCAGTATATGACCCGGGCAAATGTCGTGCTGTGCTCAAAGTGGCCAAACGTCATTTATTCACTCACGCCCCCTCTCATTGAACAATCACTTCTCAACCTTATTTCGGAAATATTTTTAGTATTTTTAGACACTAGATTTTACATCATACGCGTGTCAACAAAGTTTATGTCAAAACCATACTAATCCTACGAAAAATTTTAGCATTGATATACACTTTAATATTTTTATTTATTTATCTATTTATTATACATTTGTGTTTTTATTCATTTACACTTTAAATGAGTGGTCGATTAACTAGAGAGAGTAATATTGTTATTAGAGGGGAATGATTTGGAAAGGTTTCGTAATGATGTACCAACCTTTAAAATGGAGTTTTTCCTGAAGGAATCTTTCAACCGCTGTTTTTGAAAATAAAAAAAAAAAATCATGGGTCACTGTACAAAGCTAAGTACAACAGAAACAAATTACCGAAGACTTACCGATATTTGAAATTCAAAATGGCTGCCATCCCTGTGTTAACTCTATAGGGATAAATAAAATTTTCGTTTTGTAAAAAACTAAGACGGTGAAAGTTTTTCTATCTCCAAGGGCTTCGAAATGAGCCCTTATACAAGTGGTAGATCAGAAAAGAATTGAACAAATTTGAGGGTCCGAATATTCTTCCCAGAGGCGCATTGTACCTTTAAGTAACGGCTTATCAAGTTGAGTGCAGATTAGCAAGAAATTCCGTACACCTTCATTGTCCGAGAGTGGAAACGTCTTTTCCCCGTTCAAAAGAACAATTTGGAATATAGAAATACGTAAGAGTATAAAGCGTCTCTCATAAAGCTTATTATAATATAAATCATAAAGATAACAAGGTGCACTACCTATGTAAAACAATTACTGGCCATACCATAGCTAGGAAGTAAAAAATAACTTTCTTGCAGACCTACATCGTACAAACGAAAGCAGTCAGCAGAGGGAAAGTTGTAAGAAAAATCACAAAGTTTTTATAAAACTCATTTTCGCAAAGTTATTTTTTCGAGGTCCAGTTCGGTCGTAGTATACTAAACATAATAAAATTATCTAATGAACTTTGATCCAGTAATGTAATACTATCGGCCCTTTGGATAAAGTGATGAAACCTACGAATTGAACCATACAACGGTGTTGTGCATGACTATATCATTGCAGCAAGAATCAGCAAGAATGTAATACTATCGGCCCTTTGGATAAAGTGATGAAGCCTACGAATTGAACCATACAACGGTGTTGTGCATGACTATATCATTGCAGCAAGAATCAGCAAGAATCAGGCCAAGAATATAACCACTCTCAGAGTGAAAGAAAACGGAACCGGTAACTTGGACTGATAAAAAATCCCAATTTACCTTTATAATATTTATTTTATGTGGAATGATTATTTAGAGAAACTTCGATTTAGATGCATATATACACATTGCACTTTGATTTGGGTTAATGTCATCGTCTAAAAAGCACTGTTTACATCTGCAGAGTGTGAACGGGTTGCGGTCAGAAAAAAATTACAATATCATAGCTCTGTTTTTTAAGCCCCGCCTTTTAAGGCCGGAATTTGGCTGAGCGGTTTTGCGGAGCTCGGTTTTCGAACCCTTCTTTACCACGGGCGGGGATTTAGCCGAGTGGTTTTGACTATGATGCCTTTGATACATGACTTCATCTGCAACGAGAAGTGCATTCACTATCTAAATAAAGTTATCTACATGCCACATCAAGTGCAACAGCTTTAATAGTCTAGTTTTCATATCTAGGATTACTGATAAATTGGCAAGTGTGAAGGAATATGAGGATGTCTTCAAGTTAAGAGCGCATGAAATGGCATTGTTATATTTCGCCTCTGGCAGTGACGAAGAGATTACGTTGGAACAGAACAGGAAGGCCTTTAAAAGGTATTTGAAGACATAACTATGAACTCATTATGTAACAGATAATACTATCAAGTTTAAATTCATATCCATGTCAGGAAGGCTGCCCCTACAATACACTTTCTTCATTTGGTCTTGTTTTTAGTTTTCTTTCATGGATTATCCTTTAAATGACAATTTATAGCGTATGAAAAATACGAATAAAGATCCGGAGTACTAACTTGTGTCTGTATTTCTTTAACAGACTTCGCCTCAGGCCACGTCTTTTACAAGATGTGTCTTCAATTGACCTGTCAGCACCTCTACTTGGCCAGAGAGTAGATCTCCCAATATGCATTGCTCCTACTGCATTTCAAGCAATGGTACATCCCGATGCAGAAGTAGCTACAGCCAAATGTAAGAACAAAGGGAACGTCGAAAGTGGAGAGACTGGATATTGACATAGAATGGAGAATTATGATTGATCTATCAGAAAGTCATCAGCCCGACTACTTTTTTTTAAGTAGAGAGATATGAATCTCATAAACGGTTACCTGTTAGCGTTGATAGGTTGTAAAAAAAAGTTTCTTACCTGAATCGCTCATTTTTCGAAAGAAGTAAAAATTATTTTGCCGCATTATGTAATGATATTCTAATAATGAACATTTTCTAGCATTTCTCATAAAGTTTCTTAACACTTTGCAAACAGTATCAATGTGGTTTCTTTTGCAGCTGCAGAGAAAATGGGAACATGTATGATATTGAGTATGCATGCCAATAAATCTTTGGAGGAAGTAAAGGCGAAAACACCAAAGGGACTGAAATGGTTGAACCTCTATTTATTTCAAAATTTTTCGTGACTCTGGATTTGGTCAGAAGAGCTGAAAGTGCGTGTTACGATGGCCTTGTTTTAACCATCGACAACCCATGTGTCAGAAATCTTACTAAATATCATAATAAAAAGGAGTATCCTTCTTACTCTCGAAGAATTATTGATAACCATGGCTACGGGCATTTGGAGAAGTATTTACAGGTACGTTTATTCAGTTTATGCTGAAAGTCATCAGGTTGTTAGAACTTAGAATTCAGATTTGCATTCATTAAAATAACTTTCCCTTGAAGGATTTACAACAGCACTGTGGGACTATGATTATGGCGTGTAATCAATTTTGCATTTGGTGGTCGGAAGGATCCGAAGGAAGATAAAAACAGCAATTCTGCAAAAAACACGACGAAAAACATTTTCAAATTTCCGAAAAGGCTAGATTTCATGATATTTTTACAGAAAAATTATAAATGGGTACTAAATTTCTCTTTAAATTCATAAATTTCTGAGAAAATAACAGCATGAGGCATTTGCAAATCACTTCCTTCTATTTGTACCACAAGAAAACTGATTTACATCATTTTCTGGTTGCAAAATGTAGTAAATTTGTGCCATGGAAATAATCGAGGTTTTATCTTACTCATTTACACAGCAGTACCTTTCACTTTGAAATTCAGATTATTTTTCTGTCTCTCTAATCCAGGTTATAATTCTAAGGAATATCTCAGAATGCGATAAATGATCAAGGAATTACAGCTGAAAAAATGAAACTGCCAAAGTTGCATTGTTAAACCTTCACTTTTTCAAAATATTTTCCATTTATGTCTTTTTTCTATGTAATGCAGAAATATTTAAATAAATAATAGCATTCAACGAGTTCAATCCCAAGTCTAGAAATAAATTGACAAATTGCCTTAGAAATTAATACATTGTTAAAAATTTGTGATTATCATGAAGTCAGTTGCAGGACATGTCTTGCAACTGAGATGGATGTCAGTTGCAGGACATGTCTTACAACTGAGGTGGGTGTGTCAGTTGCAGGACATGTCTTGCAACTGAGGTGGGTGTGTCAGTTGCAGGAAATGTCTTGCAACTGAGGTGGATGTGTCAGTTGCAGGACATGTCTTGCAACTGAGGTGGGTGTGTCAGTTGCAGGACATGTCTTAAAACTGAGGTGGGTGTGTCAGTTGCAGGACATGTCTTGCAACTGAGGTGGGTGTGTCAGTTGCAGGAAATGTCTTGCAACTGAGGTGGATGTGTCAGTTGCAGGACATGTCTTGTAACTGAGGTGGGTGTGTCAGTTGCAGGACATGTCTTGCAACTGAGGTGGGTGTGTCAGTTGCAGGACATGTCTTGCAACTGAGGTGGGTGTGTCAGTTGCAGGACATGTCTTGCAATTGAGGTGGATGTGTCAGTTGCAGGACAAGTCTTGCAACTGAGGTGGGTGTGTCAGTTGCAGGACATGTCTTGCAACTGAGGTGCAAGATTTGGCACAGCAAGTGTTGGTTCAAGCGAGGTGAATGAAAACTCAATGATGTTTACCATGGGAAAAATCACATGAATTAGGAACATAAAGTTTTTTCTTTGAAAAAAGTCATGTTTAATACCTTGTGTTTAATACTTATTATGAAAATACATTATAAATCTTAACTGTATTACAAGTATTGACTGGGCAAGAACATATTGCACTCATGCAACGTGTCAATGAATAACATTTGTACTTTTCAATGACAAATTTCAAACAAAAAAATATTGACAGAGCATTTCAAGAAACTCCCAGACAGGCTACATTGCAATGGTCATCATGAAAAAAGCTATGTACATACATATATAAACAATATAAAACAATAATGATAGCAAAGAACATTATTGTCAACCTTATAAATAGTCTACATACCAACATCAATATTATCTGTTAATCTATTTCAGGTAGCAAGAAAGGCTATTTTAAATAAAAAACATACATTTTTTAAGCAAGTTACCACAATACAGACTTCAAACTCTCAGTGTAGTACATATTAACTGTCATAGAAAAATGCATAGGTGTATAATCACTGAAATTTGGTACCTTTGAAAAATACTCAGCTTTTTTTCAAATTTAAATTTTTATCTCAGGTTCTTTCCTTGATTTTAAATTAAAATTGCCAAAGTATGAGTATAATCAACACTGTTTATGGCATATTTGTAGTTTGGATGACCCCATTATGCTAATATCCATCTGTAAAATATTGATGTTTGTGTAACACAGTTATCAAAAAGTAACAACTGGTTGCATACCAACCACACTCAACAGGAGAAAAACTGCTGTGCATTTAATTAAAATAACCCTTTAAAATGCGTTGGAAAAAGATCTGTAGTGTTTGTTGTTTGGTTTGCCAGAAAAGTCAAATCTAAAAAAAACATAAAAAAGGCCAAAATGCTGAAATTTCTGTATTTAGGCTATTTTCAGGCATGTATCTAGAGGTCATTAAGCTATATTTTCTCAAAAACTCAGCTTTTTTGAACTCTCAGCAACATTATGAACCGAAAAAGATTACATTTACAGCTGTCCTCCATGTTTTATGCAAGCAATGACTTCCTAAACTTTCACAGATATGCTTTTTCCTATACAAACATTTTGGCAGGGAGTTGGGGTTATTACAGTCTTTCCCAAGCAACTAAGAACAATTTTGCTGATCTAAATGTTATCACAATACTGCAATTGGTTTGAAAAGTTTATCCTAATTTTACTTCAGCTGGTGTACTGAGTTGTTGATGTTGTGGTAAAATTCAAAGAGGTTGTGTAACAATACTAACAGTGGGTAGTAAACTACTGTCTAACATTAGGTGATCATCTTGCAATGCTTGCTCAAAATAGTCTACATTTTAAAAGCAGGAATATTACTTGATTCACACTCCTATCTAAGCATGGCCAGTCTTCCCTTTTCTCTATCTACAAACTGTTAGCTGAAAATACACCATGATTCACAGAAAAAGAGATATACCTACACCATGTACACCACAAGCTGTACAAGAGAAAATTGTTTAAAGCTAGTCAATACCACAAACACTGTCAAGGTTTGTGTTACATTCAAACATAAAGGTGACTTCATCAGTTGGTTTCTTTGTGTAGTTCCAGAGCTGAATCCCTTATTCACCCATAAACTTGGACACCAACTGGGGAAAAATAAACATTGTCTGTTTTTGTTTTGTCTGCAGCTCAATTAACTTTTGAAACAACTTCCCAAACCAATTATTGTAGTGTAATAACATTTTGATCAACATTATCATTCTTAGTTGCTTGGGAAAGAATGTAAGCTTTATCCATGCATACATCACTGTCATACTAATGTGCCTAAGTGGACCAAAAGAACCTTGCCACTGTTGACAAGCTCCAGCTTGATGAATTTCCAGAGCTTGACGGGCAAAATCCAGTAATTTGTGTAAAAAAATTATGAATATTGTAAGAAAAAGACTCCCTAGCTTAGCAGTAATTTGCCAATTTTCAGATCATTTCTATAGGCTGCATATCTGGAGTGCCTTGATACCCAATTTTAATTATCTTAGAATATCAATTGCTACCAGGTTTTACATGTGTCAATACTAGTTTTACCTGACGCTCTAGTCTTTCCCACTACCTTCTGAAGATTTCTGCTATCCAAATTAAGTCGATCAAAGTATTTAAAACATATAAATTACCCAAAACTGAGGTCATTGCAAGCAATTTATGAAAAAAATAATAGAAAGATCAGCACAAAGATGCACAGTAGCACTGCGTATGGTTCAAACAAATTTTTAAAGATTAAAAAAACTCTTACATGTAATTATTTGACCTTTTCTCACACATTTAGCTCAATTATTCAAACTATACCACATAAAATCCCATTACTCAGTACTGTTGTTCAAAGTTTCTTCAAAACATTTTCGTTCTTCAAAACATTTTCGAAGACTTGGAATCCAGAGTCAAGAATGTAACTTCACTCAAAAGTTCTGTCTTCACAATTACCTTAAGATATCAAAACTGTTTCTCACACCTTCTATTATTAAATCTATCTTTATCAAACTGATCCAGGTCACCCCTTGGAATTTACATATCAAATTTTACAGCAATTGAACAAGAAGTAGCAGACAAATACATGTATGCTTCTTGCTGAAAATGTTGATGTGATAAGCTTTGTGTTGCTGACAAAGTTGTACACTAACAGGGTGAATCTAGGAACTAAAAACCAAACTTAATCTAGTAACTGACTTATGTAAACTGGAATCTCAGCATTAAATTATTTATCATAAGCACTGTAACAGTACATAGTACAACACACCCAAACATGTCCTGTAATGAAGCTTGTCAAGGATTTCTGTTGAATTACTGTTCATCTGAGTCTGTATCTTCACAAGAGACAGTACCTGATATCACTTCACACCATACTTTGCAAAAGTTCACACATCTCTCCCAATCGTTGATGCCAACAACATTGAGACCGTTTCTCAATCCTAACACCAGGCCACTTCCTGTAAAAGAAAGGACAGAAATGACAGAAAGTTAGACAAGGGAAAAGTACAGGTCCTAGGAATTATTTTTTGGGGAAATACTAACTCTTGGAAGTTTAATTTTTCATCATGTATTGCAATGTCAGAAATACCCTACAACTCTTTCAGTAATGGGGAGACTTCCATTGTCCATTTGTGGGTTATACTAGTTGTCAGCATGATTACTTGTGATACAGGTTTGACTACCGTCTGCATGAGCCCAATTATCAAATAATTTTAAATCTCAGATTACAATGTATAAGGGGTTGAGACATAGTCTTAAATATTTATTTGATATGTAAGGTATGTGATTCATTTGCTCAGAAATATTTGTGATTAAACATACCTGCACCACACCTTCCATCTAACATCCATTGACCTCTATGAGCAAATTTTTTACGATGATAAAACATTTTTGCAGCATTGTTTCTGAGCAATTGGTAATTTAGAAGACAAAAACAAATTTCTCGTCTAAATTGACTGAAGGTTCAACCACTGCCCAGTTCATCACATTCATGCCAGGGAGAACATGCCTTGTAGATCTCGTCGCGTGATAAATACGGGTTTCGGCGCCGGCCGACCAGTCACACATCGGAGCGATGCGATGGGGACGCCATTAGCCATTACATAATCTGAACCTCGACCGTCATGAATACGCTGTATGTGCAGGAAGTTTGACTAAATCTTTTCAGTGATTCCTCTGTCTGTCAGCTTTACCAAGTAATGCTTGTGAATGCACAAGCTGACGAGCGAAGCGTGAATCAAGGTAAATGTTATATTTGTTTACAAACCATTGTTTACAAATCCAAGCCCCTCTGATTGTGGAAAGAAGGCCACAGTCTGTATACAATTGGGGGGGGGGGGTATGTCAATATATTGAACATTAGCAAACCATTTTTGTGACCAAACAGAACTTTGAAATGTGATCCATACTTTTATTACATTGTAGTAAGATCACTTGATTGCTTTTCTGAGCTGTATGATGATTTGTAGGTTATTACTTGTGTGACAGGAACAGTAGAGTTTGAGATACAGAAGTAATCATTACATTATCAACTCTTTATTTACTGTATTTACTTTTGCCATACAAACTGTCAGGTTTAAGCTTACATGATCCCAGGAGAGACAAACTGCCCAGTTGTTATCATGATTTAGCAAAAACCTTCCCTAGGCAAAATTCACAAAAGAAGCCCATCTTTTCATTCTGGGTGCTGAGTATCACATTCCATAAATATTCCATAGATAATTGCAGAACTTTGTCATTTCTCATACCATACATATACTTGTATACTGTAATTATTAATTTTATAGACAACAATCCAACTCCACTTTCTGTGATGTAATAAGGTGTAAACTATATCATTTGAGTGTTCAGAGAGGGACTGTGATTTAGATCACTCTTCCAATATATGACTCCTGTACAATTTTCTTTTCCAGGATTGCTAATCAGAGATGATGCATCAGAGACTTATTACATGTTAAAGAAGGCCACCAGTACACCAGCCCTTCAGTAATCCTTAAAACGTAAGTGTGATCTTTTGTCAAAGATAAAATTTGATCAAAGTCCTCTTTCTTGCCAGTAATAAGGCTACATGTATGTTCACAAACACTTCTGAAGGGGATAGGGGGGGCAGTGTTCTGCCAAACTTTTGCATCAGTTAGGTCTGAGGGCCAATGGAAGCTCAAAAAGCGGTCACTGTTGAAAAAGGGGGTCATTCTCAGACAATTATACACTTTATTACGTGCCATACCTGCAGGGGTACCCGTGTTGTTGTTGTTTGGAAGTTCAAACTCACACTCAAAGTTTCTGCAAGTACTGTGGTTTTATGGTCCTACACAGTCGACATGGCGAGCAAGTGTACTTGTTCCGAAATTCATGTTGGCATAGGTCATGGTATTCTGTTTATTATTATGCTTCATGCATACTTTGCAAGACATTGAGTTCCTTTTTACATTGTAGTGGAGCCAGCTGAAATCGTGTAACCATTTTTCATGAAAATGTTGAACATGCCTCAATGAAGGCTGAGTTTCCGATGAAAGCTGCTCAATGTTTTGAGACTGCACTATTTCTCACTGATATGTTTCCAATGTGGATGGCTCTGATTTGGTAAGCATTTGACATGGTACAGTGTTGAAATGCGATAAAAAAATCATCAGGTTTGGTTTCAAACAAATATTATATATATTCCAAAATGTTTTCAATGTTTAAGAGTACCATGGTTGTAAAAAATTGACACACTTCCTACCATCTGGTCATTGTATATCTCATGCAAAGATGGTCAATACACAGGGGGCGGACTATTTTATCACCTGGGAGGGGGTCCTGGCAGATCGAATAAAAAAGATAATGTACCTCATCCATCTTCCAGACATCCCATCCCCACCCCCATATCAAATGGTCCATCCCTGATGTCTTTTTGCATGCAATTAACCCAGTGTATATCAGTTTTAAGATGTCAAGTAAGCTTTAGAGTGTGCAAAGGCTTAAGTAATATTCATGGCATCAGGTTTCTTCAGCCAAGGCAACAGATTTGTTTTGTGTTATTTTTTATAGCTCAAAATATTTTTACATCATTAAACAAGTGACAATCATCTGAACTTGTGTAAAATAATACCTGGAATTTGGACAGTAACGCAAATCCTCATATTAACTTGACAGGAACTGGAATTTTAGCAGCAGTAAATGTTGGAAGACACTGTATCTACATGAACAGGAATCTTGAGAGGCTACACATTGTCTGCGACATTTTAGGTGCAGTGATGGACATTGAATCTGATGAATGAAGACCATCTTGTTAACCTGTTATCTGAGGTGTATAGCGAAAGGTGATTTTACTGATTGGATGAATTCTGCTGTCCATAATTTTACTGTTCAATCATCTGTCCACTGAATTTGGTATAACAGTGTTTAAGCTGTTTTGAATAATTTTCTTGTTTCTTTCTGTATGTCAGTGTTTAATGTGGAAATGAGCTTTATAGATCAAACAGTTTCAAGGTCACATTAGGATAGTCCTTGAGAGATTTAGGGTCACATCTTGATGGTTCCTGAAAGTTTCAGGGACTCATCTGGATGTTCCATCTCAGTATTTGGTGTAGGTAGATGCAGGGTTTGAGATGTGAATTTGTTCAAATGAACACATCAGTGTCAAAAATGTGCAAATGAGGTAAGAAAAAGTGAAATCCTGCAAATGTGCAGGAGTGATGGCATGCCAGTAAGAAAAAGGCCAACTCCACTGATCTTGAGTCATTTCCTGTCATTGTTTATGAACTTTTACATATTAACAGTCCTGCTGAAACCATAGACAGTAGAAGGGGGGGGACCGTCTATACTCAAACTAAGAGGGGCTTGTTTCTGCTATGCATGTTGCTAAAGTTGACCTACAGTACCTAAAGTTTCAGACCTTAATTACTTTTGTCATTCTTGTTTTTCTGGTTTAAATATTTCTTGTTGTTTTTCTGGTTGTACTGTGCAGAAATCATTGTCATAACATCAACGTAGAATTTTCCTCCACTGAACAGATAGAAACAACATTTATTGTTGATCATTGGTAACCCATACTGGTATATACCAATTCTGATCAAATTTGAGCGACACCGTATAATTGCGGTATTTTTCTTCAATTGTTAAGGAGAAAATATGTCTTTAATTTTACATACATTCACTTAAAAGTAATCAGTGATTGAACTGTTAAAGCTGTTCAATTATTAATCTTGAGTGAAATTTTAATTTAGGTTATTTTCAACTATGTTGATGGATATAGCTTCTTATCTCACATGGCTTTATTGGGAGGCAGTTTAAAATCACATTTTGATTTCTTCACTATCAAATTTCAGAGTTAGATTCAAGCTTCTTTGTGAAGGCTTAATAAGCCTAAATGTAGGCATGAATGCATATGTGTCAGTATGTGTCTAATGGCAAGGACACATTAGTTTAGGTTTATTCTAGACTGATGATTTCATTGCAGTGGACATGCAGAGGAATGTAAATACTTGAATAAACAGCATTAACAAAAGGTTATGAGTTGAAGTATTGATGATGTTCTTATATTGTAATGAAATGTGACTCAGTATTTGTGAAATATGTTTTTACAGTTGTTTACGTCAAAACTTGATCTTTTTACACAGTTTAAGAGTGCCATATGAAATATAATGGAACTCAGTTTGGTACCCTTATGTGATGTAATTTTTCAGATGACATTATAATTTATGGAAACTTTATTATTTCCTTATATTTTTTTCAAAATGATTTCCTTGAAAGGCCCTAAGCAGGTGTTCTTTTTATGTTTCAAGATTTGATTTGACATGACAAAGTTTGGTTATAATTAGTTATCTTGTTAACAATACAATCATTTCAACAGTGAATAAAAGTCCTGTTTAAACTTATATATCTTCAACTGGTTTTGTGATTAACACCTCAGTTACAAGACATGGCCTGCAACTGACACACCCACCTCAGTTACAAGACATGGATTGCAACTGACACACTCACCTCAGTTGCAAGACTTGGCCTGCAACTGACATACCCACCTCAGTTGCAAGACATGTCCTGCAACTGACACACCCACCTCAGTTGCAAGACATGTCCTGCAACTGACACACCCACCTCAGTTGCAAGACATGTCCTGCAACTGACACACCCATCTCAGTTTTAAGACATGTCCTGCAACTGACACACCCACCTCAGTTGCAAGACATGTCTTGATAGTGAGGTAGGTGTGTCAGTTGCAAGACATGTCCTGCAACTGACACACCCACCTCAGTTGCAAGACATGTCCTACAACTAACACCTCACACCCCCTTCATCAGTACAGTTGCAGTTATTTTAGTCCCAGTTAGAATGTTGTTTGTTTTTCAAACTTTTTCTAAGCACAAGCCAAATTTTTATATATTTTTTTTAATTTGCTTCATTTTTTTGGAAAAATATGAAATTAACATTTCTGAACTTATGCCCTAATTATTTCCCCATAAATTGTGAATTCTGACGGAAGCTGATAGAAACGGTGCATGAATCTTAGGAATTAACTATAAAAAAATTAAAAAGAATATTGTTTTGAAAAATATAAATATTTATCAAGGAAAAAGAAGAAGAAAAGCTACTTTTCGGAAATTGGAAAATACTTTTCGGGCTGTTAAATGTATCTTCGCATCAACACATGCTATGTTACCAATGATTACAGAGGAGTGGCTCAACTGAAATGAAATCTTGTACTTATTTGTATTTTTGCAATAACCGTATTATATGCTAGATCTCTTCCCGCTGGATTATAAAGTAAGGTTTTTTTAATAATTCGGAAAAGCTCCCTTCCAAGCGGTTCTATTTTACATGAAAATTATGTAACTCTTGTTACCGTTATAAGTGGTATTTACATTTTTTATCTTTTTTATCTCATTTGTCCCAGGTGATATTTGATTTTTGCTTTCACTAGACATAGCCTGCAAATGATAGCATATTTTTCTTCTACAGCTGGCTTAACAACAACCTACCTTCACATAAATTTAGTTATCAATAACTTTGAAAAGTTGTACAAGCTGCTACCAAGGTCCCGATATTCACGTGTTTTCCGTACATGGAGCAATTGTTTTGACATCTTTCAGCCTATTTGTTTCAGATCTGGTGAGCAGGCAATGGATATTGATGTAATGCCCTTCTTTTAGTTTATGCAGTCGGCTTTGATACCGGCGGCCATTGTCTAAAATTCATTCATTAAGTCATTATTCGAACGTACCTTAACTGATTTTCAAAGAAGGCATAAGTGTATATTTGTTTGTATCACGGAAACTGTAATTTTTTAAAAATACTATGCCAAACATTCTAATCGACCAGTCAAAGGTTTAGACGTCCTTATTAGCTGACTTGGCATAATAAGTTATCGAATGCCAATGAACGACAGAACTTGCAGAGACGCCCCGAGACGACGTTCGACCATGACCCGATGACTATAGTTAGACTAGTGTAAGACATAGAAGTTTACTGTGTAACTTGTACGTTCATCAGCTGATAAAGTACGACGATTTAGAGTATTTTTGTGTACCTGTAGCCGTCTCTTCTACTTCGACGTTCTACCCAAGCGTGTACGTATCAGCAGCCGACGATAGGTATCCGACCACGCCACCTGACAGTACGTCTGTTTGTGTTACGGAAACTGTACTCTGTTTTCAAAATACTATGCCAAATATGCAATCGACAGTTAAAGATTTATATGGCCTTGTTACTTGACTAGGTATTATAAATTATCGAATGCAAATGAACGACAGCACTGCCGTCGACTTACTATCATGAGTAGCAATCGATTGACTGTATTGAGTGACGAGTTCAACAGTTCATAGGAACATTCCGTCAGTCACTTTTAAGGCAATTATAATACAATAGCCATATGCCTTCACCTATATTGCATGAAGTGTACCAGTCCTTTCAAATATTCTATATAAAGTAAACGGTAAGCGAATATGATCACTTCCCAAGTCTGTTTACCTGCAGATAATACTCTAACGACATTTGAATGCCAATACATCCGAAACCGGTAAATTCACTGTCGCTTTACTCACATCAGTCCGAGACTGATATGTAAAACCAAGATGAAAACGAACAAGCATTTCATTGATCGCACCCCTAAACGAAAAATCTGGGCGCATATAGATGGACATAGCATCTGTAAAGGACTTGGTCACGTATAACTTTTTGACAACACCGGGTTACTGACTGTTTGAGGAGGTAACATTTCAGAAAGGTATGCACCACAAGAACAGATTACATATGTTTGTAGTCATCTTCAGTGATCTAAAGTGATCGATAGAAAGATTCATTGTGTTAGCTCAAACGTTTAGTAATAAATAGCTGAGCGCGAATGAATACATTTAAAAAGTCGAATTTTAATTGAGACACTTCTCATGTCTAAATTAAGCATGAAAAAATTGAGCTGTATGATTTGTTTACTGTCTTTCAGGGTTACGATTTGGGCCCACTACGTCCGAATGGCCTTCCAGGTAGTATAAGGATTAGAGACCTGTCTGCGACTTGGGAATACCTTGATTGGGTCCGTTCAAAAACAAAACTGCCAATCATCATCAAGGGTGTTTTAACAGCCGAAGACGGCATATTGGCAGTCAACCATGGGGCAGATGCCGTCATTGTATCGAATCATGGAGGACGGGGACTTGATTCCGTACCAGCAACAGTAGGTTACTCATACTGTACACCTTTTTTCTGCAAGCGAAAGAGCTTTACAAAAATGTAACTTGCCATAACACACCTACTGAACTTGAATACCAAAGAGTTTACCTTATATAAAGGTGACTATTGTTGACTATATTCGCTATTATGTAAAGATGTCAATTGTTGTCCTTTATTTTAGTTTACCCTCTAAATTGCTTCTAGTCATTTAAAATCAGATTGCCGACAATTACAGATCTGAAGACGTGATTTGATCCAGCCAACTTCTGGGGTATTACAGCTTTTTTCCGTATGAATGTAATTGTTGAGCAAAGTACCCTAAATTTGCATTAGCCGATACACACGTGCATATGGTACCACATGTACATCAGAATTAACTATGTAAAAATGAGATCCATGTTAAATAAAATTTGTTGAACTATTCTGATTTCCAGTTCATATGTTTACCTTAATCTGGTTTTGAGTGATAATGTGTTAAAATAGCCAAATTCTATGTTGACGATTGTTCCGTGTATTATGTATTTCCTCTTGACTGAATCTTTTTGTTGACGGAAATGATTATAAATGAATTAATCATATTCCTATTTCAAATAGGACTCATTTCAGATGTTCTGAGATAACCTGAGCATTAAAGTAAACATATTTGTATAAATATTTATTAAGAGTTGAGGAGTAGAAATACAAGATCTCGATGGCCGATAAAACATACTGTCTTGTTAAAATAATTGCTTGCCAACCTTTGCTTTTAGAGTTTAAAACTCTGTAGCTTTTGAAAGGAGGGATACTTGTTAATATGATCATAGTTGCGCTTCAATAAAGACCGAAGACAATTGATAGGGTAAAGTGTTTAATATTATCAGTGAGAAAGACATGAGCTGTACAGGCACAAAATTATCATAGCAACAATACTGCCATCTTGCCGAAAAAGACGTTGAAATACGCATAAATTGCATTTAAAAACATGTGCGTTATCTTACTTCAGCAAACGAGACAGTTGTTCAGCTCAACATAAAATATAATGTGATAGGAATATGAATTTCAAAAAGTGCACATTAGTGTTGCATTAACGATTACAATGTATCGCTCAGAATATACCATTGAGTCATCGCCAGTGCTGTTGGAATTGTTGTCGTCAAAACTTGAAAGAAGTGTATTCTGATTGCATTTTAAAAATAAGATAGAAAATGCACAATTTGTACAAAATCAGATATATAACACCAATACAGTTTATCCTTATAACTAACATTGCAGTCAATTTTAAATAAAGTCTATATGAATTACCATATCCTCAAATGTTTAATTATTCAGATTGAAGCACTGCCTGAAGTTGTCAGAGCTATTGGTGACAGGGTTGAGGTCTACATGGATGGTGGGATACGTAATGGCATCGATGTATTCAAAGCATTGGCACTGGGAGCAAAAGCAGTGTTTGTTGGTCGACAAGTTCTGTATGGACATGCGCACTCCGTGAGTACCGACATAATTTAGGCATTTCACTTACTCGTAATCGTCTGGTCACAGAACTTTTATGAAAACCTACGGTATCATAAAATGGTAACTTTTTCAAACAAGGCGAAAAATCAATGAGCTGCAACACTCGTGACTTCCCCTAATATTTTGTCTTTTACTTCTGTGAGAACTCAATAATATGACAAAAATATCAAAATCAGAAAATTTGTAGATATTGTGATGATTTCCTTCGAAGGCACCACATCACGATTCTGCAATGTGTATTTTCGACTTTTCGACCAAAACTCATTTCTTAATCTTCAAGCAATGTAAACATCGCCTTCACGATTTATTCGCCCTGTACATATTATTGAAACCAAAAAATAATTACCATTCTTAAATCTTCTTCCATAAATATACTTTTCTGATGATGTTGAAATTATTCTTTTACGTAGAATGTGTTTAACTTTAATATGGAGTTTCCTTATAATTTTAGGGTGAAGAAGGTGTGCATCATATCCTAGAGATCTTAAAGTCTGAACTTATTCGGACGATGCAATTCGCAGGCGAGTTAGTCAAAGTGGTCTTTTAACTATGAGTTAAACATTATGTGAAAGAACAAAGTCTGTTCCTTAGATTTTGCATTGCTAGCGTACCTTCATTTTACACACGCGTTCAATAATTGAGGAATATTTTTCTTTCTCTTTCAGGTTGTCGATCATTGTCAGATATCAGGCCTTCATTTGTGGTGCATAAATCCCATTACGCAAAGCTATAAAGTGATCTTCATTCGAAATTTTGAAAATGATGGTACATTGTGCAAATTTTACTGTAAGCAGTAAAACACGATCTTCTTACAAAATCTACCATTTAAGGAAAATAGTTTCAATACTGAATGTTGGAATGTATAAAGTTAACAAGATTTGTATTTTAGAATGACAGTATATGTAGTTGTCTGTGCACGGACGGCCAATATATCTACATTCTGTTTTGTTTTGGATTTGTTCTTGTCTAGTTATTGTTTACATCTTTTGAAATTCTTGAAATAGAAGCTCAATTTTTTAAAGTCGGATAAATAAAAACTAATCACGATTCATAAAACTGATGTATGCTGTAAAAAAGAGAAAACTTTGAAATCATGGCCCGCTACCTCCGCTACCCTTCGCTACCCAAAATCTCATTTGCATAAATGAATCATACCCCGAAAGCTGCAATAATTGGTGTCTGGAGTTTTCTATTCTGTTCAAATAGTATTGCCGGCTAATCATTGCAGGACATATCTTCATTAGCGATAAGTGAACAAATTTCCATACAAAACTGCATTGCAATTGTACGAAACTCATTCTTTCCTTGTTTGTTGTTTGGATAATATGAACCAGGGTCTGGTCACATGACGCTCCCGTCAGACCACAGCTACCTACAATGTAGCCTGCCGATAAAAAGACACTAGTGTCTGCACAGAAAGTAACTTGTTGACGCTCCTTTTCCCACTCCGCCTGGTTTATCGTTTACAGCTATTTACTGAAAGGATATGATGGTTGTTTGTAGCGATTGTTTTATAACATGTATTTCTATTGGGTAGATATTATTTTTTCAATATATTTTGCACGTTGTTACATTTAACATCAAAGGGACTGTGTTTGGAATTATCTAATAAAATTACGTTTTGCTCTTGGAGTAGAAGTTTGAACATTACCGAATTGTGTAACGTGCATAACTTGACTTCAGAAAAAAAGAAAGACATGCAATTAGCTAACTAACCATCAGAATTACAAACTTAAATAATAATAATACTACGTATTCAGATGAAGAAACCCATGGTGCACTACAAGTCATTTTACTGTCTTTTGTCCTGGCAAAGTTTCCGTGGTTGGAACAAAATTAATTCGGAATTTTAATATTTGAAGAATGACAATTTCGTTCCCATCAAAAAATAGATAGGGTGCCCGGCGACGGAGAACTTGCCTGCAAAAATCGACCAACATCAACAATGCTAAATAACTTGCTCACCATAATTGTTGCTTGACCACAGGAAAATTGAACAGAACTGACAACGTGTACGGCTCTATATCAAATAGTGTTTTGTTGTAAAATGTCTCTACACATTTCCCAAAGATTCACATGCAGCGCAGATTTCGTGCACTTCAAGTTCAAAGCCCGGCGATGGGGGCTCAGGGGATCGCTAGAGATCGTTCATTACACCTGGTCAGTTTTTCTTACTTGGGATCACACAACTGTAAGCAAAAGCAAGACGGGGAGCAAGTTTACCCGTATCGTACTATGATCTTCAGGCCTGGCATAGTACATGTGCCCGCATCATGTGCACAGATGGAACTTGGCCTGAAAAGAACCGACATCATCAAATACGCATGCGCAGATGTTAATTTGTCTCCGTTGTTGGCAGCCTACGTTGTTGGCAGATCACCTGATCGATTGTACAGCTGATCTACCGAACACTAACTACGCTCGTGATTTTCGTCCAACTTAAAGAAGGAGAAGGTAAGTGTCGATTTTTGCAGGCACTGCTTTGTATTCCTATAAGACGCTGTGCGGCAGCTATGAAGCTAATAACCATTTCCCGTATTTTTGTCGCGGGCAACTTTTGAGCTGCAGCGGCCTCTAGTCACCTCGACCCCTGACCGTTTTGACCCTATTCAGCCCCAGTCACCTCGACCCCTTCGATATGAATGAAGAACTTGTAACATTATCATCTCGAAAGTATGTCGTCACTTTTCGATGCTCATACCACTTTGAAGGAACGCACCCGAATGGGCTCGATAGATATATTGTATTCAACCACGGCCTTATCTGCCTATACCACAGACGTGATGTTTTCTGGGTAGTTTCTATGAGTGTAGTTTATGCTACGTTCCGTCGTTCTCTTCCGTAGCCTAATCACTAGTGATTAGGCTACGGAAGAGAACGACGGAACGTAGCATAAACTACACTCATAGAAACTACCCAGAAAACATCACGCCTGTGGCCTATACGGCCGGCCTCCACTCCGGCTGGCCTCAACTCCGGTAACACATAGTATCGTACGCAGGGCTTATCGAAACAGCTAAGTTGTTCTTTTGAAGCAAATTTTCCCAGCTAAGTTGCATGATATATTTAGTAAAATATCATAAAACAAGAAAGATATGATAAGGTAGAGGTGAGCACAATTAGCGAGAAGAGAGTGTGAAATATTGGGGTCGAAATAGACAGGGGTCGACGTGGCTGTGATATCGCAGCGGTGCTAATGGCGACTATCGAACGCGCTCGGGTCAAGGATCACCGCCACAGTACCGCTGCGAGCCAATCCATAGGCTTTTGCGGAAGTTACGACCATGGATGTACAAAATTTTTTATATCCATGCTACGACACAGATCAGTGTCGCTGAGTTACCTCGCAAAATAATGAAATATACTCATCTATGAATACTACTTGTATCATCTTTACCATTGACTGTCTAAGACTCACTGCCTACTAACTACCTGGGCGATAAGAACATGTATTTTCAACCGTTTTCCCGTGAGCCGTCGACAGTTTCTGCAATGTTTGCCAGCTTGCACGTACAACGCACTAAATATTTTGGAGGTCAAAAGTTCAAAATAAATAGAGCAGGAACCGTCAACAGCTCACCGAAAAATAGGGAAAAAAAGTTGTCACAGTCAGGATAGTTAGCAGGAGTAGGAGATGAGTCGTAGATAGTAACACAGTAGATTAATCTGTTTTTATTATTTTGCGAGCTAAATCAGCCACGCCGATCGGTGTCATCGTAAACTAACAAAAAGCCTGCAAGTTGGGTGGCAGCGGTACTGTGGCGGAGACCCTCGGGCCTGAGCCCGTTCGATAGCCGCCACTAGCACCGCTGCGATATCACAGCAAGGGTACGGTTGAGGTGACTGTTACTACTGCAGCTAAGCAGCTCTGTCTCAAAAAATCTCCAATCTTCCAGTGGAAGCGCAAACCGTGCGTGTCTGGGCTATGTCAAACATTCGCTTCCACCGGAAATTTGGAGATTTTTGGAGACTGACCTCTTTTTTCTCTGTGCAGTTGTCCGTTGATGCTTTGCTATGACTCTTCGTTCGGCCCCTTATCCCCACTGAATGCAAGCCTTTACCATTAGCGTCACATTGCCTTGACAGTGCATTCGTATGCAGCTTAGAATAACTAGGTCAGTCCAAACATTCAATAATTTGTGTGTTGTATGTATATTTAATGTACAAGCAATGCTCTTTGCCCTATATATTTTGTCTTTTTCTACATATATATTTTTGTGGGCCTGGGTGAAAGATATTTTCACTATATCATGAAGTGAGGTGAGAATACGTAGGTTCTGTAATAATGTAATATTCTTGAGAGTTTGGAAGACCAAAATCAATCTTGGTTAATAAATATAAAGTTTAAAAGCAATAATTATTGTTTATCGAGCATATCCTTTTGGGGAAAAAATTAATCAGGAAAGCCATGCTGAAGCGGTAAGCCTAATTTCACGTTTCAAACTTATGTTCCAAGTTCCCATGTTTTATAGTTTGTGATTAACTCAGAATTAATTCAGATGCGTGTCTATTTTTACCAGGAAGAAATCTACATTGAAGCATGAACAATCTTTATTTCCTGGCTATGTTGTACCATCAAAACATTTTCATCAAAACATTGTGGAAGATCATGACCGAGCTTCTACGATGTGAAAACGAGAAGTTAAAAATGCTATGCAAATCTGACATTAAAGAGCTCTGATATGTTGTTGAAGCATTTTTAGAGTTTTAAGGATACCGATTTCATTAAACCACTGGGCAGGCTCCCTTCTAATTACGATTTTTTCCTTGTCTTGCCATGGCTTCCCTTCTATATTTGAAACGCAGATTTTTGTCAATCTAACATAAAATCATTATAAAAGACAATAAGGAAGGTGAAAGATTCGCCATTGATGCACGAACTCAGTCGCACTTATTCCCGACAACATTTTCAAAAAGATTTCCCCACTACCGTTTACGTCTACTGTATTTTGCAAATTTAATACAACATTAAACTTTTGAACCTAATGACGTTTCAATCCAGGTACGCGTTCTCTGAATACAAATAAGCCTACTTATTATACACCTACTGCCGTAACCTATGGGAGTTTGACCGTCCAATAACTTTCCGTATTTTGTATAGTACGCGGAGTCCCGAATACGGGAGACACGCCGCGCGCCTGTTTGACGTTTGACCAAGCGATTATCGGATGTAAACAAACTATTTTACGGTGAGTTATAGACATAATAACAACTTCCACCAAAATGTATTCGTAGTATAAGGTTTAAAACACGCTAAAGACAAAACTGAGTCTAAATGCAATTGATTTTTATTTAAAAAAAACTAATTAAATTGAAAACATTCAGCGAAGTTTGCTTGTACTGTACTGAAAATTAATTGGCTTCGTGCCGACCCAAGGGACTTAACGACTTGTACATAGATCGCGCGCGTTCCACTCATATTGCGTGTGCCGCATCCTCAAAATTTACCGGAGAATTAGTTTATACGGACGGTTAAAGGTATACTGTCACCTGTTCCAATTTTGCTACAGTTACCATGGAAAGAGAAAATCTAACCAATCACAGATTTTAAGCGGGTGGCCGCTTTTAAAAACAGCGCCCTCAAATTTGCATTTTGAATACCAAGGAACGCCCCTTGGACCATTTATGGGCATATTTAGATTACAGGTGACTGTATACCTTTAATGGAAGGAGGTGTATAATAATAGGGTTATACACAAACTACGGCCCTGTATGGACTCTAGCTCAGTGAGTGACGTATTGGACTCGCTGATACGTCACTCACTGAGCCCTCGTCCATACAGGGCCGTGTTTTGTGAATAACCCTATATTATCAATTTCCAATTGACTCCTGTGATTGATTGCTTTTTTATTTTTCCCAATATCGGCTACGGTTGTAATGGTGTACAGGTAGGTTGGTTCAGCTTTCTTTGTGTCGTTTTCTTTAGTTGTCTGTTTGTTTCTCTTGGCTACCTCTACAATCTTTCCGCGATGACTCGTCCCAAACCTTGATTAGATCAACACAAGGTCAGAAGTGTGTTTTGATTTTCATGTTAACCTCCATAGACACTACAGACAGACTTACAATCTACAAGATATTGTGCTATTCAAACTACTCGGCTTTTAAACGTTTCAGCCGAGCGGTTTTCACTCTTATGCCATCGCTCATTGCCATGCGTTGTGAGTTCGCATCCGATCGAGAATATACCACATTTGCTTGAAGATGAATACTGAACTTTCTCCAAGGGCTTCGAAATGAGCCTGCGTAGCTTCTCTATGGCAGTACATAATCCAATCTCCACACAGAGATTGAAGCGCAGTGGGGCAGCAGCGCGACATGGATAATTCGAACCAAGCTAGAGGGTCTGCGAGTCGTTGACCGCGCCCTCACCAATCTCTGCTGCAGGCAAATTTAAATATTCCAAATTCGGACTTCTTTCAGTCCTGCGCGCGCCCAATTGGCTAAATACACGTGGCGAAAATATCAAACGGATAGGAGCAGTCCAGCTAGAGATCGCATTTTCCGCACACTGGCAAAAATAATACATTATACACTAATAAAAATAATAAATAATCTGCTAAAACTTTGGCAATCTCGTCTGCAAAGCTGACGGCCGTTGAGGCATACATTTTGAATCATCAATTTACATCCCTGTAACCTAGAGCAAGGTCCATGTTTTGCAAGTTTTCACGGAATCGAGGATCGATATTGAAACTAGTGTACTATTCATTTATCTAATTGTTTTTTTGGTTCGAAGTATTATATATAAAAAAGACAGAAAATGTATATCATGGAAAACGCGCAATACCCACAAAGTTGGTGAAAACCGTCGCCTGTGGCAGAGATTAGCGTGGCTACTGCTGAGACTCCCTAACTAGGGTATAATTTTCCACGCCGCTAAAATCTCTGTCCGGAGATTGTACATAATCATTATATGACCTTGGTAAATGCCGTGTTGTGTCACGCCCCCTTACATTTAACAACCAGTTCTAAACTTTACTTCGGAAATATTTTAGTATTTCAGAAACTAGATTATACATCATACGCGTGTCAGAAAAGTTTTGTCACTACCATACTATTCCTTTGACAACTATTGGCATTGATAGATACTTTAATATTATTTATTTATTTATTTATTTATTTTTCTATTCTACATTTACAATTTAAATGAACAGCATATTAACTTGAGTGAATAATATTGTCATTCCGGAAGATTTTATCAGAAAGGTTTTGCAATGATGTACCAACCTTTTAAATTGGAGTTTAGGCTTTGAAAAATTCTTTCAACGTAAGCTGAAACTTTTTAAGGTAGAATGCGCCTCGAAAGTGACAGACGTAAACTTTTGCTCAAATTGTCCTCAAGAAATCTTTCAACCATTCTCTTTCTAATCAAAAATAAAAATCAGGGGTAACCGTGCTAATTTAAGTACTACAGAAAAAAATCACCAAACTTTTTACCAACATTCAAAATTCAAAATGGCCGTCATTCCGGTGTTCACTCTATGGAAAAAAATAAAACTTTCGATTTAAAAAAAACTAAGACGGTAAAAGTTTTTCTTTCTCCGAGGGCTTCAAAATGAGCCGCGAAAAACAGTAGATCAGAAAGAATTGAACAAATGTGAGGGTCCGAATATCCTTCCCTAAGGCGCATTGTACCTTTAAGTAACGACATATCAAGTTAAGTGCAGATTAGCAAGGAATTCCGCACATCTTCATCGTCCGAGAGTTAAAACGTCTTTTCCCCGTTCAAAAGAATAATTTGGAATATAGAAATTCATAAGAGTATAAAGCGTCTCTCATAAGGCTTATTAAAGCATAAAGATAACAAGGTGCACTGCCTATGTAAAAATTGCAGACCATATTTTATTTATTTAATTTATTTATTCAGATAACCAACAGGAGTAAATTCCCAATTACAGGCTCCGCAAAACATCGAAAATACATAAAATTACAGACAAACATACAATGGGTGCAAAAGGCAATTATAAAGAACATGCAAATCATGAATAAAAATAATTCATTCAACTTGTTTTTAAAAGACTAAATCAGTCGAAAATGTCAAGCGTAATTTAGAAAGATCGTTATAACTGCTTAAATCACGTGGCATAGGAGAGTGTTTACGAACATTGATTCTGGAAAGGGGTACCCGAATTGGGCGGTTTACATGTAAACTACGTTGAATGTTCAGTGGGATTTGAGTTAAATGAGAACAATTTACAACAGAATGAAAACACACGGGAAGCTAAGATCGGAAACCTTCCTACGATTGTATAAAGGAGGCAAATTGAAATATGTGCATAATTCGTATCCTGATGAGCAAAGGGTTTTCCGCGATGGTTTCATGTATCGTGTCTAAAACCGGGGTCGAATATATGCATGGTCACCCTTCCATTCGCTATCTTTCAACATGTCAAATAATATAAATAGTATCTCGTATCAAACAAAATTCATGAACAATGGCCAACTTTGTCCCTTTAAAAAGCCAAGATTTGAGCGTTTTCTTTTACTGCATTATTGATATGCTCAGAGAAGTCCATGGCGCTACTAAGGATAACGCCAAAGTCGTTTAAAGATGTTCATCGTGCAATCGATACTGTAGTACTACAATAGCTTGGAAGTAAAAAAACTTTCTGGCAGACCTTATATCGTACAAAGGAAAGCAGTCAGCAGAGGGAAAGTCGTAAGAAAAATCACAAAGTTTGTATAAACCACATTTTCGAAAGTTATTTTTTCAAAGTCCAGTTCGGTCATATTATCCGGAACATAATAAAATTATATAATGAACTTTGATCCAGGCCATAAAATAACTTTGGATAAACTGATAAAGCCTACAAATTAAACGATGTTATGCATAACTATGTTGTTTCATCAAGAATCAGGCCTAGAATACAACCACTCTCGACGTGAAAGAAAATAGAACCGGTAACTTGGACTGATAAAAATCTCCCTTTTCCCTTTACATTATTCATTCTGAGTGGAATGGTTATTAAGAAACGGACACTTTGATTTAGATGCCTATATACGCATTGCACTTGAAGTCATCCAGTCAGGAACTGGCATAATGTGAACGTCTGTTTGCATCTGCAGAGTGTGAAGGCGTTGCGACCAGAAAAAATTACAACATCATAGCTCTGTTTTTGAGTCCAGCTATAGGCCGGGATTTAGCCGTGCCGCTTTGGCAGAGCTCGGTTTTCATGCCCCTCTTGAACACGGGCGGGGATTAAGCCGAGCGGTTTTGACTGTAATGTTTTGCTAGGTGACTTCAACTGCAAAAAGAAGAGCATTTACTATCGAAATAAAGTAATCCACATACCATATCAAGCCCAACTGCTTTGAAGTCTAATTTTCATATCTAGGATGACTGATAAATTGGCAAGTGTGAAGGAATATGAAGATGTTTATAAGCAAAGAGCGCAAGAAGTAACATCCTTATATTTTGCCTCTGGCACTGACGAAGAGATTACGTTGGAACAGAACAGGAAAGCCTTTAAAAGGTATTTGAAGACATAACTATGAACTCATTATGTAACAAAATAATACTATCAATTTTCAATTCATATGCAAACAAAGTCACCATGTCAAGGAAGCGGCCTCTAAAAGCCAATTTCTATATTTGATCCAGTTTGCAGTTTTCTTTCATGGATTATTCTGTCTATTACAATATTCATGTCGTATGAAAAAATAAGAATAAGCGTCTGGAATACAAACGTTTTTCTGTATTTCATTAACAGACTTCGTCTCAGGCCAAGGGTTTTACAAGATGTGTCTTCAATTGACGTGTCAGCATCTCTGCTTGGCCACAGAGTAGATATCCCAATATGCATTGCTCCAACTGCATGGCATGCAATGGTACATCCCGATGCAGAAGTAGCTACAGCCAAAGGTAAGAACAAAAGGACCATCGAAAGTGGCGAGACTGGATAATGGCATCGAATGGAGATGTATGATTGTTCTATCAGAAAGCCGTCCACCCGTCAATCTGAAACCGCGTGTCCGATTGCTTTGAAATTTGATATGAATTTGTATTAATTTGTATTCTTAAGGCAATTTTTGTCATTTTCCGGCAAAAAATCTTTTAAAAATCTTCTTCTTCAAAACTACAGGTCAGATTACTATAGTATTTGGTATATAGATTCCTAGGGATGACCAATTTCACATTTATCAAAAATGGTTATTCTCTACGTAACACAGCGGGTCCATATCGGCCGCTGGGTCGCTTGTAGTGGAGAGATAGCAATCTTTAATAAAGGTTACCTGTTAGCGTTGATAGATTATTAAAATGGTTTCTTCACCGGATTGCTCATTTATATGCTTTTGAATGTCGATAAGAACAGTATTATTTTGATTACAGGACAATGACCAACTTTTTACAATTAAAAGATAGTATGAAAGTTTCGAAAATTTGTTTATAAGATTTATTTAAATGCCATTTAACTTTGTAATATTGGTTCGCAGACATTAATTATTTCACTCATAACATTTTATCGTTTTTGTGTTTCCTCAGCTTGTATTAAGAATTGCTAGAAAAATAAATCTTAACGTTTTACTCGTGATGATATCTTTCGCAGTTTCGTCGAAAACATTCCTCTTCCGAAACATTTTCCTACTATTATAACCCATAGCAGCCCCATTAATTTTCTCAGTCAATATAATAGGAGGGGACAACTTGCTATGTTTTCTATGGGTAGGCAGAGACGAATTTTCAAATGATGTAATTTTATTAATTGCATTGTTCACAGAAGTCCGGAAGACAGTTAAGTAAAATGGTCAAAATTAGTTCGACCGGAATGTTAATTACTTAGTGCTCCTTGTTCGAACACAACATCTATAATAAAAAGCAAAATACTTGGTTTAGCTCATCTTGTATTCGGCAATCGGGCCATTACATTATGCAGTTGTAATCGCGCATAATCTCAACTTATCATTTAAAATTCTTTCAGTTTTGTAAGTGAATACACGAACTGTTCAACTTTGACTTTAACATGTACATTCCTTTTTTGAAAGAAGTAAAAATTATTTTGCCGTATTACTCGAAGATATTCTAATAATGAACATTTTCTAGGATTTCTCATAAAGTTTCTACGCTTCTTGCAATTTCTTAACACTTTGCAAACACTATCTATGTGGTTTCTTTTGCAGCTGCGGAGAAAATGGGAACATGTATGATATTGAGTATGCATGCCAATAAATCATTGGAGGAAGTAAGGACAAAAACACCAAAGGGACTGAAATTGTTGAATCTCTATTTATTTCAAAATCAGACGTTGACGCTCGATTTGGTCAGAAGAGCTGAAAGTGCGTGTTACGATGGCCTTGCTGTCACCATCGACAACCCATGTGTTAGAAATCCTACTAAACATCATAATTTAAAGGAGTTTGCTTCTTACTCTCGAAGAATTATTGATAACCATGGCTACGGGCATTTGGAGAAGTATTTACAGGTACGCTTATTCAGTTCATACTGAAATTCCGATTTGCATTCATTAAAATAGCTTCCCCTTGAACGATTTACAACGTCACTGTAATCAGACTATAATTAAAGCGCGCAATCAAAATTGCATTTCGTGGTTGGAAGGATCCGAATGAAGATAAAAACAGCAATTGTGCAATAATTGTAGCTGCGCATCAACACATGGCAGTACCATGACACTCATATTCATTTGACTCTTTCCAAAATTAGATAAATTCCATGACTACAAAGGAGTTGCTCCGGCGAAATGAAATCTAGTTTAATAACATTTGTATTTTCGCAATAAAAACTAGATCACCGTACACGTTAGATGATAAAGTAAGACTTTGTTTTAACCAAAACATAAAGCCGATTATAAACGGTTCTATTTTACATGAAAACTGTCTTTAGTAACAATTGTTACCGTTGTTAGTAGTATTTTCTTTCTTTTATCTCACTTCAATTTGTCCTAGGTGATATTTTATTTTTGCTTTCACCAGACATAGCCTACAAATGGTAGCATATTTTTCTTCTAATACTGCCGGCTGGAAGACAACTTGCCTCGACATACATTTATTTATCAATAACTTTAAAGGTGTACAAGCTGTCGACCGGATGTCCCATTTTCACGTGCTTTCCGTATTGGAGCAATTGTTCAGACATCTTTCGGCCCATTTGTTTCAGATCTGCTGAGCAGGCAATGGATATTGATGTCAGAGCCCTTTTCATTCGTTTTTATGCAGTCGGCTTCAAAACTTGCGGCCATTGTCTACCATTTCAACAGGTTAAGTAGTTACTCCAACGTACCTTAATTGATTTTCAAAGAAGGCATAAGTGTATGTTTTGTTTGTTGTCACTGAAACTGTAATCTTTCTTTACAATACTATGACAAGCATTCAGGTCTACAAGTAAAGGGATTAGACGGCCTTGTAAGCTAACTAGGCATTATAATTTATCGAATACCAATTAACGACAGCACTGCCATCGACTAACCATCTTGAGTAAAAATCGAATGACTGTATTGAGTGAAAAGTTTAATAGTTCAAATGATCATTCCGTTAGTCACAGTTAAAGCAATTATAATATAATACAATAGCCTTGCCCTATATTGTACGAAGTATACCAAACTCCTTTCAAATAGTCTATAGAAAGTAAACGGTAAGCGAATATGATCACTTCCCAAATCTGTTTACCTGCAGATAATACTTTAACGGTATTTGAATACCAATACATCTGAAACCTACAAATTCACTGTCACTTTACTCACATCGGTCCAAGACTAATATGTCAATCCGAGATGAAAACAAACAAACGTTTCTATTGATCGCTTTGGCAGATATAGATGGACATAGAAATTAAGTGAACGTGAGTAAAGGACTTGGTCACTTATGAGTTTTTTGACAACACCAGGTCACTGACTGTTTGAGGAGGTAGCATTTCAGAGAGGTATGCAAAACAAGGACAGATCAAACATGTTTGTAGTCATCTTCAGTGATCTACAGTGATCAATAGAAATATTGATTGTGTTAGTTCAAACGTAAGTACTAAATAGCTTAACGCAAATGAATACATATAAAAGTCTGAGACACTTCTCATGTCTTCATTAAGCGTGAAAAAATTGAGCTATACAATTTGTTTACTGTCTTTCAGGGTTACGATTTGGGCCCACCACATCCTAATGGGCTTCCATTAGGTATAAGGATTAGAGATCTGTCTGCGACTTGGCAATACGTTGATTGGGTCCGTTCAAAAACAAAGCTGCCGATCATCATTAAGGGTGTTTTAACAGCCGAAGACGCCATATTGGCAGTCAACCATGGGGCGGATGCCGTCATCGTATCAAATCACGGAGGTCGGAGACTTGATTCCGTACCAGCAACAGTAGGTTACTCATACTGTATTATAACATACCTATCGAACTTGAATACCGAAGAGTTCACCTTATATGAAGTTGACTTTCCAGAAAATATTGTCCTGTATCTTAGTTTATCTTTTAAATTGGTTCTACTCATATAAAATCAGATTTTCTACAATTAAAACTCTGACAACGTGTTTTGATCCAGCTAACTGCTGTGGGATAACAGCTAAATTTTGCCTTAATAAATATAATTATTAAGAAAGTACCTAAAATACCACATGTACATCAGAATTAACGATGTAAATTTGTGGCTCTATTTGTATGTCGGCTTCATTCCGGATTTCATATGTTAATTTTTATCAGGTTTTTTGAATGCTAATCCGTTTCAAATGGCCAAATTCTATGTTGTTATGATTCCGTGTATTGTGTATTTCTTCTTGTCTGAATGATATCTTTCTTGACAAAATAGTCAGTAAATACGGAGCAGATACTTTTATGTCTTTTATTTGTGAAATTCCATATCAAGATAGAGATGAGTACAATTTCATGTATTACAGGAAAGGTATAAATATGTCAAAATTACATGTCTATGAACTTTTCCTAAAATTTCTAACATGTCATCTCTTTTGCAGATATCTTTTTCAAACTTATATCTTTACATAAACTCATTCTTTAGTATAATTTCCACCATTTCTGTTACCCAAAATTTGTGTATACCCCATTTCCCAAGAAGGGTCAAAAGTGTAACATCCAGTTGGTAATATTCTGAATCCGTGCCATCAGAAAAACATGAAAAGATAACATGTGATGGAGTTACTGTGATCTTACGACTCAGTAGGCTGGTTACAATATATCTAACCTTTCTCTAGCATTTCTCAGCAATTTGACAATATAAATATCTATGTTCAAGGGAATCAACTTGATGGCAAACCTGACAATTCATTTACTCTATCTTTTCCCAAAAGAATAAATATTTGTTACAAGGAAGAAGACGATGAAGGAGTTTCCACTGGAATTCTCTCAGTTTCGTTTCTTTGGTCACTGTGTAAATATTCTTCCAAGTTATACAACAATTCTCCATTTCATCTTGATCTATGTTTAATTATTGGAACCATTTAAAAAGTGACTTTTTCGTGTGTGATGTACAGTGCTGAACAAGTATAGTGTAAAAGTCTTACACTTAAATTTACAAACTGGTACCTCATAATCATTGATAATTACACCATAGTTAAATTGCTCGGCTGAAATTGAATAAAAGCATCTAACTTTGCTGAACCAACCAAACTCAGTTCGATGGCCACCACTGATACGACTGAGATTTACATTATACCATGCATTAAGTACATCCACATAGAAATGTGGCGAGAGAGAATGTATATGATCTGGAACCTTACTCCAAATAACATACTGATATAATAAACTGGTAGCGTTATCCAAATGAATATACATTTGTGGCATTATAGTCCACACGGCACCTTTACATTCAAGCAGTCGTTTGACCCATATAGCTTCCAACGCTTGTACCTAACACTTTAAGTTTATATTTATATGTTTAGCACCACCATTGTTGTACTTGTTTCCAAGCATTTTGTTTGACAAAATGCGCTTACGCTTTACAAAACTGTCTATTAATCTTTGAACCTTAATACATATGTCATTTGGCATGCCGATTACAGAAGACAGATACAATATTTTTGACATTGCCAAAGCTTTTGCAACAACAATCCTTCCATAAATAGTTAAGTGTCTACGGCTCCAGGAATTTTAAATTTTCTCCAAGGGATCAATCTTTCCATTCCAGTTTAGTTTTTTACATTCAGATTCGTTATATCCAAAATATACGCCCGATGTTTTTAATTGGCTGGGTTGTTACACCGATGCTATTTGCAAGGTTATCATTCGGCTTCATACCACCAAGCAAAAAGGCTCGTGTTATCTTCTTGTTTAATTTTAGACCACTACAACTGTGGAAGTTCTCCATTACACTAAGTACATTTGCTATTCAAACAGAATCTCTGACAAAGATCGTATTATCGTTTGCTAATAAAGGGATTTTAGTTTTTGATACTCTATCATTATGTTTAGGCAAACGAAAAACCATGTATATTACTATCACATCTTATCTTACAGGCAAATATTTCTGTGCTGAGAACAGATAAAAGGGCACAGAGTGAACAGCATTGCCGAACACCTCTTTCTAATTTGAAATAGCTGGAGCACCAGCCTTCTGTATAGGATACAACTCTCAGCATCTGTGTAAAAGGTTCTAATTCATTGTCGAAAAGAGTCACCGAATCTCATGTGCCGTAGTACTTCGACAATGTACTTCCAATTAACCCCATCAAGTGCTTTCTCGTATTCATAAAAAAATAGTAGCCCCCACAATGTTATGTTTCTTAGAATAGTGAAAAATATCAATAAGCCTTACATTTTCACCAATAAAGCGACCCTTAAATTAAACCAGTTTGATCTCTGTGAATGAGATCAGGTAAAACATGCTTTAAGCGGTTAGACAATCCCTTTGTAGCTATTTTTTAGTCTGGGTTAAGTAACGATATTGGACGCCAGTTGTTCAGGTCGCTTTCGGGACCTTTTTTAGGAACGTGAGAACACCACGCTTTTGTGATACACTGAGAGACCCAATTTTATAGGCCTCATTCCATGAGGCTAAAACAAGACTATTGATGTCTTTCCAAAAATAACGGTAAACGCAGCAGATACTTTGTGTTGTAAATGTACATGAAACAAAATTTAAAAGGGGAACAGATGTTACTGAAACAATCCCAGCTTGTTCATTTGAAAAGTTGTTGTATTTTATTTCCGATGACTCCGGACGGGCGAGGTTAGTTTTATGCAATTCGAATACTTTTATCGACGAGGCTGAAAACCCCTGCTCTCAGAAAGCTACACGGATTCCTACGAATTTGAATGAATCATATTCCTGTACCAAATGGCAGAGATAATCTGAGCATTAAAGCAACCAGATTTGTATGGGTTTGTAATTTTCAGAGCTGAGGAATAGATTATCGATAAAATGTACTGTCCCATGAAAATAGTTGCTACACAACCTATGGTTCAGAAGTCTTAAACTTTGTAAGTTTGGGGAAGAGGGCTTACTTTCTAATATGATCATAGTTAAGTTTCAAACGAGACTGAAGACATCTGATAAGGTTTAATCGTACCGATGAGAACGATAATACAGACGTTGAAATACGCAAAAATAACAATTAAACAAACGTGTGCATTATCTTGCCTTAGCCTGTGAGATAGTTGTCCAGCTAAAATAAATAATAATGATGTAATTGAAATGTAGAACTTCAAAAAGATGTTCGTTTGCGATGCATTAACAAATGCAATATATCAGACAGAATATAACGGGATAATCGCCTGTGCTGATGAAATTGTTCTTGATCAAGAAATTATGATCGTGAAGGAAGAGTATTTTGATTGCATTTTAAAAACAAGGCAGTATTGCTGAAGGCAATGAGTACTTGGGCCGTGATAGTGTAATTTTGAGGACAATATATACTACTATTCAAATATGGTCTTGAATTTCCTCCTGTCAATTAGGCATTTGATTAACTGGTTATTAAACGAAGCATTGGCATGGCAACGGCAAAATATGTCTAGCAACTTTTGTGGAGTTTGAGGCAGGGGTTCTTTATTTATAGTGGAAATTGCTTAAACTCCTTAAATATTCAAATTACAGCAAATTTCTTTTGTTCTCGATGGTAGATGTCTAATATTTAGATGGGCATATTTAGATTTCTACCCTATAGTTATCCCTATATACCAAAAATCGGACATCCAGCTCTATTGGCTTGCTCAGAATTAGATATGCACATAATTAATGAGGTACAATATGTGGTGTCATAAGGTGTCGCATCATACCAAATATAAAGGGTGTAGCACTTGTGGTTACTGAGTTGTGGACAAATATATATATATTTGAGGTCAAAGGTCATTGAGGTCACATGATATTTTGTCAAAATGTCTGAGATATCTGCGTGAACTAATGGACTAACTGATGGACTCACAGACGGATATGACCCAATCTATAAGCCCCCTGGACTTTATCAGTGGGGACAAAAAACTGTGTCACTGCATCCTTTAGGCAATATGAATACGATGAGAAACTAAATTTTTATTTTTCTTGGCCTTATACATGGGAGTCTATGGAGAACTGCCTTATACTTGGGAGTCTATGGAGGTGTAAACTAAAAAGTCCTCTAACACGGCCAAATTCGATCGCATTGTGAAACAAATCGACGTGCATCTGTATGGGTTTGGGTACTATTCTTGTGCAAAGTTTGAAAGAAATTGACCAGGGCATGTCTGAGATATCTGCGTGAATGGACGGACGTACGGACTGTCATGACCAAACCTATAACTCCCCCAGGACTTCGTCCGTGGGCACTAAAAACAACGCAACAGTTATTACAGCTACACCGGCGGTAGGTTAATATCCAGAGCCCCGTACAGTCTGCCGCCGTCGCTTGAAAACAATCTCATAAACCTGGCCATATGGACAACTGTGCATTGGGCAGCTGGATGCTTGACTTCCCAGAGAAGGCGAGCTGTCACGTTCAAGCTCAGGATTATATGTCGATCAAATTTCAGTAAATTTACCGTACCTAGATGAAATTTTGTCTAAAGGCTGAAATTTCGCCGAAGTTTGACAAAATTGCATCGATTTTTCTGGTTCATATCCGACATTTTTGAGTTTTGAGTGCAGACACTGTCAGAAATAAGTTTTGAGGCAACATGGCTGCGACCCCATGTTGCAATGTTGACCCCTAGCCCTGCGTACGATGCTATGTGCTACAGCTAACACACAGCATCGTACGCAGGGCGAGCGAGAGAGTTGCCGACATCGACGGTTATTTACGAGAAGTGAATAAAAGACTGTCATTTTTGGAAGCGATCGAGTAGCTGAGGTAGGCTGGGATACGACTTGGGCCCAAGAACGCTGAATTTCGGCAGTAATTTGGCTTTTTTACGTCAAGTCCCAAAATGGATTTGAAGTCACCGACTCACGTACGGGTCTTTGCAGGGCTGTGGTGAGCGGGGCGATTAGCTGTAGTGGAACACACAGCATCGTACGCAGGGCTAGTTGACCCCAAGTGAAAATGTGTTCGCGATCAAATCTTCCTGTATTTTTTTCAGAATTTTCGACAAAATCATTGCTTCTTAAATCTTTTGTAAAATATAAAATACTTAAATAAAAATGCGATGTGCCATGTCTCCAGATTTCTAAAATATCGTTCGTTGACCGTTCGACGGAATACTCATTTCGCAAACTTGTGACGCAGTTGAAATTCAATACTGACCGCCAAATAATCTTAATGAGACGAGATCATTCTAGACATCCTCCAAATTATCCAACCATTCGCGTTAGAGTTCAGCTCGCTCAGAGTATCATAACATTCTTCGGCCTTCGTTTAGATCGACCCTAATATCTCCCATTTAGGAAATAAATACACAAGCTACCTTGACAAAACTTCGTGCATGCACCATCCAGGACCAAACGCACTACAAATCTGTCTTGACGTCATCATCTCCTTACATGGTAATCGGCATACCGTATTTTTTAGCAAAGGAGACACAGAATACGTCGGAGTACTCAGTTTCAAAACGTATTACATTGTGTGATGTTGTCAAAAAAACGTAATGTTACTGCAGTGGTATAAATTAGAAAACACAAAAGTTCAAATCAGTTTATTTTGGACTGGCTTTACCCAACATTTCATATTGTTTCTTATGCCAGATTTGACCACGTGCTTACTGGCGACCCCTTTACATGCAAATTTTGTGTCAAATGGTGTGTTCTCCTGGAAAAACAAACGTACGATTTCTATATGAAGGAGGCGAAATTTGCCCTCAAAACTCGAAACCACCCCTTTATGGGGTGTACCTAGCTATTTTGAACGAGCTTCTCGAATCTGCAGCTCTATTTCGAAATGATGGTCTGGTTTTCTCAGCTCAGATAAGTGTTCTCCATCGCTGTGGGCATTAATATTCTCAATTGGGGGTACAGTTTCCAGTCGTAATGTTTTTCATTGTGTCCGGGATATAAAACCTCTCCTTTTTACACTTTTACTTTGATTAACACTAGTCCACATCTTGTCAGCGATTAAACATGTTTCAAGTTTAAATGTTAAATTCTGGTCTCGAGCCCTCTTGTTCGACCAAACTGAAATTACCCCTCCCACTTTGGCTCGTCCAGTGGGTGTAGCAAGGGTCGTGCCATCGCCCAGGAAACGGAGGGTGCATTAATTGTTGCATTTCGATGCACATTTTGATTATATTCAGAAGATTTTGTGGCAAAAACTCAGATAGAGAAGCATTAATATTCACATCTCACTTATTCAAGACTGGCTGAGAGCAGCACTTCCATTCAGTTAACATCATTACGCCATTTATTATGCCAAGAAAGATGAAGCCAAGACATTTTGCCCTCCCTGGTCTCAGCCAGAAATGGTTATACCTTACAGAGTTTTTTCCCACGGAATGAAAACAAATGTACTTGGGCTGAGGCCCAAGTACAATAACACAGAAAGTCAACAATTTCTACAAGATCAAATAGATAACACCAATACAGTCTATTCTTAGAATTGACATTGTTATATAAAGTTTAATTGGATTACCATATCCTCAAATGTTCAATTATCCAGATAGAAGCACTGCCTGAAGTTGTCAGAGCTATTGGTGACAGAGTTGAAGTCTACGTAGATGGCGGGATACGTAATGGTATCGATGTATTCAAAGCATTGGCACTGGGAGCAAAAGCAGTGTTTGTTGGCCGAGCTATTCTGTATGGACTTGCGCACTCTGTGAGTACCGACATAATTTAGGCATTTCACTTACTCTTAAATATCTGGTCACAGAACTTTTATGAAAACCTACGGTATTATGAAATTTTTCAAACAAGACGAAAAAGCAATGAGCTACGACACTCGTGACTTCCCCTAATAGTTTATGTCTTTTACTTCTCTGAGAACTCTTAAATATGACGAAAATATCACAATCATAAGATTTGTAGATTTTTCATAATTTGTTTTGGAAGGTACCACATATCACGATATCTTATTTGTATTTTTCGACCAAAACGCATTGCTTAATCTTCAAGTAATGTGAACATCGCCTTTGCGATTTACTAGCACTGTGCATATTCCTGAAATTAAAAAAAAATGACTACCATTCTTGAATCTCTTTGTGCCATAAATATGTTTTTCTGATTATGTTGAAACTATTCTATTATGAAGAATGGGTTTGACTTCAATATTGAATTCTCTTATAATTTCAGGGTGAAGAAGGTGTGCATCACATCCTAGAGATCTTAAAGTCTGAACTTATTCGGACTATGCAATTCGCAGATAAGTTAGTCAAAGTGGTCTGTTAACTATGAGTTAAACTTTACGTGAAAGAACAAAGTCTGTTCCTTAGATTTTGCATTGCTAGCGTACCTGCATTTTACACAAACATTCAATAATTGAAGAATATTTTTTATCTCTTTCAGGTTGTCGATCATTGTCAGATATCAGGCCTTCCTTTGTGGTGCATAAATCCCATTATGCAAAGCTATAAAATGATCTTCATTCGAAATTTTGAGAATGATGAGACATTGTGTAAATTGTGCTATAAGCAGTAAAACACGATCTTTTTACAAAATCTACTATTTAAGAATAATAGTTACAATACTGGATGATGGAATGTATAAAGTTAACAAGATTTGTATTTAGAATGACAGTATATGTAGTCGTCTGTGCACGGACGGCCAATATATTTACATTCTGTTTTGTTTTTTTTGTTTAGTTATTGTAGATATCTCTTTGGAAATTCCTGAAATAATTTTATTTTAAAAGTCGGATAGATAAAAAAACTGATCACGATTTATAAAACTGACGGATGTATGCTGTTATCAGCAATACGTGTACCAACTTTTATCAAAGGTAGTGCTGTCTCTGTTCATATAAAATTAAAATTTATAGCTGCAAAGCAGCAATGACCGGCTTTCGACACAACTCGATGCAGAGCGGCTATACGACAAATAGATATGCACAAACCTCATGAGCTATGGGTATATTGTAAATCTGAGGTCAAGGGTCATCCCTGTGACCTTACATTTTGTCTCTCTCACTTCTGTCACGTCAATTTCTCTTCAAGCCAAACAGCTTTCATCGTCCTTCACATAAAACCACTGATAGTGGACATTTTTAATAATTTATACAATATGATTTAAATTTAATGGTTAAAATGCAGTATGTCTTTACTTTACCCATATATTATTATGAGCAATGCTGTGCATACATAATGTAACTAAACATGTGATTGAATTTCCAAATTCACATTAAGTTTAATGTTAAGTTAAACCCAGGACCCTGGTTTAGTTTGCTGGCTAATATAAAAGACCGTCGAACTACCCGGGCTACAAATGTGAGGGCTCGTCCGGGATTTGTAAACCGGGTAGTTAGACTGTCTTTTAATATTGCCTGCAGCAAACTGAACCCGGACCCTGGTTCATATTATCAAAACAACAAACGAGGAAAGAATGAGTTTCGTACAATCGTGATGCAGTTTTGTCTGGAAACTTATTCACTACTTGCTAATGATTATAAAAATGTCTACAATAATTATCAGGCAATACTGTTTAAACAGAATAGAAAACTCAGACACGCCCTTGTCCAAGTTCATGTCAGTTTACAACACGTGTTCGCTCAATAGCCTCTGTCCAGAATTGTTCAGAGTTCTCGTTGACCATAGCTGACCTTGAATCGAGACTTTGCATTGCTGCGAAGTCATTTTCGTAGACGCTGCCGGTCAAGGGTGATGACAGCTGCTACCGTTGTTGGCCCGTTGATGGCTGGTTCGAGTAGCTTTCAAGCTTGCCTCGTTTATATGACCGCTGCTATGCCGTGTATCAAACACAGCATCATACTGAGTTCTATTTCACCTATACATAACGAAGCGAGCCACGTTGTGAACAACATGGTACTCCACACTGCTGCGTGTCGAATGGAACCCGGAGACTGCTCATGTGCTGAGCACGAGCTAGACAGAGCAGACGAAAATAGCATGTAGGAGTACTCAAAATTTGATAAATCGTACAGAAAAGCATTATTATCAATATTATGCACCATTATGTGTTACATGTTTTACCTCATAATTTCCCTCTTTATAAATGCCCAGTCCTTTATTCGTTTACAAAAAAGTTTGTATTGTTGTGCTCGCTGTTTGGCCACAATGCTTGATAATCCGAAATATTTGGCCAAGAAAAATAAAAAAAGTTTGTTTTTGCATCCTAGAAATATTTCAAAAATGATGTTGTGACGCTGTTTTTTTTTTACTCTCAATTTTTGTTATTCTTCAATCAACAAGAACGCGGAAAATACATGAAATAACATAGGAATGCACGCAGAGACAAATGAACTGCAGTGTTGCTTTATTTTTGGCCCACGCGGTGGGCGTAGCCCACCTAAGTGGGCCATTGTCATAGGGTGGCGTTTGTTAGTCTGTATGTGTGTCTGTAATATGTATGTGTGTGTGTGTGTGTGTGTCTGTGTGTGTGTTATGGATTTGTATCATCGATATCTCTCAAACTCAATCATCAAATGTCATGAAATTAGGTACACAGAATCTTTAGGATGGGAACTAGATCTGACAAAGTTTTTGGGGTTGTTGGTTGCAAAGTTCAGCAGAAATTAATTTTTGAAGTAATATTTTGACTTACGTTTGCTCATTTACATAGCAAGGGAGGATGCACTAAATTATGAGGAGTGGGGCACAGAGGACTTGGAAATAGTATTACCATGACTAGGGTTTTTAGCTTGTGTGTTCATTCGAATGAGCTTTTGTGCTACTGATGTTTTAAATTCTCCGTGTATATCTGTCTTTGTGTTTGCCTGTCTGTCTGTTTGTCTGTCTAAGAATTATGACAAAGAATGACACTGTCCATTTGTGTATGCAACTAACTTTCCTCATCACAGATATATGTGTGCATTGACCTGACCAAAGTTGACAAATCTTGCTAAATAAATTGAAAATACTCTGATATACAGTAGTCTAAGTGGTTTAGCATCTTTGCATTACAATTACTAATTAACATATTTAAGAGACTTTCCTACTAAGGGATACATATCAGTATTGTCTTGACCGAAGTTGACAAAATGCCATGTACATTTCATTACTACAGTGGTGAAATACATGTCTTCTACATGAAGTATTTTCGATATAAACATAAGGTATGAAGTTATTGATCCACTAACAAAGATGCCACCTATTTAATATATTAAAACTTATGAAAAAGTGACGAGTCAGCACTTTTGCATCAGTGGCTTCTCAAAGGAAACCCTACAACTATGATGTTGTCTTAAATCAAGCATGGTGACATGGTTTTATAATTTTCAACAAAGCATCTTTCAATGAATCATTTGTGGAAAGACCAGAAAATTGCCTCTATTCCTAGTATATTTTCGAACCTTCTATACGCAATCCTATGCCATGAGTAAATTTTGCATAGCCTCTTGGTAGTCTACTTATTGTACCTTAGGGTAGCATTAACACACGGTAAAATAAATTATCCACAATTCAGTTTGATTTGTACACACAACGTTAGAATGTTTATAACTTTTTATCGATATTCCTGAAAGCAGTAATATAAAACCTCTAGATGTATATTTAATTACATCTATTAAAAGTATGTTTACATATTTCTCTATAAATTTCAAAGAAATCATTAAATAACCATACAAGTCATTCTGCAGGTACTATAAATGCCAGACTTTTGGATAGTAAGTTATGACAAACTGAAGGGGTCATTCTCTGAAAAGTCAGCATGTAAATTTCTTTTGTCTTTCTGCTTGGTATAAATCAATATCCCCTTGTTTCACAAAGTAAGTGCAACTAGTCTCCCTACTTTCCATCACCTTATTCTGTATAGCAGAAGACACAATCAGTGGAAAAATTTACAAAAATGCTATCTTCTTTCTCAATCAAGCACATTTTTCTAAATCATTTGAAATAGGAATTTAGAATAAAGGTGTCCATAAAAGTACATTTTCAGAATTTTAAAAACAGTCTGTGAATATATGTACAATGGGAGACACAGTAGACCACTGAGGAGTTTCCGAGGGTACCAATCATGATGGGAAATCTCCAGTACTGTGTAACAGGCGGCTGATGAAACGTTTATTTAAAAAAAAAAAACATCAAAATAAGGAAATTGGTGGCAAGGTCCTATGGAGACAAAAGTTATACAGAGTATTAAAAACCCCACCCTTTAGTACTAAGGGTCCAGCCCTAGATCATGTGCAACATCAAGTGCGCAAGCGCATAGTCAATGTCGTCATGAAAGCAGTTGATCCAAGGCCGACATGATGTACCTGCTAGCAACCGTGATCGGTATGACTGTTGCAGAGTGACGTATTTAACGTAGCTATCTTTGAGAATCATACAGTTATATGTTGTTGATATACAGCAGGTAAGTTATTTTATGGCTTTTTCAGAGTGTTACGAATCATGTCTGATCACAGGACTGCAAATGAATAAGCATAGATAGCTCCGATAACTTCTGCCAACTCCTGGTGCCAACTGCCGTACGCGTTGCCCTTTCCCAATTGACGTTTCGCTCGACCAAAAGTATCTGTATACAGTACCCCTTTCTCAATACAGATTTAGCCTTATAGTGCTTTATAGATTACCCAAGGCTCCAAAAATAAAAGTGAGTTTGTGTTATTTCATTTGAATGTTTACGCTCCAGTTTTCAGTGGAAAAAATCGATCGGCTGTTTCTCGTATCTTTGTAGAATGTAAATCAACATGAAAAAGATACGGTAGAGCAGTTACCAGTTCATCTCTCTCTCTCTCTCTCTCTCTCTCTCTCTCTCTCTCTCGTCCAGCATACCATTTTCAATGGTGTTATTTCATTTTATTTTATCGACATAAACACAGTCCCTTCACGAGGGGCAGTGACATGTACCGGTGCGCGGGTTCATCTCCTTACGCTCTGGTTTTTTTATTCCTGCCGTGTTTCATATCATACACGCACAACTTGAGTTGCTAAATGTTTGCCGTCTTATAATAGCGTGAATCGAAAGATAAACGTAAGATGAAAGCATTGATGGTGAAGTGATAGTGAAATTCAAGCAATGTACTTTGGCAGTCTGTCGTCTACAGGACGTGTAATGAACGCCAAACCCACATTGGCAAACCAGCTGCTCGTAGCAGCAATCGCGTACGCCAAAACAAATTCCTAAGTGACAAGTTTAAGATTTCAAAATCGAAATCAAATGGCGACAACAGTTTAAAAGATGAAAACTTCGATACTGATGTTTTTGTGAAATGTAGAGGCTAAGAGCAACTCTGTAACCGCTGTCGCTTTTCCCGGTGAAACTTACAGGCAATCTATTACCCCATGCGTACTGAACCATCCAAGAAGCCGCAATCATAAACGTATGAAAGACGTCCATTCTGCAAGTGAAATTCCACTATTCAGAAAGTTGCAATGTTAAAAACGACAGCAAAAACACGATTGAGTTATAATGTTTAACACAACATTGACCACGGATTGAAATACTGATCACTTCAAGGCCAAAATTTGCATCGTAATTATGGAGACCAGCGGTTCGTTTCTGGGTAAAACAGACTGAATTCCGAGAACGCGCCAACTATTATCTAAACGCTACCAATCACAGGATTTGTCAGCTACGTGAAAGTTGTAAAATTTGTTAACTTTAATACATTTATCTGTCAATCATTACTGAATGTATCAAAACATCGATAGCCGTCCAGGGGTCATGAACATTTATGAATGAACAACAACTCTGTTTGACAAAATGAATGGGCCGGAGGCCCGAACGATGTCCTGTATCGCCCAAGTGTCCAGCCGTATGTCTTGCAAGATTGTGAAATTGTCGATAGCTGTTCGTTATATTTTTTATTTGTTTCGTGTTTTTCGTGTAGCCTGATGTTCAAATAGGACTGTAAAGTTGTATAACGTAACCATGTGAATATAATCGAAAACAAGACTTTGTTTTAACGCATGACTTTTGAAGACTTTGTATAGCCAATGGGCTTCATGATCTTTGAACCAATAGTTCTGTTCCCGCTGGTATGGGGTATAAAAGCTAGGTTTTACCGCGTTTTGTTTAGTTTTCTGGTTTGTTGGTTTTTTCTTTGGTTATTCTATGGAAATCCGGTCACGACATGCGTCATGCGACCTGCGACTTTAAAACTGCGACCTGCGTCCTGCGAGTTTGAAACATGCGACCTGCGACTTCGGCATTTAGACCTAGGTGTAACCATGGAGGTAGTACTACCTCCATGGTGTAACCTGCGACTTCACAACAGCGACCTAGTACTGCGTCCTGCGTGTTTGTCAAACTGCGACATCAGTCTTGATTTGTTCGCACCATTGCTCTGAACACGAGCCTGAAAAACACGAGGGACACCATTGCACTGTATTAAAACAGCCAGTTTACCGCATTCTCGCGACCAGAGCATAATTTTCGCACCGTTGGCCTATGCAAAAATCGGCCAGCGAAAGAATTCAACCAGCGATAGAAGTGCACGAAGGTGTGACGGTAGAGAATTCCACAAACGAAGAGCACAAATTTATTTTCCTTCTTACGAAAGGCAAACTGATCTGAAATAATGCAATAGCAATAGGGTTTTAAACGTCTACATCAGAGTTAGTTTCTGGAACTTTTCTGCCCACATGATCTAAAATATTATATACACACACAAAATAATATGTACATATTATAGTATGTACATATTAGGCTTAAACACTGAAAATAGGATTGTAGGAGTGTTTAATGATGTCCTGTTTTACAGTTTTAACTCGCGTTATCGGTAGAGAAAGTCGGTCACTGGCTATTCATGGTTAGCAAATATGTTTGGATTGCACTTCTGTCAACATCAGTATTATTTTAACTGCTTTACTTTGCATATGTTATTTGTGTAGACAAATGTAGTCCGAAATAAACCAGTAAGAATATTTTTATTTTTCCAACTGAACAAAAAGTTGGATATCAAATCAATTCGATTTGTTGACGAAAAAGTAAAAATGAAATTAGACGAAAGGATGGCAACATCCGATGATCAATCACTGGAGAATTGGAACAAAACTTGAAATGTTAGAAAATGAGCGACAATAACTGAAAATTCTAATGTTTGCAATGACATTGACTCAGTTATGATACGGGGGGGGCAACTGATGAATTAAACAGACAGCTAGCTGGTAATACCACAGTGAAATGAGGATAAATACCGGCGATATCTAAAAATCAAAAGGTTTGTCGATAACATAAGGAAAGAAGCGAGGTAAGGCAGACGGAGAATATCTAAAATAATTTGAAATTATAATATAAACATATAAATGCCTATCACGTAGCATATTATTTTCCATGCATTAACACGGACTGTAAACATTTCCGTCATAAAATTATCTCTCCAGATGAAAATGAGTGAACTGGTGTGTACATGTATTGAGTTTTGCCAGACTTGGTGAACGATTTACCAAAGCGAAAGCAATGGCTTATTAATTAATCGATGTTGAACGTTCAATCTCAATTCTACGTTTTACCCTTTGAGCGCTGTAATTTTCTCCCACCACACTTTTAGTGCAAAATTTAACCAATTGTATGAATTTTCTGTAATTTGTTGATAATTTTTCGACCAAATCGACATCACATTTCATTGGCTACAGGTTTTGCTCAAAATTTTTGCAAAAATTTATTTTATAAAGGGGACAAAAATAGACTTTGGCGCTCAAAGGGTTAAAGTTCACGCAAGACGCTTCCAATCTAATACTGAGGAAAACACCATGAAACGTTACGTGTTGTTGTCGCATGTCGCGGTTGTGAAGTCGCAGGTCGCAGTTTGACAAACACGCAGGACGCAGGTCGCTGTTGTGAAGTCGCAGGTTACATCTAGGTCTAAATGCCGAAGTCGCAGGTCGCATGTTTCAAACTCGCAGGACGCAGATCGCAGTTTTGAAGTCGCAGGTCGCATGTCGCATGTCGTGACCGGATTTCCATATTATTCCGTGTAATGCACTTATCAGTGTTTTCCGCGGGGACGGGAGTGCAGAGAAATTGATCGGACATCGTGTTCCGGCAGCTGCAAATTTGATCGATACCGTACGCCCAACAGGTTGGGATTTGACAATGTCGCAAAATAGTAATTTTTGTTTATTATATGTACATTATACATGGTTCGTTTCTTACACATCCATTTATGATGTACGAATACGTATAATAATGAACAGCGCAACGTATTAAGTACAGCGGCATTGTGTTTAGGATGACAGCACAGTTATCCGTATCGATTAGTCTACAGTGGAGTCACTCGACTTGCGTAATACCAGCGCAATACCAGCGCACACATAATTATTCGGAGATTTTTCTTTAAATCAAACTTTTGATGACTGACCTCATATGGCAAAAATTGCTCTCGCAATCCACGTTTTACGTAATTTAATTTTTGGGTTATATTTAAAGAAAGAAAAGGCATGAAATAAAAAAATATTTGCATTTCGTTTTGAAAAATAGCAGATCGGTGAACTTGCTCTTGTGAATCTGCATAATGTGTGTATGAACTCATGCACTCGCTTGGGAAACTCCATGACATAAATGTCGCGTGTTATCGGTACGGTGTTGCTCAAGATTTCTGAAATCGGCAGACACGAAAAGGCTGCACGATAGAAAGATGAAACTTCGAGTTTAAAAATATAAAAGAACACGATACAAACACCAAGCATGTACAGCAAGAGAGATAAAATTATCGTAACTTAGAGAAGTTTCATCTCGCTCACGGCCAATTTTAGGACTTGGGTATATAATCAGCATAGCCTAATATGTTCGAAAAGCAGCGTGTCAGATACTATCACTGTTGTTTAACTGAGCACGTCTCCGTTACTGACAGCGTCCTCGGTCAAATCTGACTCTTCGCTACGTTCTTGATCGTTGTTATAATGCAGTATGAGTCGGACTGTTTTACATTTAAATCGACCTTTTCGCACGTTGCCGTCTTTTTAAGGTTGGCTTTGGGGACCCCGCTTGCTTTTTCGACGGTACCGAGCGCGAGCACCGGCTTTGGTTTGCTGGACGTGTTTGACGTACCATGGAGGCTCTCTACTACCTCCATGGCCGTACCGATACCTGCGGAGTTCAGAACACTGAGCAGCGTTGAAGATAGCGCATGCGCCAAGCCTATGCATAATCTCTGCGTGTTTATCAAAGATATCGTGGTCAGTAATCCGCCGCCATTAAGACGGTATTAGCTGATAGTTTGCCATTTTAGTAATATTTCAGGAATTTCCCGGTACGATGTGACCCAACACTTTTCCCAAAAAGAAAGGCCGCGTGTCAGTGGTTCGAAATTTGAAATAAAAAAATGCTCAAATTGACCTTTGAACCTGAGTCGCATCGTTAACTATTTGCTATAGCTAGCTATTCTCAGCTGTATTCTGTGCCACTATTACAAATCCAGAGTGTAACCGTAATTGCTTTTCTGTTATCATCATCATCATCATTGTCGTCGTCGTCGTCGTCGGCTACATCTTATTATTATGGATAACCCCATTATTAGATGAGGGACGATGTGCTTGTGATTTTTCAGAGTAGGTACTTCACACTGTAAGGGCGACTGGGCGGCTCTCTACATTTTGATTAAACGACAATATGCATGTCTACTTTACTTTAATTCATAAATTAATTCATAAATTGATTTGTGGGCACAATGTTCTTCGGGTCAACCATGTAACCCGTGTCCGACATTTAACCTTTTGCCCTCTTTCGTGCTGAATGCAAAATACATCAACAAATCAACATACAATCCAGACAGCTGACTCCTTTGGTTTACAATTTTATTTCCTTTACTGTATCAGATTTGCTGTAATTTGTTTACCGGTAGGTCGATTCAGCTTTCTATGTCCCGTTTTCTTTATTTGTCCTTTTATTTCTCTTGGCTTCCCCTAGAATCGTTTCACTATGACTTCTTGACCCTAACCCGTATCCAGATGCACCTTGTGCGACACTGCCTGATGAAAGCAAGGTCCGTCTTGAGACATGCATGTGACCCTACAAAGACATTACAGGCAGACATACTGCCCAAAAGTTATTGTGTTGTCATCGGTGTCTCTTCAATTCAACATTTTACAGGATGTTGCGTACTAGACTTTGCAGCGTATCTTCTTGACTGATTCACATAGGGATTATGTGACCTTGGAAAGTGCAGTATTGCCCTCAAAATTGCCAAGGTCATTCAATCGTTAACGCCCAGTTACATTTAACAACTAGTACTTTACACATTTTCAGAAATACTGTATTCGATAAATCGCTCTTATTAAGAAAGCTGTTTATATAATTATCCTCGAAACATGATTTCTTCTCGAATCAAGCGTGATATTCCATGATGTAGACACTACTAAGTTCCTTTATTCCAACATCATAACAGGGCAAAGGGGTGAGCACGGACTCTCCTCATGCGAAACGATAAAGTAAGCACAACCGTTGACTTTTTTATCAGTTGAACACACAAACTAACTGTTATCAAGAATATGCCGTCGACACAATCACATCAATCAAAGCAAACAATTTATTTTACAACGTATGTTAGAAGTGTTGGGACATTCGCCTCTCACAACTGACCCTGTGGAACAACGTTGTTCACCACGGGTGTTTATTCGGGCAGAGACCCTCTCTCAAAACATAACGCTATAATGGTCGTGCGGACTGGACAGAGTGACATAAGGCTGCGTTGACAAATAACGATTAGGGGGGACTGGAGGAATCTCGATTGAATTTTTTTTTCAGATCCCCCCTAAGTACCCTAAACAATTTTCAAATGCCCCCTCTATATGGTCAAAATTTTTCAAGTGCCCCCAACTATCACAGACCGCATATTTGTAAAGGATGTAAGCGTAGAAAAAATAAACATGTATTGCGCCGTTCTGCTCACAGGTGTTCAACACTACCTGTATTAGCACTTATAGTCATATTCCAAAGACAAGTTCTTTAAATGCATCAGTGAATATTTTAGATTTATTGGTATAAAAGCCAACTTGAGTTAATCCAACTTTGGCCAGGTCAACTGCCCCTGCTGAAGAGCACACAAAATGACAATCATGAGAGAGTAGGCAAATTGTGAATTCTGGCTAATTGCCATATTGCACAGTGACCTACCAAAACTTTGTTTCAAAACTGCAAGACATATATGGATTAGATGCTACTCAAAATTGACAATACTGGAAGGTTAAAATATTCCATCAAACAAATGTTTTAATCTCTGAAATTTTGGGTGTAATAATTGCAAATTTGGTTAAAAAATAAATAATTCCATTTGGTCACATATTTTTTCTTTTAGTCTTTACTGTTCAAAGTTTTACTTCTGTATCATTTTATGACACGAATGTGAAAATTTAGAAAATCAGGCATGGTGACCCTATCTTTTTTCTTTAATATTTGATTATTCTCATATGCCAGATATCAAAAATTTCTATGTGTTCTTCCATGTGTTGCTCTCTGGCCTGATCTTGTTTACAAGTATGTTTCACTGTCATGAGCGTCATTTGACCCAAACTTTTCTTCAACTACCATGTACATCAGAGTTAGAGCTATCTCTGTCACTGTTCAGGTATGCAGTGACAGTGACACTGCAGTAGCAGATCATTAATGATAGTGACACTACCCTTAGGCAGTAGCTGTATTAACTTTGATAATTTTGGCAATATTTTGTTCAGTTTTACAACTGCATTCTTGTTCTACTCCCTACAACATGTTGAATTGTCTAGTATTCAGATTGCTATCGCAGCCTATGTATGTGTACCATGCATTTGCATCACTGACAACTGAATGTCAGTCTGGACTCCAATTAAATTATCACCAAATACATATTTATATTTATATATACAGGCTTTGCCGACAAACTAAATATTGTGTGTTTGAGCATGCTGTAGGGAAATAGCAAGAAACTATAGTTGTTATATTCCATAGAAATATTGCAGAAATCATTAACGGTTGCAGCTTTTGCCCTTTTTACTAGGCTCAAGTTTGTTTTTTACGACAAATCACACGTTAAGATTTTTTCGAGATAAAAGTCATGAAATGTGACAAAATGGTTCTAGATTTTGTTAAATTATTACTAACATTGCATCATTTTGATGACATAAAAATGGTATTCATATTTCATTGAATTACCTAAAACTTGGAATTGGAAAATGTAAAATACAAAAGGGAACCAAAAATTTTCAAGTTCCCCCCCCCTACAGGTAGAGCAAAATTTTCAAGTCCCCCCTCTACTACCCCCTAAATTTTCGAATCCCCCCCTGAATTCCTCCAGCCCCTCTAACCGTTTTTTTGTGAACGCAGCCTAATGTCGAAATACAGCGGTACGCTAAACATGCAAATTTTTCACCAAATCTTTTTGTCATTGCGCATGTGATTTGCTAAGCAAACGCAGACAAGGTAGCTTCCCATGCAGATTTTAGTTTAACATTATCCTCGAGGCAGCAAACTCCATACTGCGTCGCTTATGGCTTGAGACGTTATTGTCGACAGTGAGCCGACCCATGATAACGGAAAAGGCGCATTGCTGGCACAATCCTTACATCGTATGGAAACCCAGTATTTTTAACACCGTCCTACCCGCCTCATTTCAACGCAGCTAAGTAGAGGCCTACACATAAGGGTGTAATTTTATGACGATAAAGAGTATGCAAGCGATAATTGAAAAAAAAATGATTGTCACGGTTTTTCCGTAAAGTTTGAGTTTAAAGTGAAGTTGTCTTGCGTGATATGCCTTTGATGGCATTTATTTTTTGTGGTCGACTTATAAAAAGCATCAGTGGGTGAATTTCTTTCATCGCGTCCCACAAACGAGCTGTACCTTTGCGTATTTTGGTTTATTTTCTATTGGAGACCAGTTGTACGACCACAATGTAAACGGTAATAGTAAATGAAAGCATCATCTTAATCACCAGTTTTCTCTCAACCTATAAAACTGTACATGTTCGTCAAGTAAATTTTGATTTTCTCACAAAATATCGTATTCACGTAAAAACGTTAATTAGCCGCTTGCCACTTCAAGGTTTACTGAATTTTAGCTCACGTGTTCACACACATGAGTTTATGTCGCAGCGATGTCTGTCTGTCTGTCTGTTGGTCCGATATCTCAAAAGGGTCGATCAGATCAAAATCAAATCTGATATATAGATTCAGTTGGCAAATGGCAAGAACTGATTATTTTTTGGTGAGTGTTGCTTGCATACATTTTGCTCATTTGCATAATTAATGATTTACAAAAAACAGATAAAATTAACAAGGACTGCACAAACTTTGATGAGATTTGCTACAAATGCTGATCACATCAACATATATCAGCTGTGAAAAGTATTAAGGGATGACATTAAATGTAATTCCTAATTTGCATATTTAATGAACTTTGCTAATTAGGGATATTTATCTGAAGTTACTTGACCAAAATTGATGAAATTTGCTATGTATATTGAGATACTATGATATTACATTATTGGAAGTTAATAAGAATTTTTACTTCAGGCAATTCCTAATTTGCATATTTAATTATTTTTTCTAATAAGGGATATATATCTCGCTTGACCTAGCCAAAGTTGATGAAACTTGCTACGTACATTGAAGATACAATGATACAACAATATTCAAAGTCATTAAGCATTTTTATTTCGGCCAATTCCGTATTTGCATATTTAATGAATTCTCTAATTAGGGATATTTATCTGAATTTACCTGACCAAAGTTGATGAAACTTGCTATGTACATTGAAGATACTATGATATAACATTATTGAAAGTCGTTAACATTATTGAAAGTCGTTAGACATTTTTATATCAGCTAATTCCTAATTTGCATATTTAATGAACTTTCCTAATTAAGGATATATATTTTGATGGACTCGACCAAAGTTGACGAAACTTGCTATGTACATTGAAGACACTATGATTACATTATCCAGAATCATTTAGCATTTTTTTCAGCCAATTTCTAAGTTGCATATTTAATGAACTTTCCTTATTAGGGATATGTAACGGGATTTGCTTGATGAAAGTTGGTGAAACATGCTATATAAATTGGTGAATCCAGGTAAAACAATATTGAAAGTCATTTCGCATTTCCATGTCAGGTAATTTATAATTTGCATATCTGATGATGATGTGGTGAACATTGTTCATAATGTTGATCATGAATACTTTCAATGAAGTTGCAAACATGTGGCAAAAGTTTAAATGTACACAAAACTGCAATATATAATGAAACACGTAAGCATTTTCAGTTCATATCTGGTACGTCTAGCCTGTAGACCCGTGATGACTGATAAACTGGCGAGTGTAGCAGAATATGAAAATGTTTTCAAAGGAAGAGTGCATGAAATAGCGTGGTCATACTATGTCTCTGGTAGTGATGAAGAGATTACATTGGAGCAGAACAGGAAGGCTTATAAAAGGTTTGTATGGACATATGTATAAACAAATGTTAGATAATAATAATAATAATAATAATAATAATAATAATTTATTCATTTATAAAGCGACTAAATCCACACAAATAGTGTGATCAGAGACACTGGGTAAAATACAATCAATTTTAAAAAGGTTACAAGAATTAAATACAAAACAAAAACAAAAAAATATAATGAATGAGTTCTGTCAAAAGCAGAATTAAAAAGAAATGTTTTAAGACTAGATTTAAAACTTGGCAGGCTTGGGGAGCGACGAACCTCAATTGGAAGATTGTTCCATGAAAAGGGGGCGGCAATACTGAACGCACGGCCCCCATATTTCTTTGTGCGCGACCTGCTTTGACACAGTTTAAATTGGTCAGCGGACCTTAGATTACGGGTTGGGACGTACAAATTAACCATGATAGAAAGATAAGTTGGACCGAGTGAATGGATACATTTATAGATGAAGATAAGAATCTTAAAAACAATACGTTGAGACACAGGCAGCCAATGCAACTGAAACAAAATCGGGGTGATATGCTCAGTGACTCTTGAGCGAGTTACAATTCTGGAAGCTATATTCTGGATACGTTGAAGGCGATTAATTGAATATTTCGGAAGACCATAAAGAAGCGATTTACATGAATCAATGCGTGATGTCACAAAAGCGTGAATCAACTGTTCCGTGTCTGATCTAGAAAGATATTTGCGAATATTTGCAATGCACGGTAAGTGAAAAATAGCTGAGCGGCAGATATTGTTGACATGAGGGTACATCGTAAGACCAGAACATAGGATAACTCCAAGACTTTTTGCCTGACTTTGAGCAGGAATCACGGTGTCACCGACCCGTATCCCCTGTATTCTATCATCCGAAGCATTACTGGAAGATGCAGAGAAAGTTACAAATTCAGTTTTATCATCATTCAAACAAAGGAAATTAGCAGACATCCAGGACCTAATTTGTGAAATACAAAGTTCAAGATTACTGGCTGTCACAGAAGCTTCATTGATCTTAAAAGACATATATAATGATGAATCATCTGCATAAAAACTATACAGGCAACCATGACTTGCAACTAATTTCCCCAAAGGAGATAAATATACATTAAATAGCATAGGGCCAAGAACGGACCCTTGTGGAACCCCGGTATCAATTTGACGGAAACATGATTTTGTGGAATCGATAATAACACACTGGCTACGGTTAGAAAGATATGAGCGGAACCAATTAAGCGCATTTCCTGAAACACCAAGAAGGTCTGACAGCCGACTTAATAAAATATTATGATTAACGGTATCGAACGCTGCAGAAAGATCAAGTAAAACCAAAAATACATCATGTTTTGCATCAAGTGCTAACAATATGTCATTAATAACCTTTAAGAGAGCAGTCTCTGTGCTGTGACCAGATCACATGTTTCCTTTGCTGATGGATATTGCACATCACGAGACAGACTTGCCAAATAAAAGGGAAACTGAATTCTGTGTATGTACTGAATTTCAATATGTTTTCTTATGTTTGTACACCAAACCATACATACAACTGCCATGAATGGTTAGTTCAAAGTTATAATTATTTGTACCGTATATATTCATTTTCAGAAAAACACATTTTACTAATATTTTTGTGAGTTCAAAGTGTTCCTAAAGGTTGCCTGAACAAACTATCTGCATCTGAAAAATATGGACCGTTGCATCATGTTTATACAGCCTATAAATGATCAGTTCGTACGCAAATAAGTGTACCATGTCAAGGAGGCTGTATCTTTAAGCGATTACTTTTATTTGATCACGCTTGTTATTTTGTTCCGCCGACTTATCTCCTTCCAATGTGCAATTTTTGTAATATTAACAAATAATTTCAAAATCATAAATTCTTATTAATTTGTTTCTTTGAAAAGAATTCGTATTCGGCCCCGTGTATTGCAAGATGTGTCTTCATGTGACGTGTCAGCATCTCTCCTTGGCCAGAGAGTAGATATCCCAATATGCATTGCCCCAACTGGATGCCAAGGAATGGCTCACCCTGATGCAGAGGTAGCTACAGCCAAAGGTAACAACAAAAGGAACATCAAAGATAGAGGGAATGGATATTGGTATAGCATAGAGCATTATGATTGACCTGTCTGAATCTCATCTAGAAGAAGCAGGTTACAGCCTATTTCAAACGTCAGCCTGGTATTGCCTATAAATCACAAAAATTGCTGCTTCACCAAAATCACTGATCAAAATTCTTATGAAGGTTCCTATGGACCTTGTCATATTCAACTTAGGAGGCTACCTACATATTAAACAATAACATTATAAGTTCGCTTTCAAAATGTTCTCTATTATAACTCTTCAGCTGCATTTTTGAGATATCGTCTACATTGGTTAAAGAAAACTTAGTTACCATTTTTTACCATTATTGAAAGTGCAATGGATTGCGATGAATGTAATGTATATGCTATAAAAACAAAAACGAACGTTTGGCTTATTTCGACATATTTTAGTTTTGCTATGATTGGAACAGACAATAAAGTGTATCATTATTTCGACGTTCACTTGAATATACCTTTTCACAATAAAAGTGATTATAAATTTGCCTTATTACATGAGGATACTCTGCACTAATGAGAATTCTTCGACGATTCTTTAAAAAATGCATGAAATGTCCATACTTCCCGCCAAGACTTAACAGAATCAATTTGGTTTACTGCACAGCTGCGGAGAAAATGGGAACTTGTATGATATTGAGCATGCATGCCAATAAATCGTTGGAGATGGTAGTAGCAAAAACACCGAATGGATTGAAATGGTTAAATCTTTATGCATTTCGAAATCGTACCGTGACTCTGGATTTGGTCAGAAGAGCTGAACGTTCGCACTACAATGGCCTTGCTGTCACCATTGACAACCCTTCACTTGCAAACTGCAACAGAGCTCATTATAAAGAGGACGTACCTGTTTACTTCCGTAGAACTGTTGACAACCATGGCTACGGGCATTTAGAAAAGTATTTACAGGTTTGATCATTTTATTTATACTTAAATCCACCACAGTGTCAGAACTGCGAATTTCGACTTTAACAACAAATCAATTATGAAGTTTGATAATTTTACGATATTTTGAAAGGTAAAAGTGGAAATGAAGCATGCCCTCTCCCCGCCAAAAAAAAAAATGCTATCAGGATTGTATACCTGCCACATCTGATTCTTTCTAGTAACTCTGCCGTAGGCTTGCAATACGACACAGCAAGACTGCTAATTCAAGTAAACGAATGTCAGTTCACGATTCCAGAATATACCATCGACCTCGGAGCCTAACCTTGACATAAGATCCTACCTTAATGTCATTGGTTGTCAAGAGCATCTGAAAGCATGAACCCAGCTAATGGGTGGGGTTTTACTTTCACTGTATGATAATTAAAAAACTACATCCTGTCAGTCTTAGATGGAAAAAGACAGGCATTCTTCTGATTGGGCTCCCCTAGACTAAAAAACCCTGACCTGCTGCAGTGGTGATGTTTGGCATGCGGAATAGCTGAATGTGTGTAATACTATAAAGATTGATGGCGTGTCACTTTTTGATAGCACATATTCCCTGAGTATTTCAAAATTAACATTTTGACACAAAGGTAAACGCCGCAAGAACAGAAACGCAGGCTGTTTTTTCCATTTTTCTATATTGATCGTTATGAATATGCAATGTCCTTGTGCAGACGTACAGAAACAAATAAATATGAATACACATACACTCAGTGTAGTTTAGGTAAAGATGTTTAAATTTGTGACGCCATTGTCATTGAATATACAATAAAAGATTGATACGATTGTTTACTTCTCTGCAGGGTTATGATGTGGGTCCACTACTTGAGAATGGAATTCCGAATGACATAAACATTAGAGATTTATCTGCGACTTGGGAATACATTGATTGGCTGTGTTCAAAAACCAATTTGCCAATCATTGTCAAGGGTGTGTTGACGGCAGAAGACGCCATCTTAGCGGTCAATCATGGTGCCAGTGCTGTCATAGTATCAAACCACGGAGGTCGGGCTCTTGACTCCGTACCAGCAACAGTAAGTTCACTACACAGTTGGTCTGTTATGAAAATAATAACAAAAAGTTCTTCTCAAGAAGGTGACTTCTCACAGAGGTGATACTACGTCACCCGCTGGGAGCCTATCAAATCACGGAGGTCGAGCTCTTGACTCTGTTCCAGCATGGTCCGTAATGAAAATAATTTGTGAAATTTATATATACTCAGAACATATTCCTAACGCGAATAACAAAAAGTTTGTCTCGGAAAAAGTTAATTCGCCCAGCAGCGATACTATGTCACCTCTTGGGATTAATGGTGAAGAAAGCTTAAACAGCCACTATCCAAACTTCTTCGCCATTTTGTCTTGTCTTGGCAAAGATGATGGTTGTCTAGCAAAACATTGAATATTGTTTGTTGGGCATGTCGACATTTTTCACAAGGAGAGGTATGTTTGTGATGAATCAGTGAGAGTGTTTGATCGGATAATAGCACGTGTTTACAAAACCAAAGTATATAGCAAAATGAGAATGTAATCCCCCGTATTCCGATAGAGTGAACCTGCGTCACGGACGAATGATTCCCCGTGTAGCGGCCGTATTCCTCCAAGCCGCAGGCGAGCAGGATACGCACGGCCGCTACACGGGGAAATACGCGTCCGTGACGCAGCCATGTGAGTGAGGAATACGGGGGGATTATATGCATAGACTCACTTTTCCGGGAAAAAAGTTCAGGCATTATATTTCACGCTTAACGCCTTGGACTATTTGACAAGTATTTGTGCGCTTGTGTTATGCGGTCCTTGCAAGGTTAAAGGTGATTTGACCGCGCTCATTTGTCCTCAACTCGAGGTTAACTTCAAGCACGCCGAAGCTAGTATTATGGATTATAGAAACTCTCGTTCTGGCTTTTCTGTACGAATCAAGCGGAAATACGAAAGACCATGGATTTTCAATGCAAGGTATTTATTTTGTATGCACTATAACATCAATTCGAGTGAAATACATTTATCAAATGACTGGACGTGCAAGCGGGACGTCGCGACATATAGGTGAGGCTATCAAGAACGGGTTGTTATTATTGTCAATATTTGATCATCATTCAAAGAATTCGGCTTTGCAAACTTTGTATGGAATTTCCAAATCATCAATTATTATGTTTACGAAAATATCAGTTGTATGTTGAATATTTTACGAATAAAATGGGCTTGTTTTAATATAATGAAGAACGACGTTCGGCTCTAACTCAAAAATCGGTACGACTACGAGCAACGAGTGTCCCGAAGCTCAAACGACAGATGTTCAACAACGAGGTACAATTAAGGAACCGTGATGCACAATATGCGTGGACAAAACAATAACGCGCACGTTCAAATGTACCGAAAATCTTATGAACTATCGTCGCCCTTGAAGAATAAAACGGCATTTCTTGTGATACGTCTCAAGCCCGGAGAAGTATAGTCGTAGCTGTCAGAAATGAAGAACGCTCTTCGCTTCCTCAGCTTGGCAGCGTTGATCATGAACTTGAAGCCCTTCAAATTTGCTTCAGAAAACATCCGTTCTGCTTTAGGGACGATTGTTATTTGTCTTGGGTTATCGTCTATGCTTATCATGTTGTTTGATGGGTCGTGTCATCGACAGGGGCTCTTTTGACGAGGTAGACAACACAAAATGTCGGCAACATAGCAGCGTCACGTATTAAAATGTCAGCGGTAAAAAAATCAAACGATTGATCACAAATCGACGAAAAAACACAAATCCATAAAACTTCTAGTATCGACAGTATATTGTATTTTACATATATATTCTAATACCCCATATTTCCCTTTGCTTCATTACCCTCCCACTTTTGCGTTTCAGTAATTTGGAAATCAGTTCTGAAAAGCTGATTTTGTTTGTTTAGTTCGAAAGTAGTCCAGGTCCAATTTCCACCAAGTTTGGAACATAGATTCATTGTAGTCGTATACTTATAGTGTGACGGCATACTATAGGGATAACTGGATCTATGTATGTGATAATTTTTACTAGAACGCATGCTGTGAAAATTGTACACATATACTCCGGGCAGTCTCAACACATACCATATACTAATAATTATCATTCAGGCTGATTTAGTTGAGGTTTTCTTTACGTTGCTCGCCATGTCCTCAAATGTTCAATTATCCAGATAGAAGCACTGCCGGAAGTTGTCAGAGCTATTGGTGACAGAGTTGAAGTCTACATAGATGGCGGAATACGTAATGGCATCGATGTATTCAAAGCATTGGCTCTAGGAGCAAAAGCAGTGTTTGTTGGTCGACCTATTTTGTATGGACTTGCACATTCGGTGAGTATCGACATTATGTATGTATGTAATCTACATGTAAGTCAGATAACACAAGTTTTAAATAAAATTGGTATTAATGAAATGTTAAAGTTACAAAGCAAGACAAATATGAATGATCTATAACCATAGTGGCCTTCATTAGACCATAGCTCTGTAAGTAAAGTGTAGAACTCTTAAATACAATCACAATATCATGAACGCTCCTTTGTAGAGAGAGGCCATAATCTCACACTAAAGTCGTCTCATCTATATATATCTGCAAATTTTCATCGAACGATCAACTTTCAATGCTTCTGCTAGAAGCAATGTTAACATTGTATGCAACTTAAATCAAAAATTGACTGCTGTATTAGAAGGTTTGCCCCACAAACATGCGTTTTTGTTATTGTTGATTTGTATTGCGCAGAATGGATTTGACTTAATTACGGGAAATGTTACAATTTTAGGGTGAAGAAGGCGTGAACAATATCCTAGAAATATTAAAGACTGAACTCGTCCGAACGATGCAATTCGCAGGTAAGTAAGCTAAAAGTATGTGAACCTCATGTGAAAGTAGACAGAAAACAATAGTATTTCCTTTGAAATTTCATAGCAAGCCATCTGGCGTTCTACACGACTATTCAATAATTGAGGAATATTCTGTCGATCTCTTTCAGGCTGTCGTACATTGTCGGACATCAAGCCTTCATTTGTAGTGCATGAGTCATACTATGCCCAACTATAAAGGGTTCCTGCTGTGAGAGGAGATATCATTTAGCTTTAAATTTAAACAGTATAACATTGTCCGTTTCTTACACATCCATTTATGATGTACGAATACCTATAATAATGAATGACGCAACGTATTAAGTACAGCGGCATTGTGTTTAGGATGAAAGCAGAGTTGTCCGTAAGCGGATATGTTATAGTCAACATCCCTTTCGATATTTATCAAAAGGTAGTAAGGTCATTCTTAAAGGTACAAATTTATAATACTAGATACTTATTCAAACTACCAAGCAGGTGCTATAAAACTCTTTTATATGTCTTTACGTTCACTCAAATGATCCTATGAGTGATATGCATACAAGTGTTTATCAAATATGATGGTTGTAACTGTCGATATAAATTGAAACAAAGGTTAAAATTAAACATATCATTAAAGTGCAAATCATCAGTAATCTCGCTGGACCTGCACTTGACAATTTCTTTCACTTCTGTCATATCATTGTACTTTCAGCACATCTAACAATTATCATCGCCCTTTCCATGTCCTTCCGGGTATATAAACACTAATTGCTAATTGTTAACGTTTAAATGCAGAACACTGAACATTTAGTATAAAACTGCAGTTTGTATTTGAGGTTAGTAAAGATCAAATTTGTAGGTGTTAGCAAGGAAGCGGGTAGTTGTATTCACTTAAAAAAAATTAAATTCAGATAGAAAAAGTGTGGTTGTCATTTGAAGAAAGGCTGAAGCCAGCTTCTTATGTGATGACGAGGGAGTAATGCATTACTTCGATAGCGCTTTAGTTTGAAGAAAAGTGCTTTGTAAATATCAGGTGATCGACAAGTAGTGAGAGATGTTGTAATACCAGTTTATATTGAGGTTTGGCTGTGTTCATAATGCATATTGTGAATTATAGGCCTTTGACATACTTTACGCCTGAATGGTTTCTCTAATCTAAAGACTCTATGGTGCCCTAATTTAAATTTTTGACCTTATTATGACGTTCCCTCAGGTAGGTGTTTTCAGAATGCAGACAAAGGCCAATATATCAATATAAGACTGACATGCCATAGCTATAGTAGATGATTTTTCCCTTTTTCAGATTAGGGTGACTTGGTGTACGGGTTGATCAGTTCAACTTTCTATGTCCCATTTTCTGTATTTTTCTTCTGTTTCTCTTGGTTACCCCTAAACTCATTTCACTATGACTACTGTGTCCCTAACTATGACTAAATCAAGTACTTGCGCCACACTGTCTGATCATGGTCATATCTACGTTTGGATTTTCATCCGACCTTGCATAGACACCAAGGCAGACCTACAGCTCACAAGTTATTGCGCTCTTGCTTTTCTATGCCGTCTAAAACGTCTTTATACCGAAAGTAGAATTCTAGACTTTGCAGGCGTATCTTCCTTATGAATGTACAGAGGTATTACATGGTCGCGGCAAGTGGCGTAATGTCCGCAAAGTTGCCAATGGTCATTCATCATTTCAAGCCCCTTCCAGTTACCAACCAGAGTACTCAACAATGTTTTGGAAATGCTTTATTTGATGTAGCTCTCCGATTAAATAAACTCTTGATATTATTATCACGAAATATGTGTTCTTCATGAATCAAGCCGTCGTACAATCTTTCTTTTGGTGCATGAGTCATGCTACAAAAACTATAAAGAGATCAAGCTTCGAAATTGAGATATTGAGGAGAGATTATGATGCTGGAAATATCCATTATAACATAACCCGATTCTTACAAATGTACTTGGCAATGAAATTATTTATTACCATGACTATAGGAACATACTACAAGAACTAGAATATATAAACTGACCCTGTCCTTTACCCTAACAGTATACATCTTACATAATCCCTGGTTCATATACCTGTACCATAGTTTAACGTTTTGATCTTTCTACGACGTTTTCTGATGTAGGCGTATTCGGAATGCAGACGTACGTCAACATATCAACATGTAGCTAACTTGTGAAAGCTATGGTTTACGATTTTCCCCTGTATAAAATTAGGTTGACTTGGTGCAGAGGTGAGCGTAAAACTTAAGTAATAGGTTTCAAATATATTAAGTGTGCTCTCATCATATGTACACACACACAAACTTACACACACACACCACACACACACATACACACACACACACACACACACACACACACACACACACATATATATATATATATATATATATATATATATATATATATATATATATATATATATATATATATATATATATATATATATATGGATGTCATTGGAAATTCGCAAAGCGGAGATTGAACACAATATTGCACAATTCTCGAAACTATTTCCCCTAGCCTGACCAGGTTTCAAATACTGATGACCTCCTTAGAGGTATATAACCATTTTCGGTAGCAAGCTACGATTATGAATCCAGAGTTTAACCAAAATTCCTTTTCTTTTATCATCATCATCATCATTATCATCATCATCGTCATCGTCGTCGTCGTCGTCGTCGTCGTTCATCGTCGTTCGCTTCACCATATTATTATGGATAACCCCACTATAGGTGAGGGACGATGTGCTTATGATTTTTCAGAGAAGGTACCTTAAACAGTCAGGGTGACTGGAATATAACAAGAGAGCAGTATGGTGACCACGCTCATTTTTACCAAGCAACAAGGGGACAGAGTTCCAGAAAATATAACTGTTTGAGTTCTTAAAATCACAAAAAATTATATTGTCTTCAGTGTAGCTGCATAAGGCTTAACTCTTAAGTCTTAACATCTGACACGCTTCACAATACTTTTCGACGATTTTGTTTGGAAAGTGACACAAGACGCGACCGACCACTTGTGAATTTAAAATTCGCTATCAATCAAATGATTTCATACCTCCGTTTGATGACTACTGGTTCGCTCCTGACAAGCAATGGAAGTTATTTATCCAATTGTCAGCATTCAATCACCATCGATATTATTGTACAGTGACACGTTATATTCAGATGAGAGTAAACCAGGTCTTTTGGTCCGAAGTCCTCAGCAGCGTGTGGTTTCCGTAAATTAAAAACAGCTCTCTTGCGATTGAGTGGTTCATAGGACAGCGCCCGATTCCCGATACTCAATCAGATTTGATACTGTACCCAAAAGGTGATAAACGGTTGGAACCGAGTATGTACACAGCGATAGTGTCAATGCATCAATGAAATTGACCGTTGTTTGATTTGGTAGAGTAGCTACTAGTCCGAAAACCAGGGACCCTGTACCACCACTTGCTCACAGAGAATAATTAAATAAAATTCTCTCTAATTTTTGTTTAAACGACAAAGTACATGTCTACTTTTCTTAATTCATTAGATTGATTTGTTGGCATAATGTTCTTTGGGTCAGCCATGTAACTTGTCTTCGACATTTAACCTTTTGCCCTCTTTTGTGCTGAATGCAAAATACATCAACAAATCAACATACAATACGGACAGCTGACTCATTTGGTTTACAGTTTTATTTCCTTTTCTCCTGTATCAGATTTGCTATATTTTGTTTACCGGTAGGTCGATTCATCTTTCTATGTCCCGTTTTCTTCATTAATCCGTTTGTTTCCCTTGGCTGCCCCTAGAATCGTTTCAATATGACTTTTTGTCCCTAAACCATATCCAGAAGCCCCTTGTGCGACACTACCTGATTAAGGCAAGGTCTTTCTGCAGACCTGCATGTGACCTTATAAAGACACTACAGGCAGACATACTGCCCAAAAGTTATTGTGTTATCATCGGTGTCTTTTTTTAAAAATTTTACAGGAAGTTGCGTACTAGACTTTGCAGCGTATTTTGTTAACTGCTTCACATAGGGATTATGTGACCTTGCAAAGTGTCGTGTTGTCCTCAAAATTGCCAAGGTCATTCCATCGTTAACGCCCAGTTACATTTAACAACTAGTACTCTACAATTTTCAGAAACACTGTATTCGATAAAACGCTCTTATTAAGAAAGCTGTTTATACAATTATGCTCGAAATATGATTTCTTCTCAAATCAAGCGTGATATTCCATGATCTAGAGGCTACTCAGTTCCTTATTCCAGCATCATAACAGGGCTAAGGGGTGCGCATTGGACTCTCCTCGTGGGACACGATAAAGTAAGCACAATCACTACCTTTTTATCAGTTGAACACACAAACTAATTGTTATCAAGAGTATAACGCCCACATTATCACATCAATCAAAGCAAGTTAATGTTTCAGTGTGTAGGTTTCTTTGTGTAACAAAACTGTCTGAAGTGAGACCTCTCTTAAAACACTATGCTGTGATGGCCATCGACTTAAGCAGGCCGTGCGGACCGGACAGTGTGGCACAATGTCGAAATGCAGCGGACCCTAAACAAGCACATTTTTCACCAAATCTGTTTGTCGGTGCGCAAGTGATTTACTAAGCAAACGCAGACAAGGGAGCTTCCAACACAGATTCTAGTTTAACAGTATCCTCGAGGTAGCAAACTCCACACTGCGTCGCTTATGGCTTGAGACGTTAATGTCGACAATTGGCCGACCAATGATAACCAAGAAGCCGCACTGATGGCACAATTCTTAGATCGTATGGAAATCCAGTATGTTTAAACACCATCCTACTCGCCTGATTTCAACGCAGCCAAGTCGAGGCCTACACATACGGATGTTTTTATATGACAATGGAGAGCATGCGAGCGATAATTAAAAACACAAAACAAAATGATTGTCACGGTTTTTCTGTAAAGTTGGAGTTAAAAGTGAAGTTGTCTTGTGTGTGATATGCCTTTGATGGCATTTATTTTATGTGTTCGACTGATGAAAAACAGCAGCGGGTGCATTTATTTCATCGAGTCCAACTGCCAATATGTACATTTTCGTATTTTAGTTTTATTTTTTCTATTGGTGACCAGTTGTACTACCACAATGTATTAAACTGGTAATAGAAAATGGAAGTATCGTCTGATCACCAGTTTTCTCTCAGTTTATAAAACTGTACATATTCGTTAAGTAAGTAAATTTTGATTTTCTCACAAAATATTGTATTCACGTAAAAACGTCAAATTAGCCACTTGCCACTTCAAGGTTTACTGATTTTAAGTCTAGTCTGTACACCCATGATGACTGATAAACTGGCGAGCGTAGCAGCATATGAAGATGTTTTCAAAGGAAGAGTGCATAAAAAAGCGTGGATATACTTTGTCTCTGGTAGTGATGAAGAGATTACACTGAAGCAGAACAGAAAGGCTTTTAAAGGGTTGGTATAGACATATGTATAAACAAATTTCACATCACATGTTTCCTTTGCTGATTAATTTTGAAGCTAGACCTACCACACAAAAGGGAAATTGATTTCTGCGTACCTGGATCAAATAACAAGCATGACCAAATAGTACACCAGTTTTATGGTAGTATCTACTGAATTTCAATATGTTTTCATATGTTTGTTCACCAAACCATACATACAAATGCCTAGAACAAACTACCTGGAACAAACTATTTGTACCTGAAAAATAGGGACTGCTGCATCATGTTGGTATACCCTATAAACGATAGGTTCGTACGCAAATAAGTGTACCATGTCAATGAGGCTGTATCTTTTAACAATTACTTTTATTTTATCTCGCTTGTAGTTTTGTTCCGCGGACGTATCTCCTTCCAATTGACAATTTATGTAGTATTAACAAATAATTTCAAAAGTACAAATTCCATTTTAATTTTGTTTCTTTGAAAAGACTTCGTATTAGGCCCCGTGTATTGCTAGATGTGTCTTCAATTGACGTGTCTGCATATCTTCTTGGCAAGAGAGTAGATCTCCCAATATGCATTGCCCCAACTGGATGTCAAGCAATGGCTCACCGTGATGCAGAGGTGACTACAGCCAAAGGTAACAACAAAGGGAACATCACAGAGAGAGAATGGCTATTTGTATGACATAGAACATTATGATTGATCTGTCTGAAACTCATCTAGAACAATCAATTGGTTTTCTTAGTAGACAGTATACTGCCGTATTTCAAACGTCAGCCTGGTATTGCCTAGAAATCACAAAAAAATGCTACTTCACTAAAATCACCGATCAATATTCTTATGGAAGTTCCTATGGACTGTCATTTTCACCTGAGGAGACTACCACCATATTCTTACGAACGATAAAAATTAGTAGTGCGCATTCAAAATGTTCTCAATTAAAATTCTTCGGGTGCATTTTTGGATATATTGTCCACATTGGTTAAAGAAACTGAGTTACCATTTTCCGATAGCTTTGAACGAATCCTCTCAGTTAACTATTGATGATAATCTGAATTGTTCAAAGTATCACGAAATTCAAAATTTGTATTACTGCTAATATTTCAGATTTCTTAAAAGTGTTCCCTATCCGAAATCTCTACCCTTCTCACTTTGATCAAAGAGAGTTTCTTGATTATCATGATTATCATCAGCATTATACAAGAAATTTAGTTTGGCTTTATTATTATCTGTATTTTGCGATGAGGATCATTGCCTTGCGAAGTTATGATGCATTGTAGCATGCAGTTATTCAGATTAGCCACAATGGAGCATCACTTGTGTTCTACCACAATACTTATTTAAGACCGAACATTACCAACTGATTCTATGTAATGTTTAATTCAAAAAATATAAGCGGAAATCCTCCATTCATTCTTTGCGTTGTAGGCTGATTATCGTTAAAATCGTTTTAATTGAAGACTCTTTAATAAGCTTTTGCCTTTAATTGATATAATATATTATTGATATTATATATATTTATATTTATGTATGTGTGTGTGTGTGTGTGAATGAGTATGTGAGTGTGTGAATGTGTGTGTATATGCTTGTGTCATTATTGAAAGTTAAATGGGTTGCGATGAATGCGATGTATATGCTACAAACACAAAACAAATGGACGTTTGGCTTATTTCGACATATTTTTGTTTGGCTATCATTAGAAGAGACAACCAAGTTAATCATTATTTTGAGGTTCACTTGAATATACATTTTCACAATTAACTTGAATATAAATTTGCCTTATTACATGAAGATAATCTGCACTAATGAGAATTCTTCGACGATTCTTTAAAAATGCATAAAATGTCCATACTTCCCGCCAAGTCTTAACCGAATCAATTTGGTTTACTTCACAGCTGCGGAGAAAATGGGAACTTGCATGATATTGAGCATGCATGCCAATAAATCGTTGTAGATGGTAGGAGCAAAAACACCGAAAGGATTGAAATGGTTAAATCTTTATGTATTTCGAAACCGTACCGTGACTCTGGATTTGGTCAGAAGAGCTGAACGTTCGCACTACAATGGCCTTGCTGTCACTATTGACAACCCATCACTTGCGAACAACAACAGAGCTCATTATAAAGGGGAAATATCTGATTACTTCCGTAGAACTGTTGACAACCATGGCTACGGGCATTTAGAAAAGTATTTAAAGGTTTGATCATTTTATTAATAATCAAATCCACTGCAGTGCCAGAACTGATAACCTCGACTTTAACAAGAAATCAATTATGAAGTTTAATAATTTTATGACATTTTTACAGGTAAATTTGAAAAAGAAGTCTATCCCTCAAAAATGCTACCAGGATTGTATACAGGTCAATTCTGATTGTGTCTAGTAACTCTTTCCGTATACTAGGCTTGAAATGCGACACTGCAAGTCTCCTATTTCTAATAAACGAATGTCAGTTCCCGATCCCCGGTCATTGACCTCGGATCCCAACACCGACATAAGATCCTATCTTAATGTCTATTGTTTTCAAGAACATCTGAAAGCAATGTACCCAGCTATTGGGCGGGGTTTTACTATCACTGTGATAAATTAAAAACAGCAGCCTGTCAGTCTAAGATCTAAAAAGACAGGCATTCTTCTGATTAGGATCCCTAAACTAAAGCTCTGGCCTGCTGCAATGTTGATTTTTGACATACGAAATTGTCCTATCTTTCTGTATTGATCGTTATGGATATGCAACGTCCTTGTGCAGACGCACAAAATCAAATAAACATAAACATGAATACACAAGCACTCATGCAGTGTAATTTAAGTGAAGATTATTAGACTTGTGTTGTCAATGTCATTGAACATGTATGAATAGATTTATGCGATTGTTTACTTCTCTGCAGGGTTACGATATGGGGCCACCACTTGAGAATGAACTTCCAAGTGACATAAATATTAGAGATTTGTCTGCGACTTGGGAATACATTGTTTGGTTGTGTTCTAAAACCAATTTGCCAATCATTGTCAAGGGTGTATTAACAGCAGAAGACGCCATATTAGCGGTCAATCATGGTGCCAGTGCAATCATAGTATCAAACCATGGAGGTCGGGCTCTCGACTCAGCACCTGCAACAGTAAGTTTACTGCACAGTTGGTCTATAATAAAAATAATAACAAAACGTTCTTCTCCATAAAGTTACTTCTCACAGAGGTGATACTACGTCACCTGCTGGGAGCCTACCAAATCACGGAGGTCGAGCTCTTGACTCTGTTCTAGCATCAGTAAGTTAACTGTGCAGATGGTCCGTAATGAAAATAATTTGTGAATTTATAAGTACACTCAAAACATATTCCAAACGCAATTAACAAAAAGTTTGTCTCGGGAACGTTAATTCGCCCAGTAGCTATACTGTGTCACCTCTTGGGAGCGATGGTGAAAAAAAGCTTAAACAGCCTTCATCCAAATTTCTTCGCCATTTTGTCTTGTCTCGATAAAGATGATGATTGTCTGGCAAAACATTGAATATCGTTTGTTAGGCATGTCGACATTTTTCACAAGGAAAGGTATGTTTGTGATGCATCGGAGAGAGCGTTTGATAGGATAATAGCACGTGTTGATGAAACCAAGGTATTAAGCAAAATAAGAAGGAAGGGAAATTATATTTAATCCCCATTATTTCGAACGAGTGTAGCTGCATCGCAGACGAGTGATTCCCGTGTAGCGGCCGTATCCCTCCACTGAAGCCGCAGACGACGGGGATACGACTGCTATACGGAAATCACGTGTCCGTGACGCAGCCATGGGCCGTGAAGGCGGAATACGGGAGGATTATATGCATAGATCTAGTTTTCTGTGAAATAAAACTTTCTGGAATTATATATCGCGCTAAACGCCGGGAAAGAACGATAGGGACTATTTGACAAGAATTCACGCGCTTGTGTTATGCGGTCCTTGTAGGGTCACAGCTAACTTGACTGCGCTTATCTGTCCTCAACTAGAGACTTCGAGCACATCGAAGCTAGTGTTATGGATAATAGCATCTCTCGTTCGGGTTTTTCTGTACAAAGCAAGCGGAAATACGAAAGACCATGAATTTTCAATGCAAGGTATTTATTTGGCATGTACTATAACATCAATTTGAGTGAAAATTCATTTATCAAAAGACTGGCCGTGCAAGCGGGACGTCGCGACATGTTACACTTAGCCGCGGCTACAAAGAACGGGTTGTTATTTTTGTCAATATTTGATCATCATTCAAAGAATTCGGCTTTGCAAACTTTGTATGGAATTTCCAAATCATCAATTATTATGTTTGTAAAAATATCAATTGTTTGTTTACTATTTTATGAATAAAATGGGCTTGTTTAAATATAATGAAGCACGATGTTCGGCTTTGACTAAAAAATCGGTACGACTACGAGCAACGAGTGTCTCGAAGCTCATACGCCGAAAGTTCAAAAACAAGGTACAATTCAGGAAACGTATGCACAATATGCGTAGACAATACAATAACTTGCACTTTGAAATGTCCTGAAAATCTTGTGAACTCTCGTCGCTCTTGAAGAATAAAAAGGCAATTCTTCTGATACGTCTCAAGTCCGGAGAAGTATTTTCATTGCTGTCAGAAATGACGAACGCTCTTCGTTTCCTCGGCTTGACTCGTTGACTGCTGCGGCAGCGTTGATCGTGATGTTGAACTTGAAGCCCGTCATTGTCAACATCCCCGCTGCTGCAGGGATGATTGGTAATTGTCTTGGGTTATCGTCTATGCTTATCATGTTGTTTGATAGGCCATGTCATCGACAGGGGCTCTTTTGACGAGGTAGACAACACAAAATGTCGGCAACATAGCAACGTCACGTATTAAAATGTCAGCTGTAAAAAAATCAAACGATTGATCACAAATCGACGAAAAAACACAAATCCATAAAACTTCTAGTATCGACAGTATATTGTATTTTACATATATATTCTAATACCCCATATTTCCCTTTGCTTCATTACCCTCCCACTTTTGCGTTTCAGTAATTTGGAAATCAGTTCTGAAAAGCTGATTTTGTTTGTTTAGTTCGAAAGTAGTCCAGGTCAAATTTCCACCACATTTTGAACATAGATTCATTGTAGTCGTATACCTGAAGTGTGACGGCATACTATAGGGATAACTGGATTTATGTGTGTGATAATTTTACTAGAACGCATGCATTGAAAATTGTAAACGTATACTCCGGGCAGTCTCACCACATACGATATACTAATAATTATCATTCAGGCTGATTTAGTTGAGTTTTTCTTTACATTGCTCGCCATATCCTAAAATGTTCAATTATCCAGATAGAAGCGCTGCCGGAAGTTGCCAGAGCTATTGGTGACAGAGTTGAAGTCTACATAGATGGCGGAATACGTAATGGCATCGACGTATTCAAAGCATTGGCACTGGGAGCAAAAGCAGTGTTTGTTGGTCGACCTATTCTGTATGGACTTGCACACTCAGTGAGTATCGAAATTATGTATGTATGTAATCTACATGTAAGTCAGATAGCACAAGTTTTAAATAAAACTGGTCTTTATGAAATTTTAAAGTTACAAAGCAAGACAAATAAGAATGATCTATAACCCTAGTGGCCTTCACAAGACCATATCTCTGTAAGTAAAGTGTAGAACTCTAAAATACAATCACAATATCATGAACGCGATCCTTTGTAGAGAGGCCATAACCTCACACTGAAGTCGTCTCATCTATATATATCTGCAAATTTCATCGAACGATCAACTTTCAATGCTTCTTCTAGAAGCAATGTTAACATTGTATGCAACTGAAATTAAAAATTGACTGCTATCTTAGAGGTTTTGCCCCACAAACATGCGTTTTTGTTATTGTTGATTTGTATTGCGCAGAATGGATTTGATGTAATTACGGGAAAATGTTAACAATTTTAGGGTGAAGAAGGCGTGAACAACATCTTAGAAATATTAAAGTCTGAACTCGTTCGAACGATGCAATTCGCAGGTAAGTTGGTCAAAATAGTAAGTGGACTGATCTTGAAAACTTACGTGAAATTGAACACAAAATATCGATATTTGATATATTGCAAGCAAACTAGCATTTTACACGACTATTCAATAATTGAGGAATATTCCGTTTATCTTTCAGGTTGTCGTACATTGTCGGACATCAAGCCTTCATTTGTAGTGCACGAGTCGTACTATGCCAAATTATAAAGGGCTTCCTGCTTCGAAAGTTTGGGATTGAGGAGGGATTATTTCGTTTTAAATATAAACAGTATAACATGGTCTATTTCTTACACACCCACTTATGCTGAGGAATATCCATAATAACAAATAACGGAACGTAATAATACGGTGTTTTCAATCGGGTTCGAACTCACAAACTACGGCATCAAGTCACCTAGCGGAGAAGCAACAGGCAGAACCGCTCGGCCAAGCCCCACTCTCAAAAAAAGTGGTTGAATTACCGTGCTAAGTTGTTACATTTTTCTGACTGTGACCCCTCCACACGTTGTAGGGTTCAGAAGTACTCACGCTCGTTCATTCACTATCACACATTGCAAACAAACTCGATCAAAGCATTGACTACATCGCTTAAACTGGGCAAAAGACAGTGTACTAGACTTTTGTATAGGATGACAGCGTACGTAGTTGTTCGTAAGCGGACATGTTATGGCCAACATCCATTTGAATATTTATCAAAAGTGGTAGGGTCATTCTTAAATAAAAGGTGCAAATTTTCAAAATTGATACTTGTCCAAACAACAACCAAACATATGCTATAAAATAGATCTGTCTTTACGTTCACTAAAATATGCGATATGCATACCAATGTTTATTAAATGTGATGTTGTAACTTTTGATACAAATTGAATCAAACAGTTAAACTTAGATATATGATTAAAGTGCAAATCATCAATAAGCTGTCTTGGAACTGCGCAATCTGTTTCACTTCACAGTCATATCTTTATACTTTTGTACTATTATCATTGCCCTTTTTTCATGTCATTCCGGATATATAAACACTAATTGCTAATGGTTTACATATCAATGCACAAGGCCAAACGCTAAATATAATACTGCACTATGTCTTCAGTTTACACATATGTTTGTAAGCAATTCTGTTACAGTACCAAGTTTCAAGACCTAAAAAAATGTCCCTGGGGGTACTCCCATACAAAAAGTGTGCAACAGAATAAAGGTGAAAATTCGCAGAATTTGTCAAGCAAAACCCTTAACAATGGATTGTATTTTGAAATATTCATGGTTAGATATTTTGAACTTCGACAGCACACCTCATATGAAAATATCAAGAGTACATCCCCGGGATATTTGGTGGTGTCAATTTCGATACTTAGCTTTTAAGTAACTAAAATGTACATATCATTGAATCTGCAAATTCGCGTTTAGTTGAAGAGAGACTATTGTGTGTCTTTGACAAATCTTTGTATTATCAATATTCGATATGTGTAGCTTTGTAACGGAGAAAGGTAATAATGTTCCGACTGATCAATTTCTGCTTCTCAAATACTCCTGTCTTGCACTACGTTCATCCCATGGACAAATTCGAAAATCTCAGCGCTGTAAGTTCTTGGACTTGTCGTAGCACCGTCGTAGTCAACCTTGTCAACACAAGCATAACTGTCAGCCCTAAGAACGTTTATCCTAACGACAGCAGCTTGCACTGATTTGCCTTCGGCTTAATGTGAATCGACGAGGGGTATTTGGCTCCTTCCATTACTGAAATTCAAAACTCTAATCTTACGTGTAACACCGCGAGTATGAAATCCCGGTAATGACATTTCAATGAAAGAAAACATTTTGTCCATAAAGTAATTTTGCAAAGATATCTAAAAGATGAGGAATCTAACCATCACCATCACACGTGTGTGGTGTAAGAATAGCTTATCTATAGATGCTCTGGATTAACTTGAGAGATAGTGATTAATGGAAATATGTTCCTTTGAGAGTATCCTAAAAATATATATGACAGTAGTAAGGTTACGAAGCTGTCGCACAGGAAGGAGGTAAATTAAAATCATATTCGAGGGAAGGACTCCATATCTGACCAAAAGAAAAGGTATGATTGTCATGCGGAGAGAAGCTGAAATCAACACCTTGTGTGATGACAAGGGACATAGGAACTTCTTTGACAGCAAAGTCACTTTGTTGCAAAGAGCTTTCTTAATATCAGGCGGTCGATATGTCAGCAATATGTTTATTTGCTGGTTAACATTGACGTTTGGTTGAGTAGATGATGCATACTATGAATTGCGGGCAGGTGAACTTATGCCTTTTCACGATGAAGTATGGATGGTGTACTCTTGATTTTTCATTCTAGATACTTTACAGTGATAGGAGTACAGGTTTGGAAGAATATTGTGAGAGTTATTGTTGTGCAGAGTCCTGCCGAAATTTAAAGTAATATTTTAAGCAAAGCATATTGATTCAGCCAGTGTTTACGAAAACATGGCTCATGGATGTCAGATATCATTATGGAAATGAAAAATAAGATTTGTCATACCCAGGGTATAAAAACTGAATTTTAAAATGAGGAAGAATGGTATTGTTAAAGGTAGTATGCACCTTCAAAGTGGAAGATTTAAAAAAATTGGTCAATTTGCATTTAGGAATCTTTCAACCGTTCCCTTTCAAAACTATGCCACTTTGGTTCTAGTGAAACAAATTACCAAACATTTACCGACTTTTGAAAAAACTAAGACAGTATAAACATTCATACTCAAAGAGCTTTAAAATGAGTCTCTACAAGTGGTTGATCGGAAAAGATTTGTATGAAATCTGAGAGTCCGAATAACTTTCGTCGAGGCTTATTCTACCATTTAATTTAAGAATGATGAACCGCACACATAGCACCAGGAAGTGTCCTTGTAACCTGCCAGCGCTTGATATTAAAAGTACCAACAGATTTGTTTCTTTTGTGAATGGTGTGATACTTTTCTGTTTAAGTACATTGACTTATTAGGAATGATGTAGTGGTCATACATCTTATTGAGATGTTGGTAATCACAGTTGCTTATTATGTGCTTCACCTGATGTGAATGAACTCTGAAAGTCCAGAGCAGCACCATGTCAGCGTAACACCAAACATAAAAACAATTCAGTTAAATCAGAATGCCTAAATCTATACGTTTTAATACATACTTTCAAATTCTTCACAATTTTTTGATCTGAGTTTGCATTGCATTGAGTGAAATGCTGAAATATTCAGTCGCAGGGCAGAGCATGCCGTGTCCTTCGCATGTATGACCCACATTGAGAATGATTTTGTCTCTGCCTGGCTGTCAACTAAATACCTTGGATGGTGAATTTGTTTTGTTTTTTGTACTCAATTATTTTTTAACATGTTAGCATTACTTGTGCCTGAAACTGAGTCAGTGCATGCAATCGTTTATGTAGTCATACATCAGAGCCTCCAATTAGGCCACCACCAATACGTCCACGCCCATGCCGGGATGACATGAACGAATACAATACACGTCACTTAGGCGCCGAGGTTTAGGGTTACAGGTTTCTTAGTAAATATAGCTATACGCTTTCGCCATCGGATCCTGCTGTGGTCGTTTGATATGCGCACAATTTTTTTACAGTTGAATGCGTGGCTGTTGTTGCAGTTTGCAGTTTGTGCACAGGGGGCTCAGGCTCCTTGTGTGTTTGTTTGTTTTTGTATACGTGTTTGTTTAATTACTCATGTATGATTATTTTACATACAATAAAGAACCAATGAAGAGTTGTATTTGTATTCATATCTAATTTATCAATAAGGAATGGTGTTTGTTTGTTTGTTTGTTTTTGTTTACAAGTATGGTCAATAAAGCATACTTTAAAAAGTTACAAATACAATCCAACGTATATAAAGTAAAGCATACCCAGCCTTTGCCATGAGGAGTAAGCACTCATGTGTGCCCACCACTCTCCCTGAACACTAACCCTTTCTGATTAAAATTCGGCCAAAAATAGGCGATATTTGGCGACAAATAACTGATTGTAAATTTACCAGGGTCAAATCCTGATTTCCTGGAGTTGTACCTTGCCTGGAAAACCATCCAAATAAGTACTTTTCGATGTACTTAACACTTGTGTCGGTCACAATTTCCTCTGTACTGAACCATATGCGTAACGTTTACATCTAAAACCTGCCGAGTGCTAAAAATAAAGGGTGAAATCTTGCCGAAAAATTCCGAACTCGTCGCAATCTATAAGCCTAGGTTTACATTGTTAATTATTCATGACGTTGGCGAGTGAGGTTCGCTGATTGGTCAGTCGTTCTGTGCTCCATAGCAAGACATAACCCGGACTGGTTGGTGTTATTAAGGTCAGTTCAGATTTTTCGGTCTGTATCTCTGTTCTTCTGTTTCGTGCTCTTGGCTCGATCTCTTAGTTCTACCTCTTCGAGATCGTAGGCGTCGTTACTGCTGCTGCCTTTACTTGTCTCCTGATACCTGCTATATTGTTAGTGAATCGGGACAACGATCCTTCGTACATAAGGTTTTTCCCCGTGCTTTCATGGTCATAAAGCTCCATTATAGATACAACTGACGGGGCCGTTTGATGGTTGACCATGATCGTGGCTTTACTCTCAGATCACGTTAATAAGCGTCCCAGCCGGATCCAGGTCAAACCTGCGCTATGACCTAAATTCAGTTAAGATCTATGTATATACACACTACATGACACTTGCCACCCCGTGTTAGGCCAACGTTTGCTGTATGTGGAACACAAATCATAAATATGGACAAGCTTCTCAATGGCCGTACATACTGTACGTCCTTGATACGTTGTCATAGATGTCAAAGGTCATTCATCCGTGCTCACCACCTTTGACACAGACCAGTACCCAACTCTAATTCAAATACATCACCAGAAATGGCATTATCCGCCATATACATTATATATAAGTCGGGTATAGATCAGATACCATGAAGTAAAGACACTCACATCGTCGGCCATACTGATTTATGAGAACGCCCGAATTGTACGGCAGCATTTCTGATTCAGTAGACCAACACTGCTTGTATAATGAATAGTTCATGTGACAAAAACACTCAGCTTCACACCAAGAGCATCTGTGAAACAAGACGATATACAATCAATCAAAGTGCATCCATTTTTGATCCATGCCTAACTTGCATTTGCTCATCTATTTATTCATATGTTTATTCATAGTATTCTGATATATATATATATATATATATATATATATATATATATATATATATATATATATATATATATATTATACGACACAATAATTTAGAAATATATGAATCAGCGATCTGCAATGTAAATGTGACTATCACAGAACATTTCATTTGTTTTGGTTTTTTAACGACGTAATCGGACCAGCAACAAAACGAAAGTCTTTTTTTCATTCGGGACTGTTTTCTGGCTCTAACAGACCAATGGCAAGTTAATGAATATTAATTGTAAGGAATTCAAGTGAACAATGAGTCCAGATTTACCTGTAATTCAGTCTTAGGATGAGAGCTACGTTGTAAAGATTTATTGTCATTTTGATATGCTGACGTTTTAAGTAAGGAAATTTTATTATCAGTCATGTTGAAAACGCTTTTTCCAAGTCCTCCCAACTTAGAAAGTGTGTCGATTAAGACACTCACATGTGTTTTGTATCTTGAATTCATCCTGCTGGAATACTTATTCATTAGGTCGCATTTCCTAAATTGATTGAATTCGATTCGTGATGACTGGGTAATATCACAAAAACAGTATATGTAATTCTGAAGGTGTAACCGATTGATAATGAAAAACGAAAGATACAACACTCGTTTATATTCAGTTAGTTTCCATTTATTAATACTTTATCGGTTGATTGATACTCTGTTGGTTGAATTGATGCAATATCAGTTGATTTAAAACTTTATTCTTTGACTTGGCTACGTTATTGGTTGATTTGATACGTCATCGGTTGATTTGATACGCTATTGTTCACTTGGCTACATTGTGGGTTGATTGATAAGCTATCGATCTATCTATCTATCTATCCGTCGATCGATCTATCTATCCAAAGATCGATATATTATATATAGATCTATCAATCGTTCTATTAATCGATCAATCGATCAGTTCATTCAATCATTCAATAGATAGAAAGATCGATAGATCGATAGATCAATGCATCGATCGATCAATCGGTCAATCTATCGATTTATAATGGATCGATCGATCAATCGAGGATATATCTATCCGCATGAATCTATCCCCATGAATCACTTGATCCAGTTGATTTGGTACATTATCGGTAAATTTTTACTACGTTATCTGGTTTGATACGTTGTCGGTCAGTTACTACGTTATCGGTTCTAACATGCCCTTCTGAATCTGATTATATAATGATGAAAATACCTTGCAATAAAGCCTATATATTTGCGAACATTCCTATATCTCTGACAAATATCAGATATATTAGAGCAATTATGTCCAAAGGGTGTTTCGATGGATTCTTTTTGCTGGTATGATAATTGTATGCAATTATGAGCCTGTATATTAATTCAAATACACAATGAACCTCCCCATCAGCGAAGTCAAAAACATGGTGACCTTAATAGACCCACCCTTACGTTGAAAATAAACTGACCAGTCCGCCAAAGCTTCTTACTTAGATTTTATGGACTACTTTCTGCACAGAATCAAATATGAGTCATAAACTAACATGTGTAGCAGAATACGAAGAGGTCTTCAAATCACGGTCGGATGAACTGGCATGGTTATATTACGAGTCTGGTAGTGATGAAGAGATAACGCTGAAACAGAACAGGAAGGCATTTAAAAGGTTTGCATAAACGATATTCTATCGGGTGTTTTGTTAACATCTTAAACGTCTGACAAAATCCCTAAGCAGAAGACAAAATCCCTAAGTAGAAGACCTTCTTAATTTACCCGTGCCTTTAGCATGTTGGTTATTTCTTTATGATCGAATCTTTTTCTTTAGTGATATCTGTGTTTTATCACAGATATGTTTTGTGATTACGCCTAGCTATCTGCCATCCCTAATTTCTTCTCGTAGCCAATCAGCTCTTCTACCCTTGACCTTTACCGATCTGCCCTCCCGATCAATCAGCCGACTTTTGCACACGGCATTGTGCATCATTGAACGTTTGCCTCATTGCTTTCATTCATTCATCTATTTATTCAGCCGCTGGATTCACTTCACACCAGTCAAGGTCACTCAAACTTCCATATCCTTTCTCCTCCTCATTCCTCCCATTTCTCTCATGTGACGCCCAGGCCTTAGATTCATCCTGAACCCGTTTTCGGGAATTCCACTCCATTCCTCACATTTCAGCCTCACACGAACCCTCAATGTCGTCGCCAAGCCTTTAACCAAAGTCGCCAACAACCTCATGCTCCGAGTCGGCTGCTTGATTGAAGTTGCCCCCTCCCATATATTTGTTTGACATTTTTATTACATGTTATTTTCTACTAATATTTTGTATTGTTTTAGTATTGTAACTTTGATAGTACTAAGCCTTTTAATGCATGAGATTTGCCGATTTCGTTATGTATACAACTACTTTACCATTTTTACTCGGCGTTTCTGTTTTACATGCAATGAAGTCTCTTCATTTTCCCACAACTTAGCAGTGGTGTATTCACAAAGTCATAAAACGTTCTATGAAATTAATAACTATGTGAACTGATTGGATGGCTTTGACTTTGTTAACCACGCAGACTTCGAATCAGGCCTCGTCTGTTGCAGAATGTCTCATCTATTGATTTGTCAACATCCTTGCTTGACTATGGCGTGGATTTTCCGATATGTATTTCTCCAACTGCCTATCATGCAATAGCACATCCCGATGGCGAAGTGGCAACGGCTAGAGGTAAGAGTAGTATGAACACCATATTGTCATAGCGTGTTGTGTATCCATCTGTTATGTTTTCTATAACTTTCTCCTTAAAGATGTCCGTTTGAAACACCTGATCCTCTCAATCAAGTCTATCGATGGCTTTTTAGTTTGTTCGATCAAGAAAAGTTGTCAATTTTGGCACATCGTTCATTGTTTTATTGTTCAAAATAGCATTTGTTGCAAATCATGTCGTACTTTGAAAAATCTTATGCTGACAGTAAATCTGATATACTTTGGTAAACTTAAATTAAGTTTCCAAGGCTCCGCAATAATTGTTTTTTGTGATTGTACACAATTATTTGTGTTATCGTGCGTTGATTACAATTTTTGTTAAACAGTGGCAATAACTTTAGCTATTTCGGACTAAATTTGACGATCCTACGATAGATTTAGTATCTTACAACCTGATTCCCCCTTTCAATGATTGATACTATTCTTTATATTTGATGCATTTTACTGGTCTAATAATATGTACAACAAACTGCAATCAGTTACCCACTATGTAAGCTTAGTCCTAAGAAAATATAACTGACTTTTTGCTGTTTCGATTTCATTCCTTTAGAATAATGGTGTAAATCAAAATGAATTTCCCATTATCTGATTTACACCATTATGTAAAACAACCTGTTTAACAACAAGGAAATATTCATCCAAACGATAATTCATATGGAGACTGAAATCCGATGGTAGAATTGGATACACTTTGTCAAATGTGTACAAACACTTCTATCGATCTTATTCGCTGTACAGCTGCGGAGAAAATGGGAACTTGTATGATATTGAGCACGCATGCTAATAAATCGGTGGAGGAAGTTAGTAGAAAAGCACCAACAGGATTAAAATGGCTGAACATCTATTTATATCCAAATCGAACTGTGACACTCGATTTGGTCAGACGAGCTGAGAGTTCACAATGCAAGGGCCTTGCTGTCACCATTGATAATCCATCACTTGGAAACATGACGAAAATTCGTCAAGAACAGAAAACGGTGATATATTACAAAAACGTAATCGAAACCCATGGCTACGGACATCTTGAGAAATATTTTAAGGTATGTGTACATTGTTAAAGCATGCAACATTATTTGAATATAACGTATTGCTTTGGCAAAGTTGTCAGGAAAGCCTAACCGCGATTAGGTGACATCATCATTTTTGTAGAGATTGCAATGACAGATATGAGTGTTTCCAAGTTGAATTCCTGTGCCCTTGAGACCGCTTTGGAGTAAATCTAACGGCCTTGCGTAGTGTCTATACGTAGCAGTTAAAATATTTCAACATCAAAATTCCTCCTACAGCATGCCCACCAGTCATTATAAATGAGTTCCCATTTCTTCTGACTGTTGGGTGTAGTATAATAGTCTGTGCTATGACAGACACGTGACGAAGGCGAGTGTCTTACGCAGCATAAATGACACGAATGCTGATATGAAGGAAGGAACAGGCGACATTGGGTAATAACCAATTTATCATACACCCATGCCAAGAATTTTCTAATGATAGGAAAAACCTTACATTTTGAGGCTTTACTTTAATTACACCTTGCGCATAAATATTGAATTATTTGTGTGAACAGGCTTCATTCACACATACAAAGAAGTCAACATCACGCGCGACATCACGACGAATCCTCCATATCTCCATAGATTCTTCTCTAAAGACTTAGAATGCAAGTACACATGAACATAACAAATTTCAGGGAAAGGTGTATAGTCAGGTTTATAGTATACCCTACAAGAACAAAAACTCAATTTGTTGTTTGTAATCATCAATACTTGTGTAATGTGTTTGGAGTGGTTAATGTGAGTGTTCAATGATTCCAGGGTTACGATATGGGTCCGCCAGATCAATATGGACATCCCATGGATATAAAAAGTAGAGATCGGTCTGCGACGTGGGAATACATTGATTGGCTGAGTTCAAAAACAAATCTACCAATCATCACCAAGGGTGTTTTGACAGCCGAAGACGCCATATTAGCAGTCAACCATGGGGCGAGTGCAGTCATTGTATCAAATCATGGAGGTCGAGGACTTGACTCTGTGCCGGCATCTGTAGGTTACTCATACTGTACAAATTTCAAATCATTTACTCTGTGTTCAAGGATAGTATTCTGTTGACCCAGGCAATTAGTATGGTAAAACAAACTTGCTGATAACCCAGGTAACATTTTCCATAATAGCATTTTATTCAATCTCTTGATAAATTTGGCTACACTATGCATGTCCAGTTCCATTTTCTGTGATTTAACTTAGATACTAATTGCAGTATTACCTAGGCCCGTGACATATTCTCACTGCGTTAAATTAGTATCCGAACTTGGGTCATTGATGAACTTTTTGCTGCAGAATGTGCCAAGTAAGTTTAAAAGTGCACAAGCACCTTTCGACGCACTCCTTGTCTTTTACAGTTTGGTTACATGCTTTGGTGTGCGATCCAACATTTCATACGTTCAAGTAGCTCTGATTGCGCCAAAATGTTTTCTATATAGATAGTGACGATATATTATTTTGTTGATTTGAATTGCCATAGAAAGTGCACACTATTTACATTAACTTTGGCGTTTACCAACAAGATACCACATCCTAATTATTGGCGTATGCATCAATTGCATATCCTCAAATGTTCCACTATCCAGATAGAAGCACTGCCGGAAGTTGTCAAAGCTATTGGTAACAAAGTTGAAATCTACGTAGATGGCGGGATACGTAACGGTATCGATGTATTCAAAGCATTGGCACTGGGAGCAAAAGCAGTGTTTGTTGGTCGACCAATTCTGTATGGACTTGCACATTCAGTGAGTATCGACATTGTGTATGCATGTCATCAAATTCCATGTTGTCGTCACGTTTTGCTGAAAATACTTATTAGCAACATTTTGAAATAAACGGGGTATTTTAATCTTCCCGGTAAGATCAAAACAGGCATGATCTTCAAATGCAATGAGTCGTCTTCTTCAAATGTACCTTTAAAACATATTGAAGAACTCAGAGGAAAGGGCAAGGTTTCCTGCTGAAAGCAACAGGTTATAGTATTCGCCATTACATTACCATGCGCTGCCCGTCGCATTTTGATTGGTCGCGCTGAACCACGTGACTGACCACAAATACACAATAATGGTTTGTTTACATGCCCGTGAATATGAATAATAAGATTAATAACTCAATGTATCGTAAATTTACAGCTAAAACGTAAATCATAATCAATCACAAAATAAAATGGAGCACTTGTAAGTCAAGAAGAGATACTTTTTTCTGAAAACATCTCCGGATTTGCCAAGTTTTTTACAGCGCGCGTGACAGTGCGTCGCGTATTGCTCAGTTTCTGGGACCCAGTTGTCGTTCGCTCCTAAATTTTCGGAAATTTTGACGGTTTTCTTGGGTTCGCTGATAATATGATGGAAATAACAGGTTCCGCTGTGACCGTTAACGCTTATTTATGGGCGCGGGCGAGAGGAAAGCCAAATTAACGGGCTCGGCAAGCCTCGCCCGTTAATTTTTGGCTTTCCTCTCGCCCTTGCCAACAAATAAACGTTAATGGTCAGCGCATCGACCGTTATTTCTATAATAAAATTGCACTGTTTATTCTTAAAGCTTAGCGAACATTATTTTGGCGACTTACTAGTTTGAATCGCCTCTTCATATTACCTAGGTCAAATAATGACTACGTTTTTAGAAAGGCCGTTTTTGTTAAAGAAAGATGAAATGTTTCTGTTTCAGGGTGAAGATGGTGTGCAGCAAATATTGGAAATCTTAAAATCTGAACTCATTCGAACAATGAGTTTTGCAGGTTAGTTACATGAATGATTTTTGAGTTCATCAAACTTAGATTAAGTAATAAATATGACAGTTCTTCTCAATGCCAACATTATATGAAATAGTCATTTTCTCCTGATTCTAATTTGAAATAAAAATGAAATTGAACACAGATCTCCAATGACATAGGGATGTTCTTTCATTTTCAGGTTGTCGATCATTGTCGGACATCAAGCCTTCCTTTGTAGTGCATGAGTCGCACTACGCGAAACTGTAAAAGGGATCTTTGGTATATATTCAGAGACAATTGGAAACTATGTAAACCATGTATCTTTATTGCAAATGATATCAAACCGTTACTTTCATGAAAATCTAAATTTGACAGTATATTATAGAAGATTGCAGGACACAACGCATCAAGTAAAATACGTTATCAACAGAAACGTATATTTAGTTGTCAGTGACTTGGTATGTTTTCTCTGACAAAATGTCACTTTCTATTGTGTTCAATTTCACTTTCAAGCTCTCATGTATCTATTGTGAGTATTCCTGAGATATGACATGTTTTTGAGCAATATCGTTGTCATGTCAGGCTGTGTGGCATTACGTGCAGTCAATATTTAGGGGTTATTACACACAGTTTGGTCGACATCGCGTATTCGAGTGATGTGTCCGCATTTTGACTCGTTGCTAAGCAACTCATCAAAATGCGGACACATCATATCACAAGAATACGGTGCGATATCGACAAGACTTCGTAAATAACCCCTTCATCATACATGCGCACTTTGGTTAAGACCGTTATCCTGACGACCTTCCGGAAATTAGCTACGACAGAATCGACCTTGTTTGCTCGCTGTACTCATAGAAACTTGTTTGCTGAGGAGTGATCGCAACCCTATCTCTTGTTGATATTATTCCGCTATTAGGCCATTCCACTTCGCCGAAGGATTGTGCTGCACTTTCAAGGCTCTAGAGAGAACTATTTAATTATTAGGGTGCCAGCACAGGTTGTGTAAAATATAGGTTGGAGTGTGTAAAGAGTAATTTTTCGCGTTGTGCAAGATAACATCAGCCCTTCACCAAAGTTACGAGGCTCAACAAAAATTTGGTCAAAGTCCAACTCGAGCCAGCGGCATTCACGACAGTGCTCGTCATGGCCGTGCAGTGCACAAAGCGAACATCTACGAATACAATTTGGATGGTAGTCGTACCAGTCAGTTCATCGCCAAAAGTCATACATGTCCTTGGGCTGCATTAACAAATACTTGGGGTTTGAGGAATTCAGGGTGGATATGAATATTCTTGGGAGGTTAGACGGGGGGGGGACTTGAAAATTTTGCTCTCCGTTTACTGGGGACCTTTATATTCTATAGTTTTGTAGGTTATTTAATGAAAAATGAATATATTTTATGTCATCCATTTTAAATGCCAGTAATGATTAAACAAAATCTAGTACCATTTTGTCAAATTTCATAACACATATTTTGAAAAAATTATAAAGAAGCATGAATGCCATTGAATCATCATAAGAAAAACAACAATTAGGCCTTGTAATAGGTCGATAATTTTGGAATATTTCCATGCAATGTATCAAATAAGTTTCTTGCTGTCTCCCTACAGCATGCTGAAAATCACAATATTCAGTTTGTTGACAAAGCCTGTATATGTAGATACTATCGGTTTATATATACAGGCTTTGAACCGGAGAACTTTGAGAACATTGACTTATTGGGAATGATGTAGTGGCCAATCACAGTTGTTTATTATGTGTTTCACCTGATTTGAATGAACTCTGAATGTCCAGAGCAGCACCCTGTCAGCATGACACCAAACATAACAAAATTTCAGCTAAAACAGAATGCCTAATCTATACGTTTTAATACATACTTTCAAATTCTTCACAATTTTTTGATCTGAGTTTGCATTGCATTTGAGTGAACTGCCCAAATATTCAGTCGTTGGGCAGTGCATGCTGTGTTCTTTGCATGTACGACCCGCATTGAGAATGCTTTTGTTTCTGCGTGGCTGTCAACTAAATACCTTGGATGGTGCATTTGTTTCGTTTTTTATACTCAATATGTTTTTAACATGTTTGCATTACTTGTGCCTGAAACTGAGTCAGTGCATACAATCGTTTATGTAGTCATACACAGGCGCCTCATATTAGGCCATCACCAATACGTCAACGCCAATGCCGGGATGACATGAACGAATACAATACACGTCACTTAGGCGCCGAGGTTTAGGGTTACAGGTTTCTTAGTAAGTATAGCTACACGCTTGCGCCATCGGATCCTGCTGTGGTCGTTTGATATGCGCACAATTTTTTCACAGTTGAATGCGTGACTGTTGTTGCAGTTTGTAGTTTGTGCAAAGGGGGCTCAGGCTCCTTGTGTGTTTGTTTGTTTGATGTGTATACGTATTTGTTAATTAGTCATGTATGATTATTTTACATAAACAACCAATAGTTGTATTTGTATTCACTTCTAATTTGTCAATGAAGAACGGTGTTTGTTTGTTTGTTTGTTTTTTGTTTACAAATATGGTAAATAAAGCATACTTTAGAAAGTTACAAATAAAATCCAACGTAAATGAAATAAAGCATACCCAGCCTTTGCCATGAGGAGTAAGCACTCATGTGTGCCCACCTCTCTCCCTGAACACTCACCCTTTCTGATTAAAATTTGGCCAAATATAGGCAGCGATATTTGGCGACAAATAACTTATTGTAAATTTACCATGGTCAAATCCTGATTTAAAGGAGTGGTACCTGGCCTGGAAAACCATCCAAATAAGTACTTTTCGATGTACTTAACACTTGTGTCGGTCACCGTTTCCGCATTAATAACATCCAAAACCTGCCGAGTGCTAAAAATAAAGGGTAAAATCTTGCCGAAAAATTCCGAACTCGTTGCAATCTATAAGCCTAGGTTTACATTGTTAATTATTCATGACGTTGGCGACTGAGGTTCGCTGATTGGTCAATCGTTCTATGCTCCATTTAGACATAACCCAGACTGGTTATTGGTGTTAGGAAGGTCAGTTCAGCTTTTCGTTCTGTATCTCTGTTCTTGTGTTTCTTTCTCTCGGCTCGATCTCTTTAGCATCGTTCTACCTCTTTGAGATCATAGGCGTCGTTACTGCTGCTGCCTTTACTTGCCTCCTGACACCTCCTATATTGTTAGTGAATCGGACAACGATCCTTCGTACATGAGGTTTTGTCCCCGCGGTATCATGGTCATAAGGTCAATTAAAGATACAAACAGACTAACGGGACCGTTTGATGGTTGACCACAATCGTGGCTTCACGCTCAGATCACGTTAATAAACGTCCCTGCCGTATCCAAGTCAAACCTGCGTTTTTACCTAAATCAAGTTAAGATCTATGTGAATACACACTACATGACACACTTTAGAACCCACCACTGTTTCATTATTGCCACTCCGTGTTAGGCCAACGTTTGTTGCATGTGGAACGCAAATCATAATATGGACGAACTTCTCAATGGTCGTACATACTGTACGTCATTGGCACGTACTCATAGCTGTCAAAGGTCATTCATCCGTGCTCACCACCTTTGACATAGAGCAGTATTCAACTCTACTTCAAATACATCACCAGAAATGGCATTATCCGGCCATATAAATTTTATATGAATCATGTATATTTCAGATACCATGAAGCAAACATCGTCGGCCATACTGCTTTATGAGAACGCCCCCATTGTACTTCAGCATTTGTGATTCAGTAGACTAACACTGCTTATATAATGAATAGTTCATGTGACAAAAACCACTCCGTTTCACACCAAGAGTATCCGTGAAACAAGATGATATACAATCAACCAAAGTGCGGCAATTTAGGATCCATGCCTAACTTGCATTTGTTCATCTATTTATTTATGTTTATTTATAGTATTCATATATGTGTGTGTATGCATATGTATTATATATATATATATATATATATATATATATATATATATATATATATATATCGAAGTATACAGTATGTATGTATGTATGTATATTCATATATATTTCAAGTACAAAGTTATTCTATAGTATAATTATAATATTATATATAAAATATTATTTATCATATTATAGAATTACTTTGTAATTGAAGTATATTTATATATGTATATATATATATATATATATATATATATATATATATATATATATATATATATATATATATATATATATAAGTATACAGTTCCTCATGGGAAATTACAGTGCTCTATGCTAAAGCAGAGCGTTATATATATAATAATAAAATTATATATATATATATATATATATATATATATATATATATGAAAAATACTATGCATATTATGCTGCCCATGTTTCTGGAGCAACCGTAGCTTACTTTTACAGTGTTTTAATTGAAGAGCTCGTGTACAGGGTGGCCTTCGGGAAAGTGGATCTTGATCAATTTAAGGAATGATCTGCTGATGTTAGTTTTCACTGCTTTGTTGAACGGTGGATTGTACCAAATGATTTGCCTGCTTCGTTGTCTTCTGTTTTTGTTGCTTGGAGACAGGGTACGGCGCGCCAAATGTTTCAAAAATATTTAACGATTCAGTGCAAAAATAAACCGTCAATTCGGTCTCATTAAGGAAGGAAATAAGTAAGAAAAGTATAATTAAAAAACAAAAGACAGAAATGTCATTTAATACTTCATTTTAACTTGAGAAAAAATCTTTTAAGCGTAATTAGGAAATAAACAATTTTCAACGATTTGAAAAAGTCAAACATCCATACTTACTGACATACATACACGTATTATAGTTCGCGTAAAAGGTGCAATGAGTGCTGATTTTACCAAAAAAAAGAGAAAAATATGTTTTACAGTGGTACGTCCACAAAATTCACAAGAAAATCACTAAAAATAACTACTACCACTCTAAAAAATAGTACAAAAAATAAAAATATGAACCACATACATTATAAAAGAATCAGACAAAAAAAGTCATGCTTACATAAAATTATTTATATACTTAAGAAAATTAAAAAGCACTACGTCTCATAATAAACGTATTATAGATAATCAAAATATAATATGAATCACCAGCCGCTTTGACGGTAAAGAGAGAAAATCGGAGAAAAAATTCGGCAGTGATGGCTCTAGACAAAAGTGGATCTCATCTACAAAAAAATAAAATAAAGTAAAATAAAAACGAAAAAAATAAAAAACGCCATGAACAGAGATACAAAAAAAACGCGTGGGCCTGTGGAAAGAAAAAACAAATGAGGACTCGCCACAGCAAAAAAAAAAAAAAAAAAAAAAAAAAAAAAAAAAAAAAAGGAAAAAAACGAGCACTCGCCACAGAAAAAAAACGACAAGCCCGAAATTACAATTATTTTATTCAAAAAACTCATGGTTCACGTTTCCTTCGATCAATGAATCCTAAACAGCGGGGAATCCGATCACCACATACTCGTATGTTTGACGAAATATTAATTGAGCATTTCAGTGATAACGTGACATCTTGAAACCTAGCTCTGTTTGGCTGGGCCCTGCTCTACTTGAAACCATACTTGATGAAATGAAGTGGGCAATATCACCTAAAGGACGTCCAAGTTAACAGTGAATAGTTCCAGAGAGTCAAGTTAACTGAGCCAATTTCAGGCATTCCACAGGTCTGATCACGAGCGAGACGTACAACCCATGACCCTTCATAGCAACACTGCGAACATATCGATGCCTAATTAGGCGCGGTATGGCATGGGAGCCCACGGCAGGCCTTCCACCGAGCTGCAGTGTCATCGCCGTTTGGCCTACATTTCTACAGAGTTTTATACGTGTGGTTCGATACATCGCGTTCAAATACCATGATAATAAACCACCTCGTTGTTTGGTTATTCCTCGTCTATCCTCAAAGATCACCCAAATCATGATAAATTGAATAGTTTTGAAGAAATCTGCCGCGTATTGAGAGAACGTCCATCGTTTTCCGTGTTCGACAAGACGAGCAACGCAACTGTACAAGCCTTACGACTACGTGTATGGCGATAGTGTCCGGCCTTCGCAATGCCAGACACTCTCACTATACCACAGGCGACCAAGTATTACTGAGTTTTTCACACTGTTTTCTCTATCATTTTCTTTTCTTTCTTCATGCTCCGAATGATCGGAATAAATAAAATAATTGGTTTATATAACCTAACCTAACCTAACCTGTGACTCTTTATTTATTTTACACTCCATTACAAGGACGTATATCTCTCATACACACATGCTGTAATTAATTAGTCAACACAACTAATTATGCTAATCGTGGACTTATCAGGGATTTTACGGGTTGGTCAACATCGCGAAAGATAGGAATGGTTACTAACATCACTATCTTTCCGATTTTGACCAACCTCTGATAAGTCCACGGATTAGCATAATTAGCTGTGTTGACTAATTAATTACAGCATGTGTGTATGAGAGATATACGTCCTTGTAATGGAGTGTAAAATAAATAAAGAGTCACAGGTTAGGTTAGGTTAGGTTATATAAACCATTTATTTTATTTATTCCGATCATTCAGAGCATGAAGAAAGAAGAGAAAATGTTAGAGAAAACAGTGTGAAAAACTCAGTAATACTTGGGTCGCCTGTGACTATACTCGCAGGGCTAGACCGGCACGTACACGACATGTCGATCCCCATTGCAGAAATCTTTATATCCACACAGTCCAATATATGGAGCTACAATAATTGTGCAGTAGCCTATACATAGCTCTGGGTGGCAGGGCTGTGAGTTACCGACTCACAGCCTAGCCCTGCCACCCAGAGCTACAGTATACAGAGAAATCGCGGCTGCTTGATCAGTGTTTGTCAAGTCGGGCGCGTTCGCGTTCTACATGTACCAGTGAAAACGTTGCCTCGAATTTAAACGGAGTGTTTCAGCCCGAGTATTTTTGCCTTTGCCACACTCCGTTTAGAGGCTAAACCCACGGGATACGTGTGTGGTTCGATATATAGCGGCCGCTGCTAGCTCTGCATGGCAGGGCTGTGTGTTATACGGGAGGCCGTGTCACGCCGGTAACACAAAGCCCTGCCATGCAGAACTAGGCCGCTGCGCGCTGCGTGGTATGCAATTTTACTATGCATACCCACACGGCGGCCGCTGTGTATCGAACCACACGTAACCGTGAGCTAGCGGCTAGCCATCGTTTTGTTGGGGTTTGGGCCCGGGCACAGACTGTCTATGGTTTGGGAGAGGCGGCCCTACACTTTACAGCGAGGGGATCGCTGGTTGCCGGCGTGTAGGCCTACTGTACTAGCGACGGGACCGCCGAGCCGCTGGCTTACCATCTCGAGTGTACATTGGAGCGAGGGGACCGCTGGCAGCCGACGAACCACCACGAGTGTTTTGTCCACTTTTAACCAAAACTGGTAACTCTTTAATATAGAATGGGACGTGTCGGTAACTTGGACGTCCATGAGATGATATTGAAGACTAGAAGATGAGAGTTATCGCTGAAATACCCCAAATATCTTGTCCACATCCGAGTGTGATAATCCAAAACCCCTGGCGTTAAACTGTAACAATCATGACTGTGACAATTATTCAATTTTCATGTTGGGCTTTTTCTGCGGGGTGTCCCACTCTGTTTTCTTTTCTCGAACAGGCCTCCTTTTTTTCTACTGAGTTTTTTTTTTTTTTTTTTTTTTTTTTGGTCACCTCTTTTTTTTTTTTTTTTTTTTTTTTTTTTTTTTTTTTTTTTTTTTTTTGGTAACCTCGCTTTGGTTTTTTTTCCAAGCTGACCTCGTTTTGGTTTCTTTACAGCCTCAACGCCGGAGCGATCTCGGTCGACTTTTCAATTGTGATTCTCTTTCTTTTTTTAGTCAGACCTGATGGTGATTCATTTTGTTTTTTGGTATTAATGTAAGTACTATTTGTGGTTTTGTTTTTAATCATTTCAATATTTTTTGTGTGTGTGCTTGATTTTTTTTTCTTTATTTCCCTTGTAATCAGCATTCATTGCACCGTTATTTCAAATACACGTGTATGTGTACGTCAATAAGTATGGGAGTGTGGTATTTCCAAATTTTTGAAAAGTTTATCTTCTCATTACGGTTTAAAGAATATTTTACAATTAAGCATTACATAATATTCTGCCTTTTTTTGCAATAATACTTTTCTCGTTTATTTTCTTCTGTAATTCCATCGAATTTTTATTTCAATCAAGAAAGACGGTTGCACGTCATCTTTATCTACACAGACACATTCAAATAAATGACTCGTATTTTCAAATGAATGCTATTTTTATGAAAAGGTACATTAATAAAATGCAATGATATGGACGAAAGAACTTTTTTCTTTATTATTCATACACGTTTAAGACTTTTTTTAGAAAGAAAATTTGACAGTTTATTTTTACTCTATGACGATAAATATTTTTGAAACATTTGGCGCGCCGTAGACAGGGGCTCGTAGTTCATGTTGTATGTGTGTCCAGATTGAAGAATCTGGACACACATCCTGCATAAAGAAAAGGGACAAGAAAAGTTGTGCAACGGCCGCAAAAAAGACGACTGCCCACTCTCAGTAAAAACCTCTTGAATAATATACAAAGCCACTGTCACCACAAACGATGATCAGAAACATTATATCGGACTCACAGACTCAACTTTCAAACAAAGATACAGATACCACAATTACACATTCAAAAAATTCAAGCACAGAAACAGCACAGAACTTCCAACATTCATACGGAAACTCAGAAATAACAGCATAAGCTACGATATCAAATGGTCAATCATTGACAGGGCTTCCCCTATTCAAATAAAACTGAACGCTGTAACCTGTGCATAACAGAAAACTCCATATAATATATTCAAACAGCAAATCAACCCTCATAGCATAGCAATCCTCTCAAAATGCAGTAACAGCAGCAAATCCCTGCTCGTTAATGACTGACCTGACATTGACCCACCCGCCAAACCCTCACTCCTGATGATTGCTCAGCGCATGAATATATATATATATATATATATATATATATATATATATATATATATATATATATATATATATATATATATATATATATATATATATATATATATATATATATATATATATGATCAGTACAAGGTGTCAGTCCAGGCAATGTATATTTGGTTAATCACTTATAATTGGTTAATTCTGCGTTTCCGCAGGGCATAGGTATTGCTAGACGTGGAATTTATCGTGGTTACTCTACAGACTGTTTAACAATCGTCAGGAGTGATGTTTGCGGGCTCGTTGCTACCTATATATAGGGTCAGGTGTATATGCAAACGAGGCGTTTGTTCTTGCGCGTTCAGGTGTTAATGAGGAGGAATTTGCCTCTGTGTCTACATTTCGAAAGAAATTCTGTACGTTTGTTAAGCAGTGGTGACTTTTCTGAGTGGATAATATGAAATTTCTCCGTGATGCAGAGGTTACAACATTTTGTCTTGTATTTTGAGAGTTTCGTGCTGTTCCTGTGTTTTCATGTTTTGAAAGTGTATTTGTGATATGTATATCTTGTTTTAAAAGCTGAGTCCGTGACTCCGATGTAGTGCTTTGTGTTATTGCTTGTATTAATGGTGGAGCTCGATCAGATATCACTTCTTCTGTCTGATGATTGCAGGATGAATGAAACTTAAGTAACAGATATCATTACTTTGTACAGTTGCTAAGAAATATATGAGTCAGTGATCTGCAATATAAATGTTACCCAAAGAATATTTAATTTGTTTTTTAAACGACGTAATCGGACCTGCAACACAACGAATTTTTTTCCTTCGGGACTGTTTTCTGGCTCTAACAGACCAATGGCAATGCCGCAATCACCGACAGCCAAAAACGCAAATTTCGCACACATATTGGATATGTCAACAATAGAAAGGACTGCGTATTAGTAATTAACCAAATAATATTTATGATGTATTCAAACAATTGACGTTTTTGTCATGCTTTGTACAGATATCGCGGATTTCATAATGAAGAATATGCCTAAGTGCCTATAAATTTGCAAACATCCCTATACCACTGACAAACATTAAATATATTAGAGTGATATACCCAAAGGGCGCTTCGAAAACTGTAATTGAATGATGGATTTTTTTTGCTGGTATGGTCGTTTTATGCAATTGTGAGTCTGTGTCTTAATTCAAATACACAATGAACCTCCCGATCAGCGAAGTCAAAAACAGGATGACCTTAATTGACCAACCCTTAGGTTGAAAAAGGTTGACCAGTCCATCAAAGCTTCTTACTTTGATTTTATCGACTAGTTCCTGTACAGAATCAAAAATGAGTGATAAACTAGCATGTGTAGCAGAATACGAAAAGATCTTCAAATCGCGGTCGGACAAACTAACATGGTTATATTACGTCTCTGGTAGTGATGAAGAGATAACGCTGAAACAGAACAGGAAGGCATTTAAAAGGTTTGTCTAAACAATATTCTATCAGGTGTTTTGTTAACATCTTAAACGTCTGACAAAATCCCCTAGCAGAAGACAAAATCCAAAAGCAGAAGACCTTCTTAACTCTTATAATTTACCCGTGCCTTATCATGTTGGTTATTTCTTTATGATCGAATCTTTTTCTTTAGTTGAATCTGTGTTTTATCTCAGATATGTTTTGTGATTACGCCTAGCTATCTGCCATCCCTAATTCGTCATCTTTGTTATCGTAGCCAATCAGCTCTTCTACCTTTGACCTTTACCGATCTGCCCTTCGGTCAATAAGTAGACTTTTGCACACGGCACTGTGCATCATTGAACCTTTGCCTCATTGCTTTCATTCATACATCTATTTATTCAGCTGCTGGTTTCACGTCGCACCATTCACGGTTACTCAAACTTCCATCCCCTTTCTCCTCCTCATTCTTCCGATTTCTCTGACCCCATTTTCGGGAATTCCACTCCATTCCTCACATTTCAGCCTCACACGAACCCTCAATGTCGTCGCAAAACCTTGTCCCAAAGGTCGCCAACAACCTCATGCTCCGAGTCGGCTGCTTGACTGAAGTTGCCTCCTCCTATATGTTTGCTTGACATTTTTATTGTATTTTTTTCTACCAATATTTTGGATTGTGTTAGTATCGTAACTTTGATATTATTAAGCCTTTTAATGCTTGAGATTCGCCGATTTCGTTGTGTACAACTACTTTACCATTTTTACGCGGCGTTTCTGTTTTACATGCAATGAAGCCTCTTCAATTTCCCTCAACTTAGCGGTGGTGTATTCACAAAGTCATAAAACTTTCTATGAAATTAATAACTATGTGAACTGATTGGATGGCTTTGACTTTGTTAACCATGCAGACTTCGAATCAAGCCTCGTCTGTTGCAGAATGTCTCATCGATTGATTTGTCAACATCCTTGCTTGACTATGACGTGGATTTTCCGATATGTATTTCTCCAACTGCCTGGCAGGCAGTAGCACATCCCGATGGCGAAGTGGCAACGGCTAGAGGTAGGAGTAATATGAACACCGTATTGTCATAGCATGTTGTGATCAATCCATCTGTTATGTTTTCTATAACTTTCTCGTTACAGATGTCCTTTTGAAACACCTGATTCTCCCAATCAAGAACTTGTAATAGTCTATCGATGGCTCATTAGTTTGTTCGATCAAGAAATAGTTGTCTATTGCCAAATAGATAATTTCTACAAAGGCACCTCGTTCATTGTTTTTATTGTTCGAATTAGCATTTGTTGCAAATCATGTCGTACTTTGAAAAATCTTATGCTGACAGTAAATCTAATATACTTTAGTTAGCTTAAATTAAGTTTCCAAGGCTCCGTAATAGTTGTTTCTGTGATTGTACGAAATTTTTTGTGTTATTGTGCGTTGTTTACAATTTTTGTTAAACATTGGCAGTAACTTTAGCTCTTTCGGACTAAATTTGACGATCCTACGATAAATTTAGAATCTTAAAATCTGATATCCCCTTTAAATGATTGATACTATTCTTTATATTTGATGCATTTTAGTAGTCTAATAATATGTACAACAAACTATAATCAGTTACGCACTATAAAGTCCTAAGAAAATATAACTGACTTTTTGCTCTGTTTCGACTTCATTCCTGTAGAATAATGGTGTAAATCAAAATGAATTTCCCATTATCTGATTTACACACATTATGTCAAACAACCTGTTTAACAACAAGGAAATATTCATCAAAACGATAATTCATATGAAGACTGAAATTCGTAAGCTACTCGTAGAATTGGATACAATTTGTCAAATGTGTACAAACACTACTATCGATCTTATTCGCTGTACAGCTGCGGAGAAAATGGGAACTTGTATGATATTGAGCACGCATGCTAATAAACCGGTGGAGGAAGTTAGCAGAAAAGCACCAACAGGATTAAAATGGCTAAATATCTATTTATTTCCGAATCGAACCGTGACACTCGATTTGGTCAGACGAGCTGAGAGTTCACAATGCAAGGGCCTTGTTGTCACCATTGATAACCCATCACTTGGAAACATGACGAAAATTCCTAAAGACGAGGAAACGATGATATATTGCCAAAACGTAATCGAAACCCATGGCTACGGACATCTTGAGAAATATTTTAAGGTATGGATACTTTGTTAAAGCATGCAACATTATTTGAATATAACGTATTGCTTTGGCTGGAAAGTTGTCAGGAAAGCCTACCCGCAAAGAGGTGACATCATCATTTGTGTAGAAATTGCAATGAATGATATGATCAACGTTGAATTCCCGTGCCCTTGAGACCGCTTTGGAGTAAATCTAACGGCCTTGCGTAGTGTCTATACGGAGCAGTTAAAATATATCAACATCAAATTGCTCCTATAGCAAGCGTATACCAGTCATTATAAATGAGTTCCCATTTCTTCTGACTGTTGGGTGTAGTATAATAGTCTGTGCTGTGTCTAACACATTAAATTTTGAGGCTTTACTTTTATTACCTCTTGCGCATAAATATTGAATTATTTGTGTGAACAGGCTTCATTCACACATACGAAGAATTCAACATCACGCGCGACATCACGACGAATCCTCCCTATCTCCATAGATTCTTCTCTTAAGATTTAGAATGCAAGTACACCTGAACATAACAAATTTAAGGGACAGATGTGTAGTCAGGTGTAAAGTATACCCTACAAGAACAGAAACTCAGTTTGTTGTTTGTAATCATCAATGCTTGTGTAATGTGTTTAGAGTGGCAGATAAACAAACACAAATGAATGCACTGAATTCATATAATGTGAAGTGGATTTCTTTAAATTTTACGTTTTAACTGGTGACTTCATTTAACATTGACAAACAGATCAATGTGATTGTTTGATGATTCCAGGGTTACGATATGGGTCCGCCAGATCAATATGGATTTCCCATGGATGTAAGCAGTAGAGATCGGTCTTCGACGTGGGAATACATTGATTGGCTGAGTTCAAAAACAAATCTACCAATCATCACCAAGGGTGTTTTAACAGCCGAAGACGCCATATTGGCAGTCAGCCATGGGGCGAGTGCAGTCATTGTATCAAATCATGGAGGTCGAGCTCTTGATTCCGTACCGGCATCTGTAGGTTACTCATTCTGTACAAAACTGTGTTAGGGAAATGAAACTTGTCAAGGATAGTATTCTGTTGGCCCAGGCAATTAGTATGGTAAAACAAACTTGCTGATAACCCAGGCAACATTTTCCATAATGGCATTTTATTCAATCTCTTGATTAATCTGGCCACACTATGCTTGTCCAAGTCCATTTTCTGTGATTTAACTTAGATACTAATCGCAGTATTACAATGACCCGAGACCTATTCTCACAGCGTTCAATTAGTATCCGAACTTGGGTCATTGATGAACTTTTGCTGCAGAATGTGCAAAGTAAGGTTAAAAGTGCACAAGCACCTTTCGACGCATTCCTTGTCGTTTACAGCTTGGTCACATGCAGTAGCTCTGATTGCGCCAAAACGGTTTCTACATAGCAAGAGACGATATATTATTTTGTTGCAATTGGAATTGCCATAGAAAGTGCACACCATTTACATAAACCTTGGCGTTTATCAACAAGATACCACATCCTAATTATTGGCATTTGCATCAATTGCATATCCTCAAATGTTCCAGATAGAAGCACTGCCGGAAGTTGTCAGAGCTATCGGTAACAGAGTTGAAGTCTACGTAGATGGCGGGATACGTAATGGTATCGATGTATTCAAATCATTGGCACTGGGAGCAAAAGCAGTGTTTGTTGGTCGACCTATTCTGTATGGACTTGCACACTCCGTGAGTACCGACATTGCGTATGCATGTCATGAAATTCCATGTTGTTGTCAAGTTTTGTGGAAAATACTTATTAGCAACATTTTGAAATAAACAGGGTATTTTAAAGTTCTCAGTAAGACCAAAACAGGCATGATCTTCAAACGCAGTAAATCGTCTTATTCAAATAGACCTTTCACACATGTTGACGAACTGAGAGGAAAGGGCAAGGTTTGCTGCTGAAAGCAACAGGTTATAGTATTCGCCAATAAAATTGTACTGTTTAATCTTGAATCATAGTGTATATTGTTTTGGCGACTTTCTAGTTTGAATCGCCTCTTCATATTACCTAAGTCAAAAATGACTAGGTCTTTGGAAAGGCCGTTTTTGTCAATGAAGGGGAAATGTTTCTGTTTCAGGGGGAAGATGGGGTGCAGCAAATATTGGAAATCTTAAAGTCTGAACTCATTCGAACAATGAGTTTTGCAGGTTAGTTACATGAATGAGATTTGAGTTCATCAAACTTAGGTGATGAAATAAATACGAAAGCTTTTCTCAATGCCAACATTATATGAAATAGTCATTTTCTTTTAATTTTAGATTGAAATCAAACTGAAATGGATCACAGCTCTTAAATGACATAGGGATGTTCTTTCATTTTCAGGTTGTCGATCACTGTCGGACATCAAGCCTTCCTTTGTAGTGCATGAGTCGCACTACGCGAAACTGTAAAAGGGATCTTCGGTATAAATTCAGTGACGATTTGAAACTAAGTATCTTTATATGCAAATGATATCTAACCGTTACTTTCATGCAAATCAAAATTTGACAATATATTTTAGAAGATTAAAGGACACAACGCATCAAGTAAAATACGTTATCAACAGAAACGTACAATTAGTTGTCTGTGACTTGGTATTTTTTCTGTGATAAAATGTCAGTGTCTTTTGTGATCAATGTCAATTTTAAATTCCTCACATCTATTGCAAGCATTCCTTAGATATGACATGTTTTTGAGCAATATCGTTGTCATGTCAGGATGTGTGACATATACGTGCAGTCAACATTTAGGGGTTATTACACAGAGTTTGGTCGACATCGCGTATTCGAGTGATGTGTCCATATTTTGACGAGTTGCTTAGCAACGAGTCAAAATGCGGACACATCATATTACAACAATACAATGCGATATCGACGAAACTTCGTAAATAACCCCTTCATTATGCATGCATACTTCGGTTAAGAACGTTATCCTGGCAACCTTCCGGAAATTAGCTACGAAATTGACATTGTTTGCTCCCTCTACTCATAGAAAATTGTTTGCTGAGGAGTGATCGCAACACTATCACCCGTTTATATTATTACGCTATTGGGCTATTCCATTCACCGGAGGATAGTACCGCACTCTCAAGGCTTCAGAGTGAACAATTAATTATTAGGATGTCAACATAGGTTTTCACAGTTTGAAGGATAATTATGTTTGAGTTAAGTACTAAGTTAGATATAAAATATAGGTTGGAGTGTGTAAAGAGTAATTTTTCGTGTTGTGCAACATAACATGAGCCCTTCACCAAAGTTACGATGCTCACCAAATTTTGGTCAAAATCCAACTCGTGCCAGTGACATTCACGACCCACTCGCCATGGCCGTGCAGCGCACAAAGCGAACATCTACGAATGCTATTTGGGTAGAAATCGTACCAGTCAGTTTATCGCCAAGAGTTATACGTATACATGTCCTTGTTATGTCATGTTACAAAATGTCAGTGTCTTTTGTGATCAATTTCAATTTTAAATTCCTCACATCTATGCTACAAGCTGAATGACTTCGGGTCACGGATTAACCTACAGCGACACAGATCCATACTTTCGTACCGATTAAAAAAAATTGCGGAAAATACTTGGCATTGATTACGATTATGTTGTCATAAACACGAATTAAATACTTAATAATGTAACTAAGTAGCGACAATATTTTATTGATAATTCTTGGTATCATGGTTGATCTCTTTTGCAGTTGTGTACATTTAACTAGACTGTTGTGTCATATCAGTGCTGAGTAAGTGTTTATGTTGCATTTAGTGTGGATAGATGGATAGATAGATAGATACATAGATAGATAGATAGATAGATAGATAGATAGATAGATAGATAGATAGATAGATAGATAGATAGATAGATAGATAGATAGATAGAGAGAGAGAGAGAGAGACGGATAGATAGATAGATAGATAGATAGATAGATAGATAGATAGATAGATAGATAGATAGATAGATAGATAGATAGATAGATAGGTAGGTAGATAGATAGATAGGTAGATAGATAGATAGATAGAAGATACTGCAGAGGGAGTGTTACAGAGTTCATTGACTCTGACGTCAATTCTGCATAAAGGTTAATTATCAGGTTCAGACAGGTTCAGACTTTGTTAATTATGTGCGATGATTATACCGTAGGTGAGAAATCTAACAAGTACATACTGTTCTCGTGTTTATGGTCTTGGCGATTGATACATGTAGGTACCTTGGCACCAAATACGTCAGGGAAAGACGTTGCATTTTATTTGTATGTAACTAAGGATTGTATGCATTGAATTGTAAATAAGGGTTGTATGCATTAATTTTGAATTGTATATACACGTTGTCTTTACGAACACCAGCTCAGACGAAGGGACAACATCTTGAGAGAAGGAACTATCTGGCAATATGTAACATCCATTTATAAGAAATAAATGGTGTTATCTTTGAAGACTTGGAGTCTCTACGCTGTTTCTGTATCCCGATATCCTCTCGCATGGCGATTCCCCGAGGAAGATAATTGTCGATGGCAACACGAGAGAGAGAGAGAGAGAGAGAGAGAGAGAGAGAGAGAGAGAGAGAGAGGGGTTTTAGTGAAATATTTAACATGTCAGTTACAGTATAGGAATTTTAACAACTATTAAATTGTGAATATAGTATTTTGAATGCTATGAATGTATTTTAAACTTTCTCTGCATAATAAGATGCCTGGTACTGTTGCACATTGATGTATATACCGATCACAAACATGAAAGGAAGAACGGCGGGAAATCAAATAATTCATTTGGTAATTACATTGTTACCAGCCATCACGGTGAATGTTAATGAACCAATGTTTTATGCATGAAGTGATGATGATACATGGAGTTTTGTTTCATTGAGAGTAACCTACGAAAATGTATGACAATTGTAAGATACCAGAGGGTTGGCACAGATAGGAGGCGAAGAAAGGTCATATTTTAGGTGTTACTAAGGAAACAGGTAGGTGTATTCACAGAAAGAAGTTTAAATTCTGATAGAAAAAGGGATGATGGTCATATGAAAAGAGGCTGAAGCCACCGCCTTGTATGATGACCAGGTAGTTTCTGGGGGTTACTTTGATAGCACTTTGGTAAGCTGTTTGAAGAAAAGGGCTTCCTTAATATCAGGCTGTCGATCTGTTAGTGACATGTTGTATCACGTGTTTTTTTACGTTTGGCAGCTGAAATGATATGCGTCTGAATGTGTCTTCTAAAGACTCTCTATGCCATATAAACCTGTGCGTGATTTAACCTTTTGACCTTTTTACGTTTGATTTCAAGTAGACGTAATAAAAATTTTAAAAAAATGTCAACATATCAATATATAGCTGACAGGTGACACCTGCTCTGTATATAGATAAATAGATAAATTTCAAATACACAGCACATTAGACTAAACACTAAAACCGTGGACGAGCATCTGGTTGTTCTCCGACTTTGAGTAGCTCTCGCCATAGTCAAATTTGTCAACACAAACAGAACTGGCAACATTTCCTAGAACGACTATACCATGACGACAGAAACATACACTGGTTCAACCATTGATTATAGTGAATGGGTGAGGTGTATTGGGATTATACCACTACTACAAAATTCCAAACTTTTACCTCACTGACACTTGATTTTAGTTCTGAATTCCAATGATAAATTTTCATGAAATTCTCCCGTGGACTAACTTTGCAAAGATGTCTAAGAGATAAGACAGATCCGAAGGATCAAACTGTCACCATTACATGGGTGTGGCATCTAAGTAGCTAACCTCTTGAAGTTATGTATCAAGAGATGATGATACGAGGACTAGTTTTGTTCCATTGAGAGTAGCCTACGAAAATGTATGACAGTTGTAAGATGCCCGGCGGTCGCAAAAAAACGGAGGCAAGAAAGATCATAACGTAGGAATTACTAAGGAAACGGGTAAGTGTATTCACTGAAAGAAGTTTGAATTCCGATAAAAAAAAAGCGCAATGGTCATATGAAGAGATGCTGACGCCACCGCCTTGTATGATGACTAGGTAGTTTATGGGGTTACCTTGATAACACTGTGGTAAGCGGTTTGAAGAAAATGTCTCTCTTAATATCAGGCGGTCGACGAGCTAATGATTAAGCAATTAAGCACATCCGGCGGTGGTATACCACGAGATTTTGACCAGTTCACGACATATATGCACGAGCGATAGCGAGTGCATACATGAAGTGAACTGGTCAAATCTCGTGGTATACCGTCGCTGGGCGTGATTTATTGCTATTATATCATAATCATTATGGTATATTGGAATTCTGGCATGAAACGTCAAAAAAGGACCTTTGCTCTTGAGAAAAGCTCGCACCAGTACCAGCCGTGGTATATCGGGAATATATCAAGGTTCTCTGCACGTCTCGACCAATCAGATCGCTGCCTTTGCGCCATCAATATACTGGTATGATATATTATGTTGTATCACCTGTTTAATTGAGGTTTGGTTGTATATATGATGCATATCATGAATTCTGGTAGTTGAATTATACGCGTCTGAATATTCAAAAGACTCTCTAGGTCAAACACCTGTGCGTTGTTTAACATTTTGACTTCTTTTGACTTTTGTCAGGTGGGCGTATTCAGAATGCAAAAATACGTCAACATATCAAAACATAGCTGTAGGGTGGCACCTGTGGTTGATTATTTTTCTCTTGTATCGGATTGGATTAAATAGGTGTACAGGTATGTCTGTTCAGCTTTCTAGCCCACCGTTTTTTCTGTAATTGTGTGTCTCTTTCGTTCGGCTACCCTTGCAATCGTTTCAATATTACTGTAACAGTGGTTCGCTTTGAAGTATCGACATTATGTGAAGTAGACATATTGTCTAAATTGAGGTGTTGCAAACACTGTCAGATGTAATTATCAGCTGAGCAGCAATTCCAGTTGACCACACAGAAATCAACTCAGTCAAAGTTGAAATATTGTCTTGCAGCAGGTCAGATGTAATCTGAACAACTCAACTGAAAGCAAGTGATAAGACTTGGATAGTGCTTGGACATATGTTGTGGTGTTGTTAAGACTACGTCTGACCGTGTGCTAGACAATGTTTCAACTTTTGCAGAGTTGATTTTTGATCGACTCATGTTATCGCTTAGCTGTTAATTTCACCCGTCAGTGTTGGCAACACCTTGATTTAGACAATATGTCTAATTAGTCTAATGCCAATGCTTCAAAGCAAACTACTGTACTTGTTGTCCACAATCCATGACCAGATGAAGTATTTGTGTGACACTGCCCGATGAAGGTCAGATCTTTTTTAGATATTCATCTGACATCCAATAGACACCAAAAAGAGACTTACAAACCATTCTTTCTGGTCGGTGCCTTCTCAACGTTTTACTGAAAGTGGCATGGTAGACTTTGCAGGTGTATCTTCCCAATGAATGTACAAATGTATTGCATGGTCCCCGTAAGTGACGTAATGTCCCCATAGTTAACGTTGCTGAATGTCATTCATCTGTTCACACAATCTTTCATTAAACAAGCAGTATACTCAACAATGTTTCAGAAATACTATATTTGCTGTTACAGTATCACTTCAATTAAGAAAGCTCTTCACATAATTAGTCTCGAAAAGGTTTTCTTCATGAATCAGCTGAATGGTGACCGCAGGCTGCTTCAACTGAATCCATGGTATGATCTACACTTGGCCGTACAAGCGACTGTAGTGGTTGTCTTAGCCATGTGCGGCTATTAAATAGCCCATATTTTACCTTCTCCTGAGAATATATCATATAAGGATGACATAATGCCCTCAGTTTTCGCTTTACTCGACGCAAAGGTTGGTAAATACGATAGGTAACTGTGATTCTCAAACAAAAAGTGTAATTGTCCCCATGCTAATTCAAGTATAACTCATTTCAGGCCTAGTCTGTAGGTCTAGGATGACTGACAAACTCGCGAGTGTAGCAGAATATGAAAATGTTTTCAAAGGAAGAGTGCATGAAATAGCGTGGTTATACTATGTCTCTGGTAGTGATGAAGAGATTACATTGGAGCAGAACAGGAATGCATTTAAAAGGTATAGATTTTAATCGATTTATCTTCATGCATCACCTGTTAAAGGAGCGGATAAACCGGGGGTGGGGTGTTTTATCAGTAAAAGAAGGATGTGCCATATCAAAGAAGGATTTTTGTGCCCACTTGACCAAACTTGATATGAGTAAGGACCAAAGTAGTTGAGTCCTATTGTCTGCTATATTTCACGATAATTGATCTGTGTGTACACATCAAATGTGAATATGGGCAGAGTTAAAACAATGTTAAAATGACAAGCACAAAATGTTAATTGATGGGAAAAAATCTTACTTTCAGATACTGTTGCTAAAGGTTGCCATAAATAAACGATCTCCTCCTATAAACAAAAGAATGAGTGTAAGCAAAGAATGCACTGTGCTGATGTGAAATACCAATGTATTTTACTCAACTCGTATGTCAACCAAGCTTTCTCTTTGAGCAATTTTTCCTTGTATGTTACCCTAGTTCCACGGAATCCCGCTTCCCGATAGAAATATATGCTGTATGATGAATAAACAAAAAAATGTCGAGAGTACAAATATATTTCAAGAGTATTAATTCATATTTTTGAGCAGACTTCGTCTCAGGCCTCGTGTATTACAAGATGTGTCTTCAATTGACGTGTCAGCATCTCTACTTGGCCAGAGAGTAGATATCCCAATATGCATTGCCCCAACTGCATGGCAAGGACTAGCTCACCCTGATGCAGAAGTGGCTACAGCCAAAGGTAAAATCGAAGGTAAAAGGTAAAAGGTAAAATCGAAAATGCATAATTTTCATAAAGTTTGCAAATTCTCAACACTTTGTCAACAGTGTCGTTGTTCTCTTTACAGCTGCGGAGAAAGTTGGAACATGTATGATATTGAGTCTGCATGCCAATAAATCTTTGGAGGAAGTAAGGGAGAAAACACCAAAGGGACTGAAATGGTTGAATCTCTATTTATTTCCGAATCGTACCGTGACTCTGGATTTGGTCAGAAGAACAGAAAATGCGAATTACAACGGCCTTGTTGTCACTATTGACAACCCATCACTTGGAAATCTGATTAAATTTCATCACAGAAAGGGAATTTCTATTTACTCTCGTAGAGTTAACGATTACCATGGTAACGGACATTTGGAAAAGTATTTAAAGGTTTGTGCATTTAACTATTACTCGGCAATCTACAGGAATATTATAATTACATGTAGCGTATCAAGAGAAGCATCACCTCGCATGGCACACAACTTTACAGTTACCAAACTATGATACGATTGAAACAAGTACGCAATTCGTGGTCCTTAGGATCAGAATAAAGACAAGTTGAGCCGGTAAAAGTGGCCAACCTGCAATATTAGATTCTCGTAAACTCAAGGGATATGATGTTACAAACTTCTACATGTATGTTTCCATGCTGGTTTAGCTGGAGCTATTACAGTGAATACGCCTCAACTGATTTTCAAAGTCGGCAGTAGAGAGTGTTTTTTATAAGGTTGAGATATAATCCTCCTTCAACGTACAATGAAAAAATAATCGGAGCTGATAAGGTTGACAGGGGGTTCCACAGTCCGTTTCACTCAAATTTAATTCTTCAAAGGCATTTGAATGCCTGATTCGTCAAGTTAAAGGAAGGTGCATATTGCCAACGGACAGGAACTTAAAAATCATCAAAACGATCCGATCAGTTACACGTCTGTTTAAAATAAAGACAGGTAGACACTAACGTATTCCCCTGATTGCATTGTGTAAGCAAAGCATGATATGATGCATTGGTGTGATGGAACATATGGATTTAGTCAATGTGATTCAATAAACCACAGTGACTCATCTCCACATTAGCAACGCTTTGCAATAAGGCCGAATAAAAATTGATATCGAATTCTACATCGATTTACCAGTTATGCTAATGTTCTTTGTGATTGGCATTTCTCGAGGGTTTATCAATTATAGAATAACTATACATATATTTTTTACATTTAAACAAACGTATTCACATCTTTGCAATGTACAAACATGTGAAATACGTATTATGCCAATAAGCAAAATGCTTCTAGGTAGATAATGAATTCACAACAAAGAGTCTGATGATTCTCAAAGTGTTTCATATGTAAACGTCAAAATGAAGTCAGCTTAACTGCGGTCAAGTTTACAGGAAGTTGACGTAATTACTGGTCTTCTGCCAGTTCCCAGTCTCTAGGTCATTGTCCTACGTTGACATATATACCGCAGGGGCTATCGAAAATCTATCTTGACTGACAGTCAAATGATTATCTTGAGTGACGAGTTCAAAAGTCAAACATGAGCTTAATTACGCCTGTTATAATCATGAAGGTAGTTCTGGTAGGGTAGCCATTGTCGTCTTGACTTAGATTGTACCAGTCTTTTCCAATAGTCTGAATTTGCAAATTGTGTTGAAAATGTATTCATATTAGGTAAATACTCATACACACACTTTGGTCTTCTCCATTTCGTTTCTATGAAGATTCTTCTCTAAAGATGTAAGAATATAAATACATCAGAAACCCACAAATTTAAGTCCAAGGCATACGGTCACTTTATAATAAACTAACTTTAGTTTTAGACTGAAACATTAGTGTGAGATGAAAACATTCAGTAATTCAGATTTTGAAAGGTACATTTTTCGTATAAGGATACACAACCAGTACAGAAACACATGGTGCGGTGTAATTATCCGTGTAAAATATATGCATGATATGCGATGTGCTTGGGGTACCAAATAAACAAACACGAATGAAGGCACGTCTGTGAAGTTGATTGTTTAATTAAGGCATTTAAACTGCACTCTTGACAAATAGATCGATATGGTTTGTTAAATATTTTCAGGGTTACGATATGGGACCTCTACGTCAGAATGGACGTCCCGTCGATATAAGCATTAGAGATCGGGCTGCAACGTGGCAATACTTTGATTGGCTGCGTTCACAAACCGATCTACCAATTATCGCTAAGGGTGTCCTAACAGCCGAAGATGCCATATTGGCAGTCAACAATGGGGCAAATGCTGTCATAGTATCAAATCATGGAGGTCGAGGACTTGATTCTGTGCCTGCATCAGTAAGTTACTAATACTGCACAAATTTCAACTCATTTTCTCAGTGTCAGGGAAATGAGACTGACTATTTAGGAAGATGTTCTGTTGGCCAAAACAGTTAGTATAGCAATACCAAATCGATATATATCTAGGCAATGTTTTCCATAATCCCAATAATTTTAACTTCCTTACTAGTCACAATCTCACAAATTGGTGCCTTTAATACGTAGCACTGTACAAGGTGGGTCCGATATTGTCATAGCATTCCGATAGTATCCGACTTGGTTCGGCCAATCGCGAAGAATTTTACTGCATGATATGCAAAGGTTAAAAGTTCACAAGCGGTTTTTTGACGTACTTCTTATCGCTTACAGAATGTCACCCCGCCCCACCCCCAATTAAACTCCTGTTAAATGTAAACTACACAGCACAGTGCTTTGGTACGGTTGATGAAAAGTTTGATAAGTTTCGTACATTTGATTGCGTCAAAGGGTTTCTGTTTCTCAGATAGCGGTGAATTCGTACGTTCCTGCTATGAGGAAGTTACTTGAAATAGTGTCCAAGATTCTCGGGAGATTAAATAGATTAAACGATATCTCTCCTCGTCGTAATCACTTGGTTTCCGTGTAAAGAGGCCAGATTTGATCCGAGGGTTTACACGAACTTGTTGCAAGAGCAGAGCTCGAGACAGAGACATAGAGACCTCTGTAACCAAAGGAGCTTAACAAGCACAAAATTAGCATGGTGGCGATATTCGGTCACATGCCCGGATGCGAAGGTTGGAATAAGCATTAATAGCCATAACATAAATATTTGTGTCATCTTGCCAAACAAAAGCGATAGCTGTCCAGCCGAACATGAAAACGGTTGAGAAGGTAAATGAACGTTTTCAGTTTTAAAAAACAGGTGTGTTTTTGATGTGATGACAATGAAAATGGATGCATCTACAATAACATTTTATGGAAAAATTTGATTGTACTAATTGATTAATAGCAATCAAAATAAATAATACGGAAAGTAATAGTATTTCGCGCACTTGAGTGCAATAAATTGCAATAAAAGTGTACACAATTATTTAAATTTTGATGAATTTAAACAACATATCAGATCTTAATTATCAGTTTTTGTATCAATTACATGTACTCAAATGTTCCACTATCCAGATAGAAGCACTGCCGGAAGTTGTCAGAGCTATTGGAGACAGAGTTGAAGTCTACATAGATGGTGGAATACGTAATGGTATTGACGTATTCAAAGCATTGGCACTGGGAGCAAAAGCAGTGTTTGTTGGCCGGCCAATTTTGTATGGACTTGCACACTCAGTGGGTATCTATATTAAAAGTTTAGAATAAAATCGGCAATTATAAAATGCTAAAGTTACTAAAATGACAAAACAGGAAGGATATTCAACCTTTCATAAAACGTATGTTTGTCAGTAAATTCTATCTAGCCGTCAAATGGCAACATTTGGAAATGAAAAAGGCATTTTAAATTTCTCAGTAGGACAAAAATAGGCATTGTCTTCAAGCGCAGTGGGTCGTCTTATTAAAGATCCGTTAGCTGTAACTTTGGCAATTTTTTATTTTGTTTGTTCTGTGTTACGTATCATCTGCAGTTTCTGGTTTGAATCCCTGAACCATGGAGAAATTACTAATATTTAGCTCATAAATATACCCTATATGAGTATAATCTGCATTGTTATAGTTTAAATTTTGTATTCAGGTCCGGACTAGAATACATTTATCAACAATAACAATGGTATTTAACATATACAGGCTGTGTTGGCAAGCAAGACACCGGGCATTGGTCATGATGATCGGATTATAGTAAAATTCTGTAGTTGATACATTGATACAGAGTAGTGAAAAATTAGTCTAAAGTTACAGCTAATGTCCCTTTAAATATACTGTCATAACCAAGGAGAACTCAGAGGTGTGATGACAGTATCCGGAACATTATCTTCGAGGAAACACTGTTTTGAAAACTTACGAGTCTAAATTGTCTCTTAAAATATCTTAATTCCAAAAATGACTAGGTTTTGGAAAAGGCCGTTTTTTGTTAATGAAGGGGGAAATGTTTCTCTTTCAGGGTGAAGACGGTGCGAAGCAAATATTGGAAATCTTAAAATCTGAACTCATTCGAACAATGAGGTTTGCAGGTTAGTTTACATTCATCAAACTTAGTTGATGAAATAAATGTGAACATTCCTCTCAATGGTAACATTATATTTTTTCTTGATTTTACATTGAAATCAGACTGAAATTGATTACAGCTCTCCAATAACATAGAGATGTTCTTCCATTTTCAGGTTGTCGATCATTGTCGGACATCGTGCCTTCCTTTGTAGTGCATGAATCGCACTATGCGAAACTTTAAAAGACTGAATGACGGAACACATCAAGTAAAATACGTTTTCAACTAAATCTACGAATTTCAAAATTCCTTTTTGGACCTCAGGTTGAATTTCTAACATAACTGTCACGGACACAGTGCTAGCCATATCATCTGTAAAACAAAAGTTCAAAGACAAGGCAGATTTTACTGAGAGGTAAACGAGTTGTTCAATTCCCACTTTGTATCTAGTGTGGCTCAGTTACTGTCAATTAGCATCGGATTTCATTGCAAATAAATGGCAATCAAGTTTACAAAACGATATTTTCATCAAAATGACTGTCTATAATCTTGTTTATATTTAGAGTTTAGTATTTACCTTTTCAATATTACCATCATAATGTATCGTGTTTTCAAGGTAACGGTACACCTGTCATAGATGTTTCAGAAATCGTTATTTGGAAATAAACTGTTTCTTCCTTTTGACTATATTAAATAAAGCATGTGAAACCTGAATTTCTGCTCTGAGACTCTTCTCTGCCAGTGTATGCGGGATAATTAAATGTATAAAGCCCTGGTTGATATTGAAAATGTTGCCAAGTCTGATAAAACCATTGTGATTATTAAAGATGATGCCATGTCCGATATGTTCTTATTCATTGTAACTGAGAAAGCGCTGCCGAACCTTGATTTTGCTATGTCCCAGCTCGGAGTTCTAGTGCTGAATGGTATGTAATTCATTTTGAGCAGACCACTGGCGAGAGTATATGTTTGAATGTTACCACGGTCTAGCAGCTGTCGTTTCTGTGTTTTAAGACGCCGGCGTTTTTCCTGTTTTAGATTTTATAGCAGGCTATGATTGCGTATGGGTTTGTTAAATCGAACGATACTATCAATTTTTTAAAGGGACCGGAGGATAATCATGCGTTTCAACTACTGAGTTAATAATAGCAGAATAATATCAACGGGCGTTCATAAGAATTGCCCGATTATTGATAAAGATTATGAGATAGACAGCAAAGAGTGCCCCCAAGTTGTTTTGATATGATGTAATTTACTGTCGCTATAACAATGAACATGCCATGATAGTGATTAAGCAAAGGAAGGAACGATAATTTCAACATTACTTCTCAAAGATGGCTGAGAGCCAGAACTGCAATGAAAGCTTACTGAGTCTGCAAGCTGAATCAGACAATTCTAAAAACATCAAAGGTATGTCATATCGAAACGTGTGAAACTCAATATAAGAAGAGATTCTCCCCACTACCAGATTTAAATAGGTTCAGTTAGCGTATTGCGCCCTTAGCCAAGCTATACAACTATCAATAACGACAGCGAACGAGGTCAAAGGCCAATCTGTCATCGGTGTTGACACTTTTGGACAATACTCCCCTGATCAGATCGATTATGCCGTTTTAGGGTAAGATTTGACAGTTTTTGTCTTTTCATTGTGTATGCACACCATTTCAGAATGTTCTTACTCTACCCTGCTCCTGCTTTTTGCACCTTTTGTGTCCGGCGTTGCTTAGGACGTATATCAGATTATGACATTTCTCTTAGTAGTAAGAAAGAGGTGAAAACAGCTGCAATTGCAAGTTTTAGTTCATGTCATTCAGAATCTGTCTGGCCTTTTACTGTTTATTGGAAACGAGATCTCCCTTCTACAATGTGTGAAACAAGAGACCTGATTCGAATATTACGATAGTCACTTGTTCAATAATGATGTAAAATGAACGAAATATGAACTTTGAACATATGTCTGTGAATGACTTCAGGTCAGAGATATGCCCACAGTGATATGGATCTAAACCTTCGCACTTATTAAATAGAATTGTAGACAACACTTGGCATTGTTTAAGGCTATGCAGTCATGAAAACGAATTAAATACTTAGTCCTGTAAGTATGTAACGATAATATCAAAACGGTAAATCTTGATATTATGGTTGATCTTCTTTTGCAGCTGTGAACATTTAAGTCATATTGTTGTGTCATATCAGTGCTGGGTAAGTGTTTATGTCGCGTTTAGCAATCCAAATACAGTTAGTTGAGCATTATACGATGCATGTTTCTAAAACATGAATCTGAAAAGACTTTGGGAGAAATCTGTTTTCACGAGTCCATAAGCAGTCTAATCACCCGTCAACTATAATTAAACACATACCCGACGCAAAAAGCAAACGCATCTCAACAATATCGTGTGATAGGGACAGCGTGGAAATTTAAAGTAGAAACTAAATTGAAAAACACACAACAACATCTGAGTGTCTCTGCACAGCAAAATTTTTGGCTTGAAAAAATGACCCGTGTAGGACTTGAACCCACGTCCCCCGAAATACGAATTCGTTACAACACTGGGAAACCTGTCATATTTCAATATCACGTTTTTAGTTACATATTTACGGTTCCTTAAAACAACTCCTTCGAGAGAATAACCAGTGTAAATCTGAGGTCTCATTCGGGGAAGACAAATGGCCAACAGGACGGCGCACGACAAACCAAGTTGAACTGATCGGTTAGCTCAGTTGGTAGAGCATCCAAACTGAATTCGGGGGTCGCGGGTTCAAGTCCTACATGGTCATTTTTTCAAGCCCCAAATTGGCTGTGCAGAGACACTCAGATGTAGTTGTTTGTTTTTCAATTTAGTTTCTAATATATATATATATATATATATATATATATATATATATATATATATATATATATATACATTCATAGGGCTTTCAAAATACTGTATTCGCAATCAAACTTTTTTTATATATATATATATATATATATATATATATATATATATATATATTATTATATATATATATATATATATATATATTGACAGGATAGGTCAAGCAGCACCAACTCTAGGACACAGTGTTCTTCACTACAAACTAAATTTTATTGTCCGACGTTTCGTGGGCTTAATCCCACTTCATCAGGGTTAAAAACTGAAATAAACGGATAACAGACTATAAAGCATGTGAAAGAAAATACAGGAAGCTAAAAATTGAAACGAACTTGAAAGCGAAACTCTAAAAAAAGTACTTTTAGTGGTAACTGGACCTCGGACTCAACACGAGGATCTATACTACACAAAGAGTTGTGGAACAACGCAAGACTGTACTCACTTGTTGACTGTCAAGATGGAAATGACACTGAACCAACCAGAGCAGAGGTTGAAATGCATTGGGTGATTGACACCTACAAGCTGATTTGCATATATTGAATGCGATGTACATCACATGCAGACGTAAGAAATGTGCAATACGGTGTACAATACAAATGAACCAACAATGTCTTAGAAAGTGGAGAGACAGCTGTAGGAAAACCAACCGGTACTGAAATATTTAAGCCAGGAGAAAATAGAACTCTACTGAAGTGAAATTTCACCATCAAAATAAAAAACTAGTAAAAGTACAGGGTAAAATTCAATGTCAATATTCTAAAAAAGATGTAAAAGTCTTAAATAATAATGATCACCATCAAAATAAAAAAGTGGTAAAAATACAGGGTAAAATTCAATGTCAATACTTAAAAGATGTAAATGTCTTGAAAAACAAATGTGATAAAAAATGTGATAAAAATAAAGGTATCACCCGTATGTAGTCAAACTGACAGGGAGGGTGAAAAATACCCAAAATGTCAATGATTGAATAAAAAGTTACACTATAGCGGGAATGGGTGACTCTCTATTGAGTCCCTTTGGATACATGGTGTTAAGTAAAAATATCCACTTTGTTTCAACAAGGATTCTAGATATTTATCATTGTGATCACTGTTATGAACCGTTTCCAAGATAATGACTTTCATGTTCTTTACTGAATGGGGAAGGTTAAATTGCTGACTCACAAATAGTGCTGGATTATCGAGATCATTGTTTTTACATTATATCATGCTTCTGTGACTGGCCATTCTGTACCTTATTTTGTTTTTAGTTTGGCCAATATACTGACATAAGCAAATATCACAAAATACGCAATAAATGGCATTTTCAGTATTACAGTTGTACTGTCCCTTTATTTTGAAAGTTTTACCGTTGCTATGACTTGTTATGCTGTCCGTGGTGACCATCTGTGAACACATTACTCTGCATCTAGTATCATTACATGGCCGTGAGCTCCGTTTATTCTGTTGTTGTTGTTGTTGTTGTTGTTGTTGTAATCTGTGTCTTACAATCAACTGGCCAAGATTGGCACAAACTCTGTCCGAAATGAGGGGAGGTGTAGGGGAAACCATAGACATTCTTTCAGAGAGCTGCAGGATTTTATGGTGTCTTTTGGCTAGTTGTCTGACGTCTGGTCGCATAGGATTGAAGTCGTTGACCCAAACCACTCTGTCCATGGATGCTTTTTATTGTAACGGAGAAAGGATGATCTTGGTTTCTTACGAACTTCATCTATAATGGTTTGTATTTTGTTGGCCTGGTAACCAGATTTGATCAGTCTGTCCTTGAATTCACTGGCCCGTTGATCAAACCACATATCGAGTGAACATATTCTGCGCAATCGGATAACTCCACTGTATACAATGCTGTTGAAGATGTGTCTTGGATGGTGTGAAGAGGGAGACAAATATCTTCCACTGTCAGTAGGTTTGGTGTAGAGATCAGTCTCCACTTTCCCGTTCACTATGCTTGTAGAGATGTCGAGGAAATGTTGCTTGGTTTTACCATACTCCAAAGTGAACTTGATAGATGGGTGTATACTGTTAAGGTATTTGTGATATCGGAGCAATTTGTCTTCGCCGAGTGTCCATATACCGTGAAGATCATCAATAAATCTTTTGAGCAGATCGGGTTGGTCATTGTAATTTTCGGTTTTTCTCCAGAACCAGCTCATAAAAATGTTGGCGTACATAGGAGCGAAAGGCGTACCCATGGCTGTCCCATGGATTTGAATATAATGTTCTCCACAAAACTCGAAACCATTGTTACGTAAGACAATATTGGCTAACTCAATGATGTCATCAGTATTGGTAGCGTTGAATTTGGTGCATGTTTCGAATGCATGTTTAAGTGCTTCCAGGCCCTCATCAATCGGGATATTGGGATATAAACTGATTACATCCAAACTGAACAGAAGAGAGTCCGCCGGTAACGTTGAAATCTGTGAGGAATTTGCTTGATGAAGTTGATGTAAGAAGTCAGTGGAATCTTTAACTAATTCCCTGCAATACTGTGGTACTATATCCATCAGTTTGTGATGAAGCCATATGGATGCTCTTTGTGTAGGGCTATTGATTTGAGAGATAATAGCCCTAACTGGGGGTTTACGATGGAGGCTGGTATCAGGATTCTGGATCTTATGCCATTTTGCCAAACCATGCATATACGGAGTAGTGATGTTGTGTTCGTAGCAAATAGCTGCTGCTTCTGTGGCTGAGATTGTTGAATTATTTTCCATTTTATTTGCTTGTTCGACGATTTTAGCATGAACTGTAGGTGTCAAATCTTCACTAATCTGTTGATAGTATTTAATGTCAGACAAATGTTCTTTCATAACTTCTATATAGCTTTGTCTATTCCAAATGATAACAGAGCCACCTTTATCGACTTTATATATATATATATATTCCATATACTACAAAGATGAGAATTATTTTGTGGCTTTGTTTTTTCTGTATGTCATTAAATAATTAAAAAAAGAAAAAAGAAAAAAGTTTGATTGCGAATACAGTATTTTGAATGCCCTATGAATGTATTTAATACTTTCTGTGCATAATCACATATCTTGAAGTGTTGTAAGTAGAACAGCGGGGAATCAAACAGTTCATTTGGTATTACATTGTTTCCAGCCATCACGATGAATGCTAATGAACCCATGCTTGGTAAATATTCAAGGGAAGCAGCTGTATTTTTTGACAATTTTCATGATTTTTATTCTGCATATTAACGAAAGAAATGCCCTGACTTCGATTTGTCATCTTACCATACAACATTTACACTATTACATTATTTACAATTGTTACTACACAATTGTATAACGTGTTGTATAAAATTGCCTACGCATTTATTTTGGTCTGGACTGAAATTCAATTTTGCCATATTCAAGCACACATTGACCCTCCCCATCACCAAAGTCAAAAACAGGTTGATACCTGTAGATCCACCCCAGGCTGATAAAAAGACTGAACAGTCCCTAAAAGCCTCTTCCTCTGACTTTATCGACCAGTTCCCGTATCAAATATGACTGAAAAATAGCATGTGTAGCAGAATACGAAGAGGTCTTCAAATCACGGTTGGATGAACTGGCATGGTTATATTACGTCTCTGGTAGTGATGAAGAGATAACGCTGAAACAGAATAGGAAGGCATTCACCAGGTTTGCATAAACGATATTCTGTCAGGGATCTTTCAAGCATCTCAAGTGTCTTACATTATCCCTACGCAGAAGGCCTTCTAAACATGTACAATTTATCCGTAACTTCGTCATGTTAGTTATTTCTGTCTGATTTAATCGTTTTCTTTAGTCATGAAACTTTGTAAACTGATTGGATGTCTTTGGCATTGTTAACCACGCAGACTTCGAATCCGGCCTCGTCTGTTGCAGAATGTCTCATCGATTGATTTGTCAACTTCCTTGCTTGACCATGGAGTGGATTTTCCAATATGTATTTCTCCGACAGCCTGGCATGCAATAGCACATCCTGATGGCGAAGTGGCAACGGCTAGAGGTAATAGTAGTATGAATACAATTTTGTCATAGCATGTTGTGATCAATCTATCTTTTATGTTATCTATAACTTCCTCGTTAAAGATGTTCTTTTGGAAACACCTAGTCCTATATAATGATTCTAATGATAATTTTTTAGAATCGTCCAAAATTGCATTTGTTGCAAATCGTGATTTTAAAAATTGTACACTCACAGTCAATCAAATGTACTTTGGTTAACTTAAATTAGGCTTCCCAGGCTTCGTGTTTATAGTTTTATGTGATTGCACACAATTAAATTTATCTTAGTCATACGCATGAGTTTGCCCAGTGAATGGTTTCCTTCGTGTTATCTTATGCTGTTTACCATTTCTGCTGTACTGAGGAACAGTAACTTCAGCTCTTTCAGACTAAATTTGACGACCGTACGATATATTTATTAAATGTTTTAAGATACATAAATTAGCAACTTACGACTTGATTCCCCCTTTCAATGATAGATATCATTTTGTTCATATTTGATGCGTGGTGGTCCAACAATATATACAAACAAATTGCAATCAATAACTCAGTATGTAGTATTGAGAAAATATAACTGATTTTGTGTACTCCGTTTCAATTTCATTCCCTTAGAATAATGGTGTGGTGTTAGTCAGAATGAATTTTCCGTTCTGTGACTTACGCCCATTAAGTCAAACAACTTGCTCACCAAAAAGGAAATATTCGTATAACGATAATTCATTTAAAGCGGAAATTGTTACGGTTCTAGTAGAATTGGATACAATTTGTCAAATGTGTACAAATATTATTATTACGATCTTATTCGCTGTACAGCTGCAGAAAAATTGGGAGTTTGTATGGTGTTGAGCATGCATGCTAACAAATCGGTGGAAGACGTTAGCACAAAAGCACCGACGGGATTAAAATGGCTCAACATCTACTTATTTCCAAATCGAAGCGTGACACTTGATTTGGTCAGACGAGCTGAGAGTTCACAATGCAAGGGCCTTGTTGTCACCATTGATAACCCATCACCTGCAAACCTGACGAAAATTCGTGAAGACGAGGAAACGTTGGTATATTACCAAAAGTAATCGAAAACCATGGCTATGGAAATCTTGAAAAATATTTAAAGGTGTGTGTACTTTGTTCAAGGTAAAGTATGCAATATTGTTTGAATGTAACAATAGGCTTTGGCTGGCAAGCTGTCAGGAAAGCCTATATCCCGGGAATACACCATCTTCTGTGTAAAGCTTGCAATGACAGATGTGTGATTCAAATTTGATTGCAATTGAAGTAAATCTAGAGACCGTGCATTTTTTCCGGTAGTACTAGATCTCGGTCGAGAGTAAATTGAAGCCGTAGTATGTAAATGGTGTTTTTCGACTTAATGATTGTTTGTCCTCCTATCTCAGACAATCGATGTGTGACCTCAAAGTTCATCGTGTCAAATCGCACACAAAGTATGATGTTAGACAAGGTTTGGGCGAAAGGTACTTCTTACCTGTCTAGTTATCTTACAAAAGTGATGTGGTGACACGATTTGTTTTACTCTTTTACTCTTTTCGTCTTGATCTCAGAATATAACCTTCGACGTGAAGCAAATCAGGGCATGATTTCGTTTATTGTTACTGAAGTAGTCGCGAATTTTCTTTCATGCAATTGACGTTGGTTTGAGAGGTCTATGTTGTTGGTTGTTGAGCTGTATTGTTTGGTAGATGCCAAAGACCAGGTTATTATGATTTTCGACTTTAATGGGGATTTTGGATTCCGAGTTAATGTGCATATTTTTGGTTAATTGAATCAAACTTTCCTTGCAAGACTGAAATTAATTGCAAATTTAACGTCTTTAGAATTGGTTAAGGATTAGCCTTCAGGTCGAAGGTAATTAAAAGTGTTCGCGTCCTACATCTACCAGGATTGGGAGATGATGACCCCTGGGTAATTCGTATTTCCTCATAGATTAGAATGTATCGTGAATCAACATTTTAAGTGAAATTCCAAATTTCTTGCACACACATGCACCTGTAGCCATCCTAGTCTGATCAAGTACATTAATTAAACGTCTATACATGAACAGATATTGCTAGTTTTATATTGGAAAATATGCCTTCATAGTTTTCTCATAGACTTCCATGTATAGTGAATCAACATTATCAATGAAATCCAAAATTTTTTTTTGTACACACTTGCACTTTTTACCTGCCACGTCAAGCAAAGTACATTTACATGAATTATCAAAAACATATAAATGTAAAGATATAGCTTGAGTTTATGGGGAAAATGTGAAAAGTTTGCCGAATAGACTCCCATGTATTATGATTTGATATATTTGAACAAAGTACTATATCGGCCACGTTTTGCCTTCTTGTGAGGGGACTTCAAAATTATAGTGAGTCAGAAGGAGGGAATCGAACACACTGTGATTTTGTTAAGCGGTACTTGTGAAAAAATTGAGAACTTTTTTGAATCTCCCTCCCCCCTCCAGAGCTGTTTGTGAAAGCAGCCTAACTTGCCTTATTTTCAATTTTTTCTCCCTGTGACATTTTCGAATCCCAAGGTCAAACTTCTTTCTGTCGTACCTCTCATTTATATTTTCTGTTGTTCTACTCTTTTATCTACATGTGTTATTTTCTGTAAAATACTCACACAGGGCACATTCAATCTTCTTCGAGAGATAGTCTCAGAAATTTTAGTAGGCGTAGCATGGTAAATCTCCAGTAAAGGCTAATATGTAATTTTGTTTTCGGTGCAACTCTTTTTGCTATTAACCACACTCAGAATTTACATTCACACGTTCCATTCCATATTTCAATTGCATTTGCATTCTTTAAAAAGGTCATGCACACGTTATAAACAAATTTCGTTGTTCTCTTAAAAATATTGAAGTCTTTACTCCATAGTAGTCCTGTTACCTCCACAGTATTCTTGTTTTAATCATGACGTCAGTTCTAAAGGGCTAGTCATTGTCGTCTTGACTTAGACTGCACAACTGCAAATCTTTTCCAACATTAGTAGTATCAAAGAATCGTTTCTTGTTAATTTTTTTAATTTCTGGAAGCGTCCTTATGTTACACCTTTCTGGTTTAAAAAATCAACAGGCACCAGACTCACGAGGTCAAACCTCATAGACACTAAAATATTAATACTCCCATCTGCCTGGAAAATATGTCTGTTTCCTTAATGAAATTCCCAGTATTTTTGCATGTGATGGAGTTATTTATCATCTTCTGAATTCTGAAACACAACAATAATATCTAGTATTTTTAAAACGTTGAGCTTCTGGCATTCTTAATCAAAATGAAGAATAATAGAGTAAAAGATATCATCATCGAGTCGTTCTCCTGGATTCATTTTATGGATGTGTCTCTTTGTCCTACGTAGTCTGCACCATTCTGGCTCAATACAAGAGCAAAATTTCACAATGTTGTTGTGTTTTTCAGAACAAATCGCATATTCTTTAAAAGAACATTAAAGCCTAGAACATTAAAGCCTAGAGTCTATACGTAGCTCTCAAAAATATTTCAACATCAAAATTTCTCCTATACCAAGCCAACCGATCACAGAAATTAGTTCCAAATTCTTCTGACTGTTTGTTTGGTCATAATATAGTTTACAAATTAAGGTTTTACCAGTAGAGCTAGGCAGTCAGCGCTAGCTACTGCTTCAGCATAAAAATCAAGATTGTCTTTTGTTACACTTACTTGCTCTCATCAATCTTGTTAGTGTCAAGGCTCTCCTTTTTGGAACATAAATCATTTGCTATTATCCTCAGTATCTGCCTCGAACTTTTCCATACCTTGATTATGGTTTTGTATTTCTCAACTATGCCCTGAAAAGTTTTGAGCAAGCATTGAACCCTGCTGTAAATGTTGCTCACAATACTGCCATACCAAATACGCCAATCGTATCTCGTATATAGAAATTAATATATTAGTTTCTTTGGAATAATATTTTTCTGCTCGAGAAAATATTTTAGCTGCAAAAGCTCCGTTAAGTGCTTCTGCTGGTTTAAGATGCTTGTTAAGAGTTGATTTTCTTTGGTTGTCAACCCCTGGCACTGCCATCACTATTTTTTGGGGGAAAAATGGGATGGGCAATAGTCTGTTAAGCCAACATTGATCCATAATACAGTGTGTTCATCATCAACTCTGTGTCCGCCATATATGTTATGGTAATATATATATTACAATTTTACAATTTTATATATGTTACAATTTTGATATCATGCACTGGATATACCGTCATCCAATTTAAGGTCACTTATGAAGTCAATGAGATCGCTTCACATACCCCTCGCAGGGCCTTCAGTACGGTCTTGCAGGTCGCATGGCTTGGCTTCAAGGAACATAAGCAAATATCAGTTAAGCTGATACCTCAAAAACAGAATTAGGTTACAAGTAGTGTATCATATCTGCTCTGGCATAGTTCCTGATGGACTCTTGTTATAGAGCTCATTTACTTTGATGTGAACCTACACTTTTTGTGCAATACGCATAATTGCGAAATACCTAAACTTGTTGCCTTTGGCCTAGTGTATGCTATATAATTTAGTAAGGTCAGACAGATGAAAATGACATATTCGAACTTCTGAACAACTTTTTAATCTGCTATTTTGGCATCGGATATGACATAACCGTGGCATATGTGCGCAAATCATGGCCTTGCTTCACTGTGTTTCATTTACGTATTTCCAGTTGCACTCCATCTTTCGTGTTCATGTCCTTGGGACCACTGCCATGAAATTCGGTACTCTTAAAACTAGGTAAGTCTATGAACAGGCAAAATTAGAAAGACAGGCTTATCAATGTCCATTTCACAGGTGTCCTTATCTGCTACAAAGTATTTGTGTGCCTCTTTGCAAAAGTGGCATGGTTCCCTTTTTCCGTGCTTACACTTTATTTGTGATGCCTTCTGTTGTTAATCTTACACTGTTGATGCTAGGGTTAACACACTGTTCACTGTTCAGTTGTTGCTGTTGTTGATCCTTATTAAACAACAAGAATAGTACTCTCATACTTCAGTGGGGAACATGGATATTCTCATTATTGATAATATCTGACTCTTTGAATGGTATGGTTTGAAAGTGCTGGACATATTCGAGTTGGAAGCTTTCGCTAATGACTTAGTACATTGAAACACTTTGCAAAATAACCAACTTTAATGGTTTCATATTCCATCGAGAGTTGTAAGCCTGTAGCTGCTGCCTGCCACCGTTAGGTGTGAACTAACGACCAATCGATCTGTTGCAGCCAGTTTTCTTTCCTACACAATGTGACTATCCATTGCACTAGGATAAATTGTTCAAAGGTAAGTTATTAGGAAATGCTGTAGGCAGGTGGTATATTTACTGCTTTATGCCCTTCAATATTATTCAGGACGGCATATTCTGCACAACTTGTCTAGTTGCGATTGTTTCTGACTACAGTCCATATTAGGTTCATGTCCATTCTATCTTTGTCTCTTTATCATTCAATTATATTATAATGACTGTGATCAAGGAGTACATCTCCCTTAAATTTGAATACCGGTGACTCACAATAGATTGGGCCACACTGTAAACAACACGGTTATTTTCATGGCAGGTCACCTATAGGTCAAAAATGAAGTCAAAGGTATCCGACAGGAGAACAGCGCCACTATCTTATTTTAGATATCGGACAGACAATGTTTCCCTGTTTGTCTATGACTTGAGTAATGAGTTCCTCCTTGAATCCTTCTGCTCTACTGTATTGCCAAAGATTTATGGTTCGGCATTTTTCTCATGTATTAAATAAAGATATTTAAAGTGGAAGGAAATTGTATAGACTATATATATTGATGATGCAAATAGCGAATAATTGATGATGCTACCACTAGAGATGTGGCTCAATATGTTAAACAATTATTCCCTGGTACCTGCACAGAAACTTCAACCACAGAGTATGCCCGCGCCTGGGGCTGCCGAACCTGGTTGTGGATTGACAGGGCAATACTCAGGTCTGGCAGGTCCAGCTAACAACTGATTCGAAGTGAAACCAAAAGGAGTTGGATTATTACTAACGACAGTCGCACTTCTAATTGCTCATTCAATATGTTCTACCTTACTCAGGGCAGCGGTCGAATGTTCATGCTGTTTGGCTGCCTCGTGATAAAGAAAGTACTGTTTTTCAGAAGCATGTTTATATTGTAATATGTAATATCTATTATTGTTCCGGCCAGTCTTTGTTCCCAGATTAATTTCGAACCTACTCCGAACCTACTCAAAGTCCAAATCACTTGCCATGTTTAAAATGGCTAGACAAAATATCTTTTACGAATGGAGTTGATGAACCTATAGTTATGGAATTGGCCTAGGGCGCTAGGCGCCCGATCGATTTATTGGCCCAGAAGGGTGTGAAAATGTTGTCGATCAGGGAAACTTACTCAGAAACGATACATAGTACTTACGTTTTATAAAACTGTAGTCATATGGATTAAACATTTCACGAATGTCATAATGTTGCATCCTTTTCCCTTTTCCATATTGTTTACATGAAGATTCTTTCCTAAAGACGTAGAATGCAAGAACACATGTAACTAGCATATTTCAGGGAAAGATGTACAGTCAGGTGTACAGCATACACTACAAGAACAGACGTCAATGCTGTTCTTTTAATTATCTATGCCTGTGCAATGTGAATGCAGTGACAGAGAGACAAACGCAAATAAATGCACATATTCGAACTGATTTTTTTTTAATTTTACGTCTTAATTGTTAACACATTAAATATTGACAAATAATGACTTTTTGACGTTTCCAGAGTTACGATCTTGGTCCGATACGTCCAATTGGATTTCCGCTGGATATAAGCATTAGAGATCGGTCTGCGACGCGAGAATACATTGATTGGCTGCGTTCAAAAACAAATCTACCAATCATCATCAAAGGTGTTTTAACAGCCGAAGACGCCATATTGGCAGTCAACAATGGGGCAAATGCAGTCATTGTATCCAATCATGGTGGTCGAGAACTTGATTCTGCTGCAGCATCAGTACGTTGCTCACACTATATAAATTTCAAATCATTTGCTTTGTGTTAGGGAAGTGAGACTTTTCTATATAGTGACACTTTAGGGCCATGCTTGTCGGGTGTAACATGCTAGCAGGGTACGCTTACCCATTACGGACACCTGGTACCATCACCAATGATAACATTCGCGGTTCAAGATGGTCCTTTAGTACCCTGTAAATATTTTAATTTTGATATTTTATACTAGGAGCCTAGTAATTTATTGCCTTGTGTGATTTGCATTACTGAACTTATTTGATATCATATTTTCAAGGATAATATTCTGTCGGCCCTTGCAATTAGTATAGCTTAACCTAGGCAACATTTCTTCATAATCCCAATGATTCAAACTCATATAATAGTGGCAGTGTCACCTTGGCCCGAGAGCATTTCTCACTGTGTTCAAATACAATCCGACATTGGGTCAGCTAATCTTGATAAATGTCACTGCAAGAATGTTAAAAGTAAGGTAAAAATGCACAAGCGCAATTCCACGTTTTCCTTGTCCCTTACAGCGTAGTTACATGCTTTTGTGCGGGTGATGCAATATTCGGTAAGTTCAGTACATGTAATTGCGCCAAACGGTCTATGTATAGATAGTGCTGTATATTTATATGCGCCAAACGGTCTATGTATAGATAGTGCTGTATATTTATATTTCTGGTCCTGAGCAGCAAGGTTACCTGATGTTCAAGATTCCTGTGAGATTAAACAATTTAAAGACAAATCCCACTGTTATCACTTGGTTCCCGTGTAAAGTGGTGTGATATGATCTGTGTGGGAGATTGGACAGGTTTTTTGCAAGAGTAGAAAAATAAAGACAGAGACTTTGGTATCCAATAAATTGTCACAAGCACAAAATTAGCATAGCAGCGATAATCTGTCACCTGGCCGGAAGCGAATAGCCATAAATAGCCATATCATAAATGTTTGCGTCATCTTACCTCACAGAATGAGATGAGTTTTGGCCAAATATGTAATATCGATAGGGAGGCAAACGAACGCTTTTAAAAACAGGTATGTTAGTGATGCGATGAACACCAGAATTGATGTATAATTAATTATAATTATTTATTATTAATAATTGCAGCGACTGATTGAGTCATACCACTCTTAATCAACAATATGGAATTGAATAGCATTTTGTTTCAAATTGTATGTCATGAAAGTGCATACTATTCAACTAAATTTTGGCCTACTTCAAGACCATACCACATCCTAATTATCGATATTTACATTATTGCATGTACTCAAATGTTCCAATATCAAGATAGAAGCACTGCCAGAAGTGGTGAGAGCTATCGGTGACAGAGTTGAAGTCTACGTAGATGGTGGGATACGTAATGGCATCGACGTATTCAAAGCATTGGCACTGGGAGCAAAAGCAGTGTTTGTTGGCCGACCTATTCTGTATGGACTTGCACATTCAGTGAGTATAGACATATGTCATTAATTTCTATGTATCAATGTATTTCCGGAAAATGGCAACATTTTGAAATGAAAAGGGTATTTTAAACTTCTAAGTAAGATCAAAAAGGGCATGATCTTCAAGTGCAGTGAGTCGTCTTATTCAAATAGAGTTTCAAACCAATAGGAGAACTCAGAGGCATGATGAACGTATCATGAACATAATCTTCAGGGAAGAGCAATGTTTTTTTTGCTGAAGGTAACAGGCATAGTATTCTCAAATAAAATGGCAATGTTTAATCTCGAAGCTAAGCGAACAGTATTTTGACGACTTTCTCGTCTGAACTGCCTGCATTGCATAAGTCAAAATGACTAGGTTTTTAGAAAGGCCGTTTGTGTTAATTACACAAGAAATGTTTCTGTTTCAGGGGGAAGATGGTGTGCAGCAAATATTGGAAATCTTAAAGTCTGAACTCATTCGAACAATGACCTTTGCAGGTTAGTTACATAAATGTTTTGGAGCGCACCAAACTCAGATGATGGAATAAATATGAAAATTTCCTCTCAATGCCAACATTATATGAAATAATCATTTTCTTTTGATTTTAATTTGAAATCAAACTTAAATTGATCACAGCTGTCAAATGACATAGGGATGTTCTTTCATTTTCAGGTTGTCGATCATTGTCGGATATCAAGCCTTCCTTTGTAGTGCACGAGTCGCACTACGCGAAACTGTAAAAGACTGAACGATTTAAGACATCAAGTAATTTTTTCAACTGAAACGTACATTTAGTTGTCTGTGACGACATTTTCGTTTTCTCTGATAAAATGACAATGCCTTTTTGTGATCATTTTCTCGTTTAAAATTCCTTACGTCTATTGTATCACGGAGTAACATAGACAGAGTCGCAACATTTGCATGACTTTTGTTCCATGGTCGTCTCGGTAGACTATTGCTTTTCATATTAAAATGAGCTCCAAAGGTGTTAAACTTTTTGGAGGCTTTGTTTGTGGTTGATAATTACACGAGATTATGCGAAAAATACGACGAGATACGAGATGGCATCGTACTGCCAGTCGCGTAGCAACCATAGTTACTTCGTGAGCTCTCAGGCCAGAAACACTGCTTCACGCCAATCAAAACATAACACGCCAGCAGTTTCTTAAACATGTCCTTCCTTGACGCACTTGTAAAAGAGGGTATGACTGACCGTAAACCATTGAGTAAAACCAGACAGTATCGATAAAAGACTTTCAAATTTGGTTCAAACACACTCATTATATATTCATAAAAATATGAGAGGAATTTTTAAAACGGTAAAACTCATTTTCCTGAAGCTCAAAACACTCCCGTTTTCGCCAGCACGTCAATTCTGCTAAGCACCACACGACAACAACAACACAAACTTTGCCGAACATACTTTCGCTTAACAATTGGCGAAAATCCGAAAATTACCGAAGGATTCATGGTCGGCACTCTTCGGAAAAGAGAGGCGAGAGCAGCCTGAGGCGAGGCGAACATGGATGGGTTACGTAACCGCTTCACGCCTTAAACAATACCCGTTGCCACTCTATCTATGATGTGTGGATTACTAAGATATAACCATTTTAATCAATATCTAGTATCAGCAATATCACTTACATATCAGGTTGTGCGACTTATGTTGCTTCCTATATGGAATTATTAATAGCATTAAAAACACAAATTAGCAACCAATTTACATCAAACTGCCATTCATATTGTTTGTTTCCTACTAATGATACAATTAACTTGGGCTGAATCCTTTGATGTATAAAACTCTTATTGTAATTGTACATCTCAGTATATACTCAAATGAGAGTTATCATACACATTAAACCACAAAATCACTCCTAAATATTCAATAGATTTGCTTTATCATTTCTTGCCGGTATCGAACTGAATTTGTTCAGCATATTTCATTCCGACTTCATTTGCCGTTCTTGCGATATTGAAACCAACTAGCAAACATGGAGATATTGGTAAAACAGCTCATATGACGGAGCAAATGATTTATATCCGTGCAGTTTAGAGGATATTTTTCATCGTCTGTAATCCAAAATTTTCAAGAAGAGGCAGGAGAACATTTTATACGAATTTCAGAACTTGCCTCATAAATTGTTTGACTACAGTACTGCACTTTATAAAATAGTATTTCCGATTATGATAAATAATAGAACATAGTGTCGTTGCCAACGATGTAGATGAGACAAAAATTCAGTATTCCTTCTTGGTTTTCTGGTTTAATTTCTAACATAACTGCTAAGGACATAGTGCTAACCATATCATTTGTGAAAAAAATGGCAAAGCGATGGAGAATTCTGTGGATTGAACGAGTTGTTCAATTTCCACTTTGTATCTAGTGTTTGCTCAATTACTGATAATTAGCATCCCTTGTCTGGTGTCATGGTAAGTGAATGGCTATCCAGTTTACAAAAGGATATTATTATCAAAATGACTCACTGAATTCTTGTTTATATTTAGAGTCTGGCATTTCCCTTTTCAATGAAACCCTCGTGTTTTATCGTGTTGTCAAGGTAGTTGTAAAATTGTCATACTAGATGTTCCATAAATCTGTATTGGGAAATAAACTGTCTCTTCTTTTGGACTATATTATATCAAGCATGTGCAATCTGAATTTCAGCCCACAGACTCTTCTCTGCCAGTGTATGTTGAATTAAAATGTATAAAGCCATGGTAAACATTAGAGATGTTGCCATGTCGGCTTTGTTCTTATTCATTGTAACTGAAAAGGCGCTGGCGAACCTTGATTTTATTATGTCTTGGCCAGAGTTCTAGTGCAGAGAGTATGTAATGGGTTTTGACCAGGTGACTGCAAGAAGCATATGTTAGAATATTACCACGGTTTAGCAGCTGTCTTTTCTGTGTTTTAAGACACAGATGTTCTTCCTGTTTTAAATAGATTTATAGCACACTGTGATTGTGTATGGGGATGTAAAATAGAACGATGGTACAAAATGTATTAAAGGAGTCTGAGCAAAATCAGGCGTTTCACCTATTGAGTTAATAGGAACATCATTTCAACGGACACTCGTGAGAATTGCCCAATGATATTATAAAGGCTATTAGATAGAGAGACAGTGTCTCTACGTTGTTTATATATGATATAATTTACTGTCGTTAGAAACATGAACATGTCACCATACTGAATAAGCGACAAAGAAACGATAATTTCAACATTACAGCTGAAAGCCAGGACTGCAATGAAAGCTTACTGGGTCTGCAAAGCTGAATCAGACAATCTTAAGACATCTAAGGTATGTCATACCGAAACGTGTGAAACTCAATATAAGGGACTGGTCAGTTTCTTCGGCCGGGGGGGGGCGGTGGATTATTTTTTGCCGACGTCAAAAAGTGGCTGACCCCCCCCCCCCTATTCCAAATTTCGACAGGGTGACCCCCCCCCGCGTGCGACAATGGTAAAAAAAAAGGTGTACATAAATTATATATATTATATATATATATATATATATATATATATTTATATATATATATATATATATATATATATATATATATATATATATTATATTTTACATATATTTTAAACAGCCATTCTGTGTTTAATGAAATTGTTGGCATGTCAGTTGTAAGATAGGAATTTCAAAGTGTCAATCTTAATGTTTTAATACAGTACATTTGGAATGAGCTGTGAATGTGTTTCACACTTTCTATGCTTAACAAGATGTCCTGAACTGTTGTACAGAAATGGATGTCAATCATTAATATCAAAGAGGAAAAGCAGTAAATCAAAAACTTTGATGGGTGTTAAGACTTGCAAGCCATCCAATTAAATCTCCTGAGGAGCCATAGAGAGGTATTTTAGCCAAATCTAATGTGTTCAGTGTCTGACAGGACCTTTTCTTTTAACATTGAAACTATAAAAGCACAGCTAATAATGAGAAAACTGCCTTTTTTTAACTGTTATTTTAGTCATAAAAAAAGCATCTTTCTACAGAAAAAGCTGAGATACAAAGGAAAATAGTTGCATCAATGAGAACGAAAGATATCTTGTCATTTTTCCATCTCTAAATAAGTAACTGTATCAATTGTGAAATATTTATGCATGTTGCTTTCTCATACTGAATTTTCACAGAGAAAACAGAAAAGTATCAGGAATTTGTCATGCTTTTCATATGAACTGCAGATGTCATAATGGTTCACTTTCACTTAGCAAACATCAAGATATCTCTGACATATGTCTCTGATTTATTAAAGTATGGCGCCCGACGGGCGCGCCGAAAAATATGACACATCCTGATATCTCTGATACATATGTCTTGTATATTAAAGTCATGCACCAGAAAGGCGTGCTGAAAAATGTCTGATATATTAAAGTAATATGCTCAAAGAGCACGCTTAAAAATATTAAACATACAGATATCTCTGATATATGTATGCCTGATATGTTAAAGTCGGGTGTGCTGAAAATATGTCTGATATTAAACATGCGCCCGAAGGGCGAGCCGAAAATGCAACTGAATGACGAAATTTGTGGCTGACACGATGCATTTTAGGCAATGATGAGCCTTTGTCAAAATTCAAAAACACAATGACCCCCCCTATTGGGCATTTCAAAAACATGGTGACCCTCCTATCACCAAAGTAAAAAACAGGGTGAACCCACCCCCCCCCCCGCCGTGAATCCACCGCCCCCCCCCGCCGAAGAAACGACCAGTCCCTAAGAAGAAAATTCTCCTCCGCTACAAGAGATAGATAGGTTTAGTTAGTGTATTGCGCCCTCAGCCAACATATACAACTATCAATAACGACCGCGAACGATGTCAAAGGCCAAACTGTCATCGATGTTGACACGGTTGAGAATATTCTCATACTCAGATCGATTTTGCCGTTTTAGAGTAAGATTTGACGGGTTTTGTCCCCTGGTTGTTTCAGCAGACTATTAAAGAATGTTTTCAGTCTACTCTGTGTCAGTTTTTCATTGTTTTGTGTCAGACTGGCTCAAGACGCATCCAAGATTACGAAATTTCTCTTCGTAGTAGGGAAGAGGAGGGAACAAATTTTAAGGACTTTTAGTGTAACTTTCAGAGTTCAACATCGTTTTGAGTCTGTCTGGTAGTTCACTGCCGTGTTACTGTAAACTGGATCAATTTGATCGGTACAGACATATATGTCAAATGTCTACCGAGGTGGTTTCATTGGTCGACTCGGAAAGATTAGTTCGAAAAGGATATTTGTCCCTGAATATGCAAGTACCCGTGAAGAATATATAACAACTAGTTATATTACTCCCTTGCTACTGCTGCTGCTGTTGTCGTTTCATGTCATGGAAACTAAGATTTAAAAGTCGTGTCCTTGCTCCATGTGTATTTTCTTCGGTTCTTATTTTACATCGGAAACAACCATAAACAGCATAGAAGCGACATCTCACCTCTGTTGTCCATGAAACAGCATACCTAGCCAAATGTATATGATAGATAGTACGATTGTTCGATTATGATGTTGATTGAATGTATTTATAAACTGTGAATGACTTCAGGTCAAGCCGTTCGCTGCCTGTTCCCCCAAGCCTTGTAAATGACGAGTGGTAATGTTACTTTTCATTGTGGGTTTCGTTTTCTCCGTCTTCTTTTGATCTTGCTTTCCGAAATTTAGATTGACATACAATTGCGAACCATACTTGGCATTGCTTATATTATGCGGCCATGAAAACGATGCCGAGCTGACATTTTATGAGTTCGATTTCTTCCAGCAGACATTCTGCTAGCTTCAGATTCTAAATGTTATTTTACGGATAATAAATATACTTTTCTACGGTGCATTTCACATTAGATTTATGCGCGTATTTAAATTATTTTTCATGTAGCTATGTTGCGACAATATCGGAACGATAAAACTTGGTATCATGGTTGATCTTCTTTGCAACTATGATATAAATGTATCTTTGTCATTGTTGTCAATTCTAATTGCTAACAGCTCCATGATAAGTATACTGACGTAACTTATAATGTTATTGTTCAATTTACGTCTGGACAAGAAATCATTTTCAGTACCAGTGCATATTGTGTATAACAGAATGCAAGGCTTTAGGGGACCTATATCTGATACACCCGAAGAGAAGGACGAAGAAAATTTACTTGTTTTTAAGAATAGACGTGATGATTATCCCTTCAAAAGTTACAGCTATTGACCCCTTTAATTGTTTGTCAATTGCAATGTGTACGTTTATCAATGGTGGAAGTAGTCCATCATCCACGAGGCAAGCTCTATAAGTGACCAGTCGACCGAAATGCCAGCACGTTTCAACATGGGATATGGAACACGAGCCCATTATCCGAGGTCATGTAATGTGTACCAGGCGAGCTCACTAATTCTAAACATTCCAGAAATTCCTATATGGCAAGTGTCTACCGGGCGAGCTAAACATTCCAGAGACGCATATATTGAGCTGACTTTTCCATTGAATGGCCCACAACAGGGCACCAAGCAAAATCTTACAGAATACTGAATTTAAATTCAGAATTTGAATGATTTGACATTGGAAATGCCTTTTTTTGAGTGAATCTTACTGGAAATTCAATATTTGCTTTCCATTCCAGGTGTTATATACCTTGAACCACAGTAGTCTGGAGCCATCTTCTGGTCTGCATGTCATGGTTAGGTCGATGTGGTATATTCTTCCTAAGCTAATTCTCGTACTTCTTTTTTAAAGGCAGATCCTTGCTGGGGAAGTTGATCCACAGCCAGATCTCATACTACGGAAAGGTTCTTGACTGCAGCCATAGCACTCTGCTGTTTAGGGAACAAGTTAATAGCAGAGGGCATTTTGGCATTAAGGGGTTGACCATTTGAAATCCTGAGAGGGTCTGGAAGATTTTCGAAAGTAAGATTTCCAGCAAATGTCAATAAAAAGTTCAGCCAGAGAAGGCTTGACAAAAAATCCCCCCCAACACACACACACACACACACAAAACACACACCTCACAGTTTATTTGTGAATGGAGCGTTATGCAATCACTTTCATTCCTTTTGGGTACATCAAAGTGTTCATGATCTTTTAATGATCTAGCCCCAAATTAATTATGTGAATTGGTTTCTTTAAAATTAAATAACTTCATTTCCAAACTGCATCTTCTGTGTCAAACTTCACTCTATTAAAGGTCTCATATGACGTTATGATAATGATCCACACAATATGATATTAATTTATACCTTTTAGATGTTTTGGCATTTTTTATTTTTAAAGAAATCCCTGGACCAATTTATAAAGGCTGTACACTTAATTGAGCAGGGTTGAAAAATGTGATGAAACAAACGTGTTTAAGGTTGTATGCGCCTCGAAAGTGAAAGACTTAAACTTTTGCTCTAACTTTCCCCAAAGAATCTTTCAATCATTCTCTTTCAAAATCAAGAATAAAAAAGGGGGCCACCGTGCAAATTTTGATACTAGAGAAACAAATTACCCAAGATTTACCGATGTTAGAAATTCAAAATGGCCGCCATCCCTGTGTTAACTCTATGGAGAAAAATAAAACTTTTCGAATTTCGAAAAACTAAGCCAGTAAAAAGTTTTCTTTCACCAAGAGCTTTAAAATGAACCCCCACATGTGGTATATCAGAAGAGAATTGTAAAAGTTTGCGAGTCTGAATGTCTGTCCCCGAGGTGCGTTCTACCTTAAGGACATTTTGTCTTCTTTTTACCGGAAACTTTGAGACTTCGTATACGGTCGCTTGTAAAGGTACTTTGTTGAATCAATGTGACCGCACTTCTACGTCTTCTTTCTTTACGATCTATGAGTTGAGGTACCGGTCTGTGATTGTGTTCATTTTAGTAAATGAATCTGACACACTAAGATATCCGTTGTAAGAACCACTTTAGATCTTTATTACTTAACACTAACGGTGAAGACTCAACTTCTAACTCTCAATCCCAGCTCTTAGATCTGCCGTACTCTACTCAAGAAAGACCATATTAAGAATATAATAATTAATATTATAATCCATATAAGTTTGTAGGATATCAATATTAATTAAGCGCCTTTTTTTCAAGCAGGACATGCACTTCTACTCCAAACGACCATTTACACTAATATTCTGAGCAAGGAGTAGGATGAACAACATTTTTTTACTTTTAAGAGGAAAGCTTTCCAAATGCATGAAAGTATAGCGGCCTTTAGCCATTGATGAAACATTGCGACAATATTTTTTGATCCATAATGCATGTCATATCAATAGGATACTATATTATTCTTGCAGCCGTTATTAGGTTTTCCTTGAACGTATTACATAAAAATAATTCTTGTGGGCGCTTAATCACTAAATCTAGGCTGATGATATGAAACTTCAAGCCAAATTCTAATGATAATTTGCATTATACATTAATCACATAACAAATATGGAATTTTCAATTTATTTTATCCTTTCGCTATCAAACTATTCAGTCATGTAGTGAAGCATACGAAGATTATCGGAAACCACTGATGTCAGACGGGGAAAGGTTTGTTTTTCATACTTGCGCATCTCGATCTATTGACCAGCCTATTTTTCCACGCTCATGTGGGAATTAAGCCTTACAAAACAACAGTGTTCTTGGATACGGCAGAAAATCTTAATATCTGCAGGATCATATGTACGCACTCTACAGTCCTAAATAATGAACCCATCGAATTTGCCATAATTTTTAAATGGCTTTGTATGTTGTGAAATATTGCAAATATTATAATTATAAGTTCTTCTACTGCAGTACTAATTTTCTTAACTCAGAATATTGTTATATAATTTCAATTTTGTTGTGAAGAAAAATGTATTTCATTTCATTCATCTTCCTTATGATTATTCGTTGTAGTATTTCAGTTTTAAAGTGGAGAAAAATAGCTATATTTGAAAAAATCTTGCCCTTGAATATTTTCTTAGCATTCCACTCTTACATAATAGATTTGACGTGTTACATAAGAATGCCATCGCTTCTATTTTCTCATCCAATAGTCTTAATTCTCTTCGCTTAGCAGGTTTTCTATTGGTTGGAGAGGTTGCACCCATTTCTTATCTCTTGCAGCCATATGTTCTGGTCTCCTGTCCCATGGAGCATTGAACGGTTTTACTAACTTGTTCTCCATACTGTTATAGACCACAAAGAGATTGGTTCGGTCCAACGTTGACAGGTTGTTTTGGTTGGCATGGACCAAGTTGAGATCAAATATAATGACCGATCCCGGATCCCCATTGCAGTATTCGATTCCATGTTGATCAACAAGCTCACTGAGTATGGCTTCATCGGGGGCCCCATACTGAATTTTGAACTTGGAATTTGTCTCGAGACTGTCCAAACTTGTTGATTTTGCTGTCGGAATGAAAATCTTGTGGGATTCTGGAACCACTATTAGAGAGCCCTGCTGGGGAGTGTTAATGTTGAGCATTACAACCATCGTTAGGCCTCGCATTCTTGGCATGCCATCCTCGGAATGGAAGATTTCAAAATCAGTATGCCAATGATGGCCATTGCCGACCAAAGCTTGGTGCATGTTTACTCTGCTCTGATGAATGTAGACATCATCCGCCAGGATCTGCTTAGCTCGGGAAATCAGTTTGACGCTTCTGGTCAATCTGTTTACTGATGGTAGGTGCATATGCGGGGCAAAAATTCCCCGCAGTTTCTTAGTATTTGGCTCAGTGAGGAAGTTGCTGTCTGCGGTGAGGGTCGGATCTTCGTCTTCGGAAATGTTGTGCTCTGCATTCGTTTTGAACAGGTTGATTTCGTCTTGTACGGGTTTCATTTCTTCAGTCGTAAAAATGTCGTGGAGGACCAGGAAACCTCGTTGGTTGTAGTGGTTCAGCTCCTCATTGGTCAAAGGTCCAGCCGCTGAAATGCCCTTGTGGGTCCATATCACTGGATCCTTCCGCGGTAACACTTCACAAATGCCCGCTCGAGATGGATAAAGGTCTTCGACTCCTTCAGCTGTTGCTGCAGTACTAAGTTGTCTTATTCTACCATGCCCTTGACCTTGACCATATAACTTGACACTGGCTCTCGCAAACTGACGGGTCGATGTTAAATAACGGTGAAATGGTGCCAAACAGTTGCGACCTTTAATAATGAATGACATCTTCTTTTCTTCTGAGGTAATGTCCTGCAACGATAAGAAAAGATTAATTATTTAATGAGTGACAAGGAAGCCATAACTCAATATCTACGGTGAAACTACACATTAGTTCAAAATAAGTTGGGACTACTTTCAAATTCGTCTGAAAGGAAGAATGTGAAGAGGTTTGGATATTACGGACTATATACACCGTATAATCACGATGATTATTACCCTATAAGTGGCTGGGTATGGTTATTAGAAAAGAATCATATGTGAATGGTGAGATTGAGGTCAAAGAAACGAAATATTTAGATTTCTTTTTCGAGTGGAGGCAAATCTTTGTATGGGCAAAATAGTGAACCAAATTTCTGATTAGCAAGTTTCCCTGAAAATGTTCACCCCGAAAAATAAGTATATCCACTACTGAAGACAAATCCATCCTGCCTGTAGGGCCGGAACGGAATTAATAGGAGGGAGTGCACAAGTGTTCGAGTTCTTCAAAAAGTTGGAAAGCAAGAAATACATCGACACTCTCCTTGATGATTGCTTAAAAAATGCTGACTCTCTCCGTTTTCTCTCATCAAGAACAAGTGACTCTCCCCTATGCCGAATAATCTGCCTGTCAATGGGAGGCAAGATATAATCTTTCAACATTCCGAATAATACCAATTGGCAATTAATTGAACATGCATTTGTACTCTGTGATCATAACGACGACAGATCAATTTGCGCAATGCGTTTAATATGTTGAAAATTCGACTAAGATTGTGTTAACAAAAAATCTGAAGGAGGGTAGAAGAATAAAAAAATTATCTGATTCAGTTAAGAAGTTTCGTTTCATTGAAACTAAAAAAGATTTTGAAATTCCTCCAAATATTAACGATTTCGTCAGTCTTCAGAGACGACTGCACAGAGACGACTACACGTTTAAATTTCCTTTCACATGGCTCCTTTTTTTTTCTAGGAAAAACACAAAATGATATTTGAAACTATGTGACTTCCCCTCACTTGTCGAAAAAGATGTACACGACTGTACGCACAATCTATATCTAGCTATGTATTTTAGTTTAGGATTCTTTATATTATAAAGAATGATGAAAACGGAAAAGCAAGACTATACAGCTTCCTAGTCCCGGGGGTAACGATGGCGGGAGATTGGCGCCCATCAGTGCGCTCCCTGAGACAGACAATGTTTGAAAATTTATCACATTGTAGAGCAATTTCATTCATTTTTCTGCCCTTGAAATTTTGGGAGGGGGAGACAACTTTGTTTAGATGCGATGATCGATCCCCACCATAATAACGATATACCGAATACCAGACTCAATATGACGTTAAAACAAATCCATTAATCCAAATGACACGACGAAATAAAATTACCAAGTAGCATAAAGACAAATATAAGCAACATTCGAAACAACTAGGTGAAACAGCTCTACTCTGGCCGGCAAAATGTCATAAAAAGCATGTCAGATGTCAGCGCGGGGGAATACTTTATAGCTAGACAAAATGGGCAAACTGTGGCACATCATGTCAAAACTCTCTGTCGTGATTTGTTGATTTACGTGAAATGGTATGTATCATTTTGGTGCTGACATAAAAATTCCGGTTAACAGTTTTCAAGACTGTCAAGCAGTTCAGAACAACAGTTAATGTTGACTGGGTGACTGATGCATCTTTGTGTACTCCCCATAAGAACTTGGTGGTGTCGTTTGTGACACAGATGAGTGATTGAAGAGGAACCTATTAATAGTTCGGTGAGAAGAGTGGATGAAGTTTGAGATTGACTGGTCACACTCGGGAAACGGCAAATGTTTGATTCCCATCGGAGCATACATCCTTCAAAAACCAATATGCGTTTCAAAATTCTACCTACATGTCACTGGTTCAAACCTGTACCTATAGATAACTTGTAGAGTTATGTGTGAGTAGCAATAAATAGCAATTTACGATACCATGCTTCTGCGATTTAAATTTTTTTGCAAGAGACAATTAGTAACAAACGACCCAACGGCCGATACAGTACTGCTGTGTTATGTAGTGAATAACACATGTGACACATGTGTTGATGCAGGAGGTGGAAATCTTTGATAGCTCATTTCAGGATGGCTTGACAAAAAATAGCAAAAATAGCTGCAAAAATGCACTATTTAAGATTTAATGATTATTTGAACTCATCACATTAAGATCATCCCTAAAAACATGTCAAGCAAAGCTATCAGACGACTTCTTTTTGAGAAACAAATTTTTTGACCAAAAACGGCAAACAAATCGCCCCAAAAATACAAAATTTCAGATTTCATCTTAATTTAAATATCTCCTAAATAAGATAACCCCTACGAACCTGTATACCAAATATCAAAGCTATCAGACGAGCAGTTTTTGAGGAACCAATGTTTATACCCGATATCGTAAAAATTGACCCAAAATACAAACTTTCATCATAATTTGAATATATCACATTTTGATCATCCCTATGAAGCTGCATACCAAATATCAAAGCTGTCAGACAAGCGGTCTTGGTAAAATAAATTTTGGACCAAAAATGACAAAAATGTCCTCAAAAAAGGATTTGCATATTTCTGCACAATTTGAACAAATATGAAATAGGTCATCCCTAGGGTTCGTAGGACCTATATCCCAAACATGAAACCTGTTTGACAAGCCATTCTGGAGAAGATTTTTGCCTAAAAATAGCAAAATTAGCCTCAAAAATGAAAGTTTTTCATATTTCATTACAATTTGAACAAATGTGATTCAGATCATCCCTGGTGACCTGTACTTCAAATACTAAAGGAATCACACTGGCGGTTTTGAAGGAGAAGCTTGGAATGTAAAAAGTTGAGGGGCGCCGGACGACAGACGCCGGACGCCACCACACATCGAGTCGTTGACGGCGAAGCTATGAAGTTCATTCTGAGCTAACCAATCTGGAAAGTGCTATACTGATCCCTCTCAGTTCCTTTTCTTCAGACTCTCATAATAGTACTAGATACAGAAAGACAATATCTTGTATGTGTAGTGTGATCAATTCAATATGTTATAGCATTAAGTACAAACTACTGCAATAAATTCGCGTAGTTTATAGTGATTGTCGTCAAATAGTAGGCCTAATTACATATGAATGACACTGCAGTTGTCTAATAGAAGTGAATTGATAGTGCAGTAGTTCAATTCAGTTTTATATTCATGAAGTCAGCCCGGTGTACTATTCAATGACACAAATCATACGATAGATGACAACGGACAAACAACAGACTTGTCTCGGCATCATATGCATGTTTACAGATTGTTCGCCTATGGACGAGTTGCAGTACCGACAGTAAGTGTACATACCAGGATCCGTTTCTTCCGTCAAAACGGATTCCGGTTCTCGGGTTCTGATTTAAACTAAAATACGGAGATTCAACGTCTTGAAGGTAGCTTCGCGGGTTAATTTTGTCAAAATAAACGTCAAGATCGAAATTTCGAAAGTGTCAGGGTACCTCGACGAAGGTACACATCTCCATATGGAAACCCAGAAGTGAGTGACCCCACTCGGAGTAATGTGTTGTACTGCTGGATTGCTGAATATCCCCTTAATAGCAAGGAGGGTAATAGCTAGGCTGGCCATATGAATGACTTACTTTTAGCTCTTTTTGGCTATTCAAGCTATTCTGAATTTCCACATGACGTTACTAGCCACTATTCGTCACTATGAAGTAGCTATCAACTAACCAGTGGTGATTTCTCAGAAGGCCTGGATAGTCAGCTACTCAAGCTATTAGCCGTTTATAGCCGCTGTTGGCCCTTTTAGCTACCTAATAGCTGGCTACCAGCTAACCAGTTGCGACATTTTAGAAGGCCTAGCTAGCCAGCTTTTTAATATTGGCCGTTTTAGCCGCTAGTAGCCTTTTTAGCTGACTATTAACTGGCTACAAGCTGACCATTATCGACTTCTGGGAAGGCCTGGCGAGTCAGCTATTCAACTAGACTTGCGCCAAGTCTGTGGGCTTAATGTCAATTATGTCGTAAGAAATATAATAAATACATTTCACGTGTTTGTCTACATTTAATTTTACGTGCGTGGTGTGATCGCGTAATGGCAGTGTGATCGCTATGCTTGGCGAGCACAAACTACACGAAGGCAAAGCCCCCCTCGATCACGTGACCTGGCCAAAGCCACATCCGGAACGTAGATAAACACAGCAATAGAGGAGAGAGAATGACTGAATAAGGTGATAATCTTTATTTAAACGACAAATTGAAAACAACACACAAAGCGACTTGTGGGCTAGTCTGCTTCAAACTATTAGCCGCTTTTAAGGTAGTATGCACTTCGAAAGTGAAAGGCTTAAAATTTGGTTCAACTTTGCCTTTCAACCATTCTCTTTCAAAATCAAGAATAAAAATCAGGCTTCACCGTGCAAATTTTGGCACTAGAATAAAAATAACCCAAGAAATACCAAAAATTCAAAATGGGCGCCATCCCTGTCTTAACTTTATGGAGAAAAATTAAATTTTCGAATTTCGAAAAAACTAAGGTGGTTAAAAGTTTTCTTACACCGAGAGCTTTAAAATGAACACCCAAAAGTGGTATATCAGAAAACATTTGTAAAAGTTTTAGAGTCCAAATATTTGTCCCCGAGGTGCGATCTACCTTAAACCGCTAATAGCTGTCATCAGTGATATTGCAAACTACTGGCTACCAGCTAACCCAGTAACCAGTGACTTGTGTGAGAAGGCTTGTCCACTCACATCAGAAGTTAGGAGCGTGACTTAAATTTATGTATACATAGATGATGTCTCATAAATATACGGAATAAATATTGTAGTATCGAGAAGGTAGTATCTAGTTCGACAAGGGAATCGTTTTCACTCAGGTAGGTCAAGTTTACATACCACGGCCCCGGAGGGGGGTACTTCCATTATTTGCCAATATGTATACTTGCCGCCTAATGGGGTGGGTATTTCAGCAACTTGGTCTAAAATGGAGGTATCAATTCACAGTAAAACAGGGTCTAAAACGGGGTCGACTTTTGAGTGCCACACAAGAACAAATTCCAACTGTCAGTTCCCGTCTTCCTCGCAGGGTTTTGAGCTGCACTCAATAAGTATGGATATCTTTTAGTGTGGCAGAGGAACCATTAAAGAGACCCCCTGGCTTTAGCTAAAGTACGGTATAAATATAGACTTTGTTTTAAAACACTACCACTAATTGGTCAGAGCTCCACGTATGGAAGAATTTTGCCCAATAGAATATATCGGAACAAATTGGCTCTACTACTACTATCATAGCAGGTCGACCATGGGAAAACTAGCAGTGCCCTAAGGACGAACGGTGAGGCTTCTTGTAGTTTGGAATTTTAAAAATCACCAGTCAGACTGTAAATGCAGATAACTAATAATTTCAGAAGCTGGACAAAACTTTGGTGAGGGTGAAAGATAGTTTCTTTCACTCAATTTTTTTTAGTATTTCCAAAAACATTTTTCGGAAATCATGGCTTGGCAAGCAACAACATAGCCGTACATGCAGTATAGTGGTATGCTCTACCGGTAACTCGGTCGAGCAAATGCTTGCTTTATACCCGAGTACGTTTTTGCAAATTTTGACACTATGACTTTTGACCTGGGTCAAAGGTCATAAGGTCTAAAATGGGCTCTAAAATAACGAGATTTTAGGTCTAAAATGGGCCCCGGGTTTTTTACATGCGGCTGCACACCCCTTCTACTTCTCAGAGCAAGTACCTCCCCCCCCCCGGGACCACGGCAGTACATTTTTTTCTTTATGCGAGAGGTAAAAAAATCACACAGTGTGCGTTGCGAGGGTTTTCATTCATTGACGTTGATAATATAGTCGTAAAATCAACTTGAGGGGAAGGAATTTTTGATTGGTAGAACCAACAAAATAAGGGAGCCGTCATTATTTATGGCCCGGGGTCGGATAAAGCTAGGGGGGGGGTCACTCAAAAAATTGAACGCTACAAGAGGGGTTGCTCAAAATGTGAAGTGAAAGGAGGGGGTTACTCAATTTTTGGTGCAAAATATATTGACACATCTCTCAGATTGCACCATTGCACACATCAACTTCTCAAAATTTGTTTGATGCGAGAGGGACACCCCCTCTCGTGCTCTTCCCTTTTGGGTGTTCCAACAGTTTTACTCAGTAAAAAGACACACTGAAAACACCTCTTAGATTGCACTAGACTACACCATTGCATACATCAATTTCTTTTCTTTCCTCCTCAGCCTCTTGCGTGTTCTCCCCATGTACTTTCAAATTCTGCCCTGTCAGATATCCCATTGAAAACCCTATCATGATACCCATCCAAATTAAACAATACTTTCTGGTTGGATACTGGTTATAGCATGAGCCTTTATATCTATATTTTGTTGTGACTTTGAATTTCATTTTGTTGGTTTCTCCTTTTTAACCGTTATGAGATAACCGATGATAATTAGCAGGGTACATCAGGATACTTTTAGTCATGTCTGTGCAAAACCGGGGTTCCAACGTTAAGTGCGCACATGCCCTGCCCTTAAAGGTATACAGTCACCCGTAATCTAAATGTGCCCATATATGGTCAAAGGGGCGTTCGTTGGTATTCAAAATGCCTATGTGAGGGCGCTGTGTTAAAAAAGCGGCCACTCGCTTAAAATCTGTGATTGGTTAGATTTTCTCTTTCCATGGTAACTGTGGCAAAATTGGAACAAGAGACAGTAAACCTTTAAAGGCCCTTTCTGGAGTTTAATACCATGTCTATGAAAACTCACTAAGGCTGCGTTCACCAAAAATGATAGTGGCTGGGGGATTCAGGGAATTCGAACATTTTTTTAGCAGTAGAGGGAGAACATAACATTTTGCTCTGCCTATGGGGGGACCTGAAAAATTTTTTGTTCCCTTTTACTTTTTACGATTCCAAGGTTTGGTAAGTAAGTTGAATAACATTTTAACGTCCTCCAATTGTTCTGATATTAGGAATAACTAAACAAGATCTGGAACGGTTTTGTCGCATTTCATTACTTTATCTCAAAAAAATAAAAATGTATGAATTTTCGTAAAAAAAACAAACAAGTAGACTTACTAACGTGGTAGAAGCTGCAACTGTTGATAACATTGTTGATTTTTCTATATTTCTATGCAATATATCAAATGCTGAAACACACAGTATTCTGTTTGTAGACAAAAGCCTGCATATATGGATATTGGGTGATAATTTAATTAGAGTCCAGACTGAAAGTCATTCGTCAATGATACAAATGTACGGTACACATACACAGGCTGTCTTGGCAGGATGTATACTTGACAGTCCAATATGCTGTTAGGCGAGCGGCGAATCCACAAAAATGGCCTTATTTTAGGAGTTTAATGTACCCACCTTACATACGGCCACATCATACGTCATTTGAAAGCTTATTATCTCTACTTTAAGAATATTGACGATGGGGAGCAGCAAATTAGGGCCATACCCCCCTAATTTGCATAATTCACACGGGTACCCAATTTGCATAAGTGCGATATAAAATTAGAAAATTCAATGTTAACTACTGTAAACATACTTTTAAACTATCGAGTGATCTATCAAATGAAAGGTATTTGCATGCAAAATACAACTTTGATATCCAAAGACATATTTAAATTGATTTCACTGAAGTATTTTCATATTTATATTGAAAATAATATTTTCCTCTCTTGAATAACAATATTTTAAAAATTTTAAGACATACAGCTACAACATACAGGTACATCATACATAATTTGAAAGCTTATTATCTCTACTGCAAGAAAATTGACAACGTTGAACTGTCAAGTAGGGCCATCACCCCTAATTTGCATAATTTAGAATGATGTCCAGTTTGCATAAATGCAATATAAAATTACAAATTCATTGCTCACTACTCTAAACATACTTTTAAACTATCGACTGATATATCAAATGAAAGGAATTTGCATGTGAAATACGAAATGGATATCGAAAGAGATATTTCAATTGGTTTCACCGAAATATTTTCATATTTATATTGAAAAAATATTTTCCCCTTTTGAATAACAATATTAAAAATATCCCATCACATACAGCCACATCATACAGCCACATCATACGTCATTTTAAAGCTTATTATCTCTAATTCAAGAAAATTGACAATGTTGAACTATTAAGGCCATATCCCTAAATTTGCATAATTTACACAGGTAAACAATTTGCATAAATGCAATATAAATTAGAAAATTCATTAACTATTCTAAACATACTTCTAAACTATCGAGTGATATGAAAAGTATTTGCATGTAAAAAACAAAATTTACATCCAAAGAGATATACAAAGTGGTTTTACTGAAATATTTTCATATTTGTAGTGAAAAAAGTTATTTTCCCCTTTTGAATAACGGTATTTTTTAACAGCAGTATCAATGCAACCACATGCATTATGGTGTGCAAAAGTGAATAGGACACGGAGAACAAACAGCTGAAATGAGGTCTGGGAATGAATATTTTGTTCGTTTAATGTATGTTTCAAAACATATTAATAGCTCTTCTTGTCTGCATTATTATCCGATACCGATGTCTAGATTTTATAGGTAAGAGAGTGTTTCTCCAAACATGCCCTTTGTATGGGGTATAATATACCCATTCACAGCATATGAAAATCTTTTAATGTTACTCAAGTATACCAACATGTTCTTGTAATGTTGTAACCAAGGCAACGGCACTATATATATAAATATATATATATATATATATATATATATATATATATATATATATATATATATATATATATATATATATATATATTCAACATATATGGTTAATGATTAGAACGCCGACATTTTTTCGTAAAGATTTGTTGGGAAAATATCACCAATTACTATTAAGTCCAAACATAAAGAAAGATCCCCATTAACGACACTATTGTAGCTGTTGAAAAGTAACTATGTAGCCGAAACAATGTGTGAGAGTAAGCTGTAGTCAAAGTTATGGCATGATTCATGATCCAAGTCATTCATGGTGATACAGTGTCATGCATTTCCAGTACATCTAGTAATTCTACAAATTCATCATCCTCTTCTTAAACAGTTTTGTCATGAGTAAAAGGGTTGACACAGTTATAGCTGCCTTGTGTATGGAAGATTAATTTGACAGCAGACACAACTGGTGACATGTATTAGAGGAAGCAAACTCCACACATCGTTCACATCTTATAGTTGTTTGAATTTTGTGTATGTTATGTTTGGCTGTTTTGTGTAAAGTGTTGATTTGCCATGGCGTGACGTACCCCTAATCTAGGCTACGTATCCTGCCCTGAACACACACTGGAGTTGAAAGACTACTGTGACACTGCGATCCTTTGATGCTACCTTTCGAGAATAGAGTTGTCTTCATAAGTCGCTTAAAATTCATTTTCGGTTGGTGAAACGTGTGCACTACTTGACCACGTTGTTTCACTGAAGCTTGTTCAAGTAAGGAAGCTATAATGTCAACCGTTTCGGCCTGGTTGTGTTTGTGTATTGTTATGTAGGTCATTTCCCCCACACTCATCATGACCTGAGTTCAATTAGTCTAGAACATTCTCAAGGTCACTGCCCTTGATGACCTCACAACCTTGAATTCAATTAGTCATGTTTGGAATGTCTGGAAAGTTGATTAGTTGTGTAAGGGAGATAATTTTAGAACAGTAATTAGCATGTCAATAAAAGTTCTAGATTGTTCTTATATGCCTTTATAAAAGGGACGTGCACAGCTTCCAGTCAGACTTTGGGATCGTGTCTCTTGTGTGTTACTAAACTCCAGCAGTAGTCATTCTCAAGACCTTTCAAGACCTTCACTGCCAACGCTGGATTTATACTGTGGACTTTGTGCAGCTTTCAAGCCTGCAAGCCAAAGGACTGTTCATTCATCCAACTGACTGTTACAACTCTGAGACTGGAGCTTTGCCGTCCCAGCTGAGATAAGTAGTCTGTACACTTTTAAAGCTTGTACTCTATCCCTGACTTAGCAATTAGTTTTATTTTCGTAATAAATTTTGTTTAAACGTTAACTGCTGAGTTCACCCTTTTGTTCGTTTTCTCTGCACGTAACAAAATTGGGGGCTCGTCCGGGATACGAATATTTTGAGCCGTTTGACAACATTTTGCCTGCCTTTTCAAAACTACTGTATACTGTGAACTCAGCGAAATTCAATCATGGCGGAATTCAAGCCAGACGAATTTATGGATGACCTTGATCAGGACGCATTTGATTCCCTCAAAAAGGACAACCTCATTGCACTGGCAAATTTCCTTAAAGTAGATGTCAAAAGATCTATGCGCAAGCGGGAAATACAGTACCACATTGCAAAACATTTAGTTAATTTAGGCCAATTTGAGGAATCCACCTTGAAAGATTATGAGCCCGAGTCTGCCTTTGAACTAAGAAAATTAGAATTAGAAATTCAGGCAGATTTGGAGCTTAAAAAATTGGCATTAGAAAAAGAAAAAATACAAATGCAATTACAAATGAAAGAAAAAGAATTGCAAATGGAAGAAAGACAGAAAGAAAAAGAAAGGCAGGAAAGATTAGAAATGGAAGAAAGACAGAAAGAGAGGGAATTGGAAATGAAAGAAAAAGAATTGCAAATGGAAGAAAGACAAAGGGAGAAAGAAAGAGAGGAAAAAGAAAAGGAAAGAGAATTAGCTGAACACCGACTGCAGTTAGAAATGAGACGTTTAGAGCTTGGAAAGTCAGGAAAATTCTTCCCTTCAGACAATTTGACATCACTAAGCATTTCAGGTTAGTTCCCCCTTTCCAAGAAAAGGTGTTGATAAATATTTCCTTCATTTTGAGAAAATTGCTCAGAGTCTGGATTGGCCTAAGGAGTCCTGGTCTATGCTTTTGCAGAGTGCTTTGGTGGGTAAAGCCAGAGAAATTTACATTCAGTTGTCAGTAGAGCAGGCTTCAGATTATGATTCTGTGAAGGAATTAATTCTCAAGGGCTATGAGTTGGTGCCTGAAGCTTACCGTCAGAAATTTAGGGATTGTGAGAAGGTGAAGGATCAAACTTATGTTGAATTTGCTCGAACAAAAGAACAACTGTTTGATCGTTGGTGTTCTTCGGAAAAGGTCAGTCAGAATTATGACAAATTACGACAACTTGTTTTGATTGAGGAATTTAAAAGGTGCATCCGGAGTGACATCAAGACGTTTATCAATGAACAAAAGGCAGATACATTAGAGGTTGCTGCACGTTTGGCCGATGATTATTCATTGACCCACAAATCTTCATTTCTCAGCAAACCATCCCAGTCCTTTTCCTACAGAAACAATGCAGGTAAATTTAACTCCTCCTTTTCATCCAAGAATTTTTCAAAGAAGAGTAGAAAATCAAATGACAACAGTTCACAGAGTTCAAGTAACACTCCCACATCATCAGATCCCAAGTCTCAATCTCCTTCTGACAAACAGTTTGGTACACTTTCTTGTAATTATTGTAAGAAAGACGGCCATTTAATGTCAGAGTGTTTCAAATTGAAAAGAAAACGTGAAGGTCAAAGTGGTCAAAGTGGATCTAAGCCAACCGGCTTTATTTCTTCATCAACTCAATTAGAGTCTAATAATGTGTGCAACACATTTTCTGAGGTTAAACCCCTCTTATCCCCAATTAATGAGGTCAAGGTCAATTCTTCTCAAGATAGCATTATGGGTATTTTCGAACCATTTATTCATGATGGTTTTATATCACTTTCTAGTGATTTCTCTTCCGCTACCCCTGTCAAAATTTTAAGAGATACCGGGGCGTCCCAGTCTCTTTTGTTGGCAGATACCCTGCCGTTTTCTGAAAAGTCATTTTCAGGTTCTAAAGTTCTTATTAAGGGGGTAGATTGTAATGACTACATTCCTGTTCCTCTCCATAATGTCTATTTGTCTTCGGACTTTGTTTCTGGACCTGTGACTTTAGGTATTAGGCCTTTTTTGCCTTTTGAAGGGATTCACCTTCTTCTTGGAAACGACCTTGCTGGGGACAAGGTCATTACTAATCCACTTATGACTGATAATCCTAGTTTAGATCAGGATCCAGAGCCAATTGAGGAAGAAATTCCCGGCCTTTTCCCATCATGTGCCATTACTCGAGCCATGTCAAAGAAAACTTCTGAGAATCAAAATACTCTCAAAATAATGTCACAGATGTTGACTTAAATGACACCTTTCTCAGTCAGGTGTTTGACACGGAGCATTCCGTTATCCCTCGTGGATTTGAAACTTCCAGTAAAACTTCTGCTGACCAAAGTCAGACATTTTCTAGATCAAATCTCATTGCAGAACAACACAAAGACCCAGATATTTTGTCTTTGTTTGACAGGGTAGATGATGAAGATAAAACTTCAGATAGCTCTGTTTCCTATTATACAAAATCTGGTATTCTCATGCGTAAATGGAGACCTCCAGACGTTTTGGTTGATGACGATTGGGCTATAAAACATCAAATTGTGGTTCCAAAACCCTACCGTGCTGAAATATTGCGCCTGGCCCATGAAACGCCCTGGGCTGGTCATTTGGGAGTAAGGAAAACTTATCATAAAATTCTCAGTCACTTTTATTGGCCTAATCTCAGGCAGGATGTAGCACATTTCTGTAAAACTTGTCACACATGTCAGATGGTAGGAAAGCCGAATCAGACCATTCCAAAGGCCCCTTTACAGCCAATTCCTGCATTTCAAGAACCATTTAGTAGGATTCTAATAGACTGTGTTGGGCCCTTACCAAAAACAAGATCAGGAAATGAGTACATGCTGACAATAATGTGTACATCAACTCGGTTCCCAGAAGCCATACCACTGAGAAATATAAAGACAAAGACTATAGTGAGAGCTTTAGTCAAATTTTTCACTTTATTTGGCCTCCCTAAATGTGTCCAGTCCGATCAAGGCTCCAACTTTATGTCTGGAATTTTTCAACAAGTAATGGATCAGCTAGGCATTAAACAGTATAGGTCATCCGCCTATCATCCAGAAAGTCAGGGTGCTCTTGAGCGATTTCATCAAACTTTGAAAAACATGATTAGGACCTACTGTTTTGACACAGAGAAGCAGTGGGATGAAGGAATTCATTTTCTGCTCTTTGCTGTTAGAGAGTCAATTCAAGAGTCTCTTGGTTTTAGCCCATTTGAGCTTGTATTTGGACATACAGTCCGTGGCCCACTTAAGCTCGTTAAAGAGAAATTCCTATCAGACGATGATGATTGTCTGAATATTTTGCAATATGTGTCAGATTTTCGTACAAAACTCTCTAAAGCATGTGAATTAGCCAGAGAAAATCTTGAGTCATCTCAGCAGTCAATGAAAACCAAATATGATAAAAGCACCTCAAAACGGAAGTTTAAACCAGGTCAAAAAGTTCTTGTTCTACTTCCAATTCCTGGCAAACCACTCCATGCTCGTTACTTTGGGCCATACCTAATTGATAAGAAATTGAGTGATTTAAATTACATCATAATAACACCTGACAGGCGAAAACAAAAACAGCTATGTCACATAAATATGCTTAAGCCATATTTGGATAGGGATATCCTACTATAACTCAGCCTGTCAGTGCAGTCAGTTCAAACCATTATGAAGATAGTGATACTGAAACTGACTTGAGTGAAAATACTCTAAACTCAAAGCTGGGCTCGGTCAAGCTTCAGAACTCAGAAATCCTGGAGAAGCTGGAGTCTACAAAGTTGGCACACCTCCAGCCAGAACAACAACAACAGGTGAAAGAACTGCTCCACGAATATAAACACCTGTTTCAAGATGTTCCAACGAGGACAAACGTCATCTATCACGACGTTGATGTTGGGGACAGTAAGCCTGTAAAACAACATCCATACAGACTGAATCCAACAAAAGCGAAATATCTCCAGGAAGAAGTCAAATACCTGCTGGACAATGACTTTATTGAACCCAGTAAAAGTAACTGGAGTTCGCCGTGCATACTTGTTCCCAAATCAGACCACAGTTATCGTATGTGCACGGACTTTAGGAAGGTCAACACTTTAACAAAGACAGACACTTTCCCAATCCCGAGGATTGATGACTGCATCGACCGAGTGGGAAAAGCCAAGTATGTGACAAAATTTGACCTACTGAAGGGATTTTGGCAAGTCCCTCTGACGGATCGTGCTCGTGAAATATCCGCCTTTGTTACACCAGACGGATTGTTCCAGTACAAGGTGATGCCATTCGGATGAAGAACTCTCCGGCAACGTTCCAACGGATGATCAACGACGTCATATCCGGGCTAGACGGGTGTGCAGCCTACGTTGACGACGTCGTCCTGTATAGTGACACCTGGGAGGAACACATCAAGCTCATGCGGAAGTTCTTTGAGAGACTGAGTAAAGCCATGTTGACTGTCAACCTTGCCAAATCTGAGTTTGGTTGGGCAAGGGTAACTTACCTCGGACATACTGTAGGACAGGGTGAGGTAAAAACCTGTTGATGCCAAAATCAGTGCCATTTCAAGTTTTCCCATACCAAACTGCAAACGACAACTGATGCGCTTTCTCGGTATGGCTGGTTACTACAGAAAATTCTGTCCAAATTTTCTCACAATTACTGAGCCTTTGACTAACTTACTTAAAAAGAAAGTAAAGTTTGTTTGGTCAGAGCAATGCCAACAGGCATTTGACACACTTAAAGCTATACTGCAAAGTGCCCCAGTGTTGTCTGCACCAGATTTCACTTTGCCATTCAAATTAGCTGTAGATGCTAGTGATACGGCTGCTGGTGCTGTTTTATTGCAAGAGGATAGTCATGGTATAGATCATCCTGTTTGCTATTTTTCACGCAAATTTAACAAATCCCAGAGAAACTACTCTACAATTGAAAAAGAGTGTTTATCTTTGATATTAGCTTTACAGCATTTTGAAGTTTATGTTACTTCTTCAAATCAGCCAATAGTGGTTTATATTGATCACAACCCTCTTGTTTTTCTGCAGAAATTTAAAGGCAAAAATCAGAGATTGCTAAGATGGAGTTTAATGTTACAGGAGTTTAATCTTGACATTAGACATATCAAAGGCAGAGACAATTTAATTGCAGACTGTCTCTCTCGTATTTAGAGTTTATTGTTGTTCACTTTCAAGAAATTTTATTGTTGTTCACTTTCAAGAAATTTTACTTTAGAGTAAAACAAAATTTGAGTACTTAAATCCTTTTCAAGATTACATTTGTAAAAGAAAGATTTTTCTTTGAAAAATTTTCTTTTTTGAAGAGGGGGTGTGTTATGTAGGTCATTTCCCCCACACTCATCATGACCTGAGTTCAATTAGTCTAGAACATTCTCAAGGTCACTGCCCTTGATGACCTCACAACCTTGAATTCAATTAGTCATGTTTGGAATGTTCTGGAAAGTTGATTAGTTGTGTAAGGGAGATAATTTTAGAACAGTAATTAGCATGTCAATAAAAGTTCTAGATTGTTCTTATATGCCTTTATAAAAGGGACGTGCACAGCTTCCAGTCAGACTTTTGGGATCGTGTCTCTTGTGTGTTACTAAACTCCAGCAGTAGTCATTCTCAAGACCTTTCAAGACCTTCACTGCCAACGCTGGATTTATACTGTGGACTTTGTGCAGTTTCAAGCCTGCAAGCCAAAGGACTGTTCATTCATCCAACTGACTGTTACAACTCTGAGACTGGAGCTTTGCCGTCCCAGCTGAGATAAGTAGTCTGTACACTTTTAAAGCTTGTACTCTATCCCTGACTTAGCAATTAGTTTATTTTCGTAATAAATTTTGTTTAAACGTTAACTGCTGAGTTCACCCTTTTTGTTCGTTTTCTCTGCACGTAACAGTATGCTTATATGAATCGGAGATAGAGCTGTTGTAGGTGTTGTTTGGCATAGGTGTAACGCTTATATTTCTGTTTCATATGTATGTGATTAGACTACGTTCACAAATAATGGTGGTGAGGGACGGAGGAATTCGGGGTGGACTCGAAATTTTGAGGGTAGTAGAGGAGCATTTGAAAGTTTTGATGTGCCTATAGGGGACTTGAAAATGTTTTGGTTCCTTTTTACTTTTTGCGATTCCAAGGTTTCGAAGGCAATTCAATTAAAATCGAATAACAATTAAATGTGATCCGATTGTTCTAAAGTTAGTAATAATCAAACAAGATCTAGAATTACTTTTACTTTTTATTTTTAATTTATTATTTTATCTCGAAAAAATCCTGTATTTTGTATCGTATTGTTGTGGCATAATTGTTCTAAGGTATCGTAATGTTTCGCCTTTAACAAATCCTTGAATGTTGCCGTTTGATTGCATGAACTGGAATCTGGTATCTGTTGGTTGTGTGTGTGTTCTTCGAAAATGTTAATTTGTTGCATCGATGACCTTCACAGACAATGAGGTCTAAAGATGTGATTTTTTGAGAAGAGTTTTCGAAAATTTCAGAGTAGGATGCATCTTTTATGTTTGATATAAATGTATTAAGATCGTGTGGGGTTCCAATGAAAACCATCCATTGTCTCTGAATCTCAGTCAGAGCGATATTTGTTCTGTGTGTTGCTGAATTATTCTTATTTTGTATATATTTTATTCTTATTTTGCATAATGTGGGCATTATTCGTGTTTACTACACAATTTTATGAATATTAAAAATGAGTCAAGATATTCGCGATTTAAATAAAAATATTCGATAAGAATATTTTAGATACGTGTTAGGAATTCATAGTTCTATTCTACATGCCCATACCTTTCATTTGATATATCACTCGATAGTTTAAAAGCAAGTGAAGAGTACATAGCATTGGATTTTTATAATTTTATATCGCACTCATGCAAATTAGGTAACCGTGTGCATTATGCAAATTAGAGAATTACGGCTCTATTTTGCAGCTGCATATCGTCAATTTTCGTGAAGCAGAGGTAATAGGCTTTCAAGTGACGTATAATGTGGCTGTATGATGTAGTTTTATGTGTTAAAATCATTAAAATATCGATATTCAAAAGGGGAAATGTATTTTTTTCGATATAATTATGAAAAAATTCAATAAAATCATTTTAATATTTCTTTGGGTATCTATTTTGTATTCTACATGCAAATACCTTTCATTTGATATATCACTCGATTGTTTAAAGTATGCTTAGAGTAGTTAATAAATTCCTAATTTTATATCACATTTCTGTAATTTGCGTACCCATGTGAATTATGCAAATTGGAGCTACGGCCCTACTTGACAGCTCAACATTGTCAATTTTCTTGAGGTACAGACAAAAAGCTTTCAAATGACGTATAATGTGGCTGTATGATGTGGCTGTATGTATTAAAAGTTTTAAAATATTGTTATTCAAAAGGGGAAAATATTTTTTCAATATAGATATGAAAGTATTTCAGTATAATCAATTTAATTATCTCTTTGGATATCAAAGTTGTATTCTACATGCAAATACCTTTCATTTGATATATCACTCGATAGTTAAAAAGTATGTTTAGAATAGTTAACAGTAAATTTCTGATTTTACATCTCATTTATGTAAATTGGGTAGCCGTGTAAATTATGCAAATCGGGGGCTATGGCCCTACTTGACAGCGCAAAATTGTCCATTTTCATAAAGTAGAGATAATAAGCTTTCAAATGACGTATGATGTGGCTGTATGATGTGGCTGCATGTGTTAAAATTTTTAAAATATTGTTATTCAAAAGGGGAAAATAATTTTTTCACAATAAATATGGAAATATTTCAGTTAAATCAATTGAAATATCTTTTTGGATATCCATGTTGTATTTTACATACAAATACCTTTCATTTGATATATCACTCGATAGTTTAAAATTATGTTTAGAGTAGTTAACAATGAAATTTCTAATTTTATATCGCATTTATGCAAATTTGGTACCCGTGTTAATTATGCAAATTAGGGGGCTATGGCCCTACTTGGCAGCTCCACATCGTCAATTTTCTTGAAGTAGAGATAATAAGCTTTCAAATGATGTATGATGTGGCCGTATGTAAGGTGGGTACATTTAGTGTGAAAAATAGGTGAGTCTGCCGCTCGCCTATGTAGGGAGTAGAACAAGAACGCAGTTGTATAAACTGAACAAATATATTGTCAAAATTATCAAAGTTAATACAGCTACTGCCCTGCTACTGCCTACGGGCGGTGTCACTGCATACTATCAGTGACAGAGATAGCTCTGACTATTAAGTAGCTGAAGAAGAGTCCGGGTCATGTGACGCTCATGACAGTAAAACATACTTGTACACAAGATCAGGCCAGAAAGCAACGCATGGAAGACCAGGAGACTTGAAAGTTATCAGGAATTTTTGAATTCTGGCATATGAGAATAATCAAACATAGGGCCAATATCCCTGAAATTACTATAGACGTGGAGACAAAATTAAATATTTCCTGAGTGTGTGAAATTATCTCACTAAGGTTATGCTAAGGGACCTGTATACCAAATATCAAAGCTGTCTGACCAGCAGTTTTGAAGAAATAAGCGACCTAACAGCAATATAGTTCCACTGTGTTATGTAGAGAATAACTGTTTGTGACATGTGCTGATGAAGAAGGTGGATATCTTTGATAGCTCATTTTATGATGGCCTGACCAAAAATCGCAAAATTAGCTGCAAAAATACAAAATTGAAGAATTTCATTATAATTTTAATATATCACATTAAGATTAATCCTAAGAACCTGTATACCAAGTCTAACAGTTATCAGATGAGTAACTTATGAGAAACAAAGGTTTTGACCAAATATGGCAAAAATTGACCCAAAAGTACAAAAAGATTTTATCACAATTTCAATACATCATGCTAAGAGAACCCCTAGGAATATGTATACCTAAATATCAAATGTATCAGACAAGGAGTTTTTGAGAAACAATTTTTTTTTACCAAAAATACAAATTTGTAGATTTCATCATAATTTGAATACATCACATTTTGATCATCCCTTAGAGCTGTATACCAAATATCAAAGCTATAAGAAGAGTATTTTTTGTGAAAGAAAAATTGACAAAAATGATAAAAATTGCCTTAAAAAACAAATTTTGCATATTTCTACACAATTTGAACAAATCTAAGTAACATCATCCCTAGGGACCTGGATACCAAATATCAAAGGTGTCTGACCAGCGGTTATGAAGAAGATTTTTTACCAAAAATGGCTTTTTGAGCTAATTAACATATTTCAACAATATCAAAAAACGAAGAACAGATAGTTTGTCATAATAATATATTGCATCTACACAACAAATGTCACGTCTGTAACATACATACATACATACATACATACATACATACATACATACATACATACGCCGGACGCCTACCCATCCCAATAGCTTCTATGCACTATAGTCTATAGTAGCCAAAAATAAGCCCCCACCCCTAATTGTTATTTGTAAAATTCATAGTGTGTTTGAGTGGAGTGACTTACCGGATAGCAGCAACAAATTGTTGTATGTATATTACCAATAATGCCAGACAAAGGTCGAGCTAGACGCACACATATGTGCACAGCTGCAGTACAGTAGCTCGAGGTTTTGTCTGGGTATTTACGGTGGCCCCTACACGCCACGGAACTCTATTACTTTTGAATATAAACTCTAATTTTTCTTGACAATATCTTTAATATTTGTAAGAGATTTTATTTCTCCACGGCAAACTTTTAATTTTGTACGGGCAACTTTATCTTAACATTATCTTAACTTTAACTTCTCGAAAGTATTTTTAGTTTTAACCATAAACAAAATATGTTTCTCAAAAGTATTTTTATTTTGTAAAACAAAAGTAAAAATTTTTCAAGATAACAGACTCTCCTACACGTCATGGAAATTTATTACTTTTGAACATAAACTCATATTTCTGGGCAATATATTTAATGTTTGTAAGAAATTTCATTTCTCCACAGCAAACTTTTATTTCTGAACGGGGAAACTTTATTTTTGGGGTAAACTGTTTTTAAAAACTTTTAACAAAAATAACTTTAACTTTAAACAAAATATTTGTTTCTCAAAAGCGTTTTTTATTCGAAAAGAAGTAAAAATTGTTCACAGCAAGAGTTGAAGATTTTTGCTGAGCGCGAACTGAGTTACTTAAATGACATAACCATGTCTTTAGAGCAGAAAACTTAAATTCTTAAAGAAAAATTTTATTTTTCCAAGAGTAAAATAAATTTCTTTATGGCAAAAAGATTTTCTCAGAGCAGCAAATTGAAATGCAGAGAATAAAACTTTTTTTCTCAATGGCGAGAAATTATTTTCTGAAGACAACAAAACCAATTCTTTCAAGACATATTTTCTACATTTGAGTGTGGTTTAAGAATTTGGTAAAACTGAACTGAGAAAGAACGAAAAATGAAGGATGAAAAAGTCAAACTTACTTTTCTTCAGAGCGAAATTTATTTCTGAGAGGAGAAATATTTCATGTGAGGGCGCAATTACCTATAATGCATAGCAAACTCTTTCTAGCGAGAGTAAACATATTTTGGGGAAGAGTAAAACATTTTTCCGACGTGCAAAACTTTATTTTAACAGCGGCAGAAGTTAAAGTATCCCACCATGCGACACCCAAGTTTGATGACCCAGAGTCTCCGAGACAACCATGACTGACTTCATCGGCGATACAGGCACGCTAGCCCGGCCCAAGCTGCTGTACAGTAGCTCGAGGTTTTACCTGGGTATTTGGGTCGGACGGTTTGCCGTACTGTACTGCAGCTAGCCCGGCCCAACCCTGCCTGTGTACGATGCTGTGTGTTGGGGCCGTATAACGCCGGGAACACACAGCATCGTACGCAGGGCTATGGGCACGGGCACACAAACGAGTGACAACAGTTGCCACTTGTCTGAGTCCCAGAAGAACGGTTTTGTGTTTGAGTGATTCGTCCTGACTGCAGACGTTGTGCGACAGGATGGACCGCATTGGGTTACTTCAGTAGCTCTGCATGGGCTGTGTGTTACCGGCGTTATACAGCCTCCCACACATAACGCCGGTAACACACAGCCCGGCCATGCAGAGCTATTCCTTCATCAGTTGCTGTGTTGTTAATGTTATGTTGTGTGATAGCCATCTTTTCTATAAGCCAGATTCGTAATTGATAGAGTCTTCGACTGAAACTGAACCTGGCCCGCCAGATTTGACCACAGTCGAGCGTGGTTCAATACAGTAGACTGAGTAGTGTGGGTCCACAGCTGTGGTGTTTTCGGACGGGATATGCCTTTTACGGGCTGGTCGACTTTCACGTTTTTGACCCCGCAAACCACACGTGAAAGTCAAAACCAGTCCGCGACTGTGGTCAAATCTGGCGGGCTCGGTTCAGTTTCAGTTTCTGTAAATTACGAATCTGGCTTCTCCTCTTAGAAAAGATGAATATCACACACATTGGCTGTGTGTTACCAGTGTTACGTGGTGGGAGACTGTACAGCCCTGCCATGCATAGCCCTGCGTACAGGTCTGTGTGTTCCCGGCGTATAACGCTGGGAACACACAGACCTGTACGCAGGGCTATGCCATGCAGAGCTAATGAAGAACCCCAATGCGGTCCCGTCGCACACCGTCTGCCGTCAGGACGAATCACTCAAACGGGGACTCAGACAAGTGGCAACTGACCCGCGTGCCCGTAGCCCTGTGTACGATGTTGTGAGTTCCCGGCCTTATACGGCCCCAACACACAGCATCGTACGCAGGCAGGGTAGGGCCGGGCTGGCGTACCCGTATTGCCGATGAAGTCAGTCATGGTTGTCTCGGAGAGCAGATCGTCCATGTAGCCGACACGAACACGAACTGTCTGATACCGGCTGCCAACTCGGAGACTCTGGGTCATCAAACTTGGGTGTTGCATGGTGGGATACTCTAACTTCCGCCGCCGTAAAAATAGTTTTGCACGTCGGAAAAATGTTTTACTCTTCCCAAAAATATGTTTACTCTCGCTAGAAAGAGTTTGCTATGCATTATAGGTAATTGCGCCCTCACACGAAATATTTCTCCTCTCAGAAATAAATTTCGCTCTGAAGAAAAGTAAGTTTGACTTTTTCATCCTTCCTTTTTCGTTCTTTCCCAGTTCAGTTTTACCAAATTCCTAAACCACACTCATATGTAGAAAATATATCTTGAAGGAATTAGTTTTGTTGTCTTCAGAAAATAATTTCTCTCCATTGAGAAAAAAGTTTTATTCACTATATTTCAATTTGCTGCTCTGAGAAAATCTTTTTTCCATAAAGAAATTTATTTTACTCTTGGAAAAATAAAACTTTTTTTTACGAATTTAAGTTTTCTGCTCTAAAAACATAAGGTTATGTCATTTAAGTAACTCAGTTCGCGCACAGCAAAAATCTTCAACTCTTGCTGTGAACAATTTTTACTTCTTTTCGAAATAAAAAACGTTTTTGAGAAACAGATATTTTGTTCAAAGTTATTTTTTAAAAGTTTAAGTGTTTTTGTTAAAAGTTTTTAAAAATAGTTTACCCCAAAAATGAAGTTTCCCCGTTCAGAAATAAAAGGTTGCTGTGGAGAAATAAAATTTCTTACAAATATTAAATATATTGCCCAGAAATATGAGTTTATGTTCAAAAGTAATAAATTTCCATGACGTGTAGGGGAGTCTGTTATCTTGAAAAATTTTACGTTTGTTTTACAAAATAAAAAATACTTTTGAGAAACATATTTTCTTTATTGTTAAAACTAAAACTACTTTCGAGAAGTTAAAGTTAAGATAATGTTAAGATAAAGTTGCCCGTACAAAATTAAAAGTTTGCCGTGGAGAAATAAAATCTCTTACAAATATTAAAGATATTGTCAAGAAAAAGTAGAGTTTATATTCAAAAGTAGTAGAGTTTCGTGGCGTGTAGGGGCCACCGTAGGTATTTGAGTCGGACGGCAAAACTCTTGGCCTGGATAAGGCCTTTTGTGGAGGGACCTTGTCGATGAGACCTCACTAAAGCCTCTACAAAGCTGATCGCTTTTCGCAATTCATAGTGCTTTTCAGTGGAATGACTTACCGGATAGCAGCAACAATACTTTTTTATGTATACTAACAATAACGCCAGACACAAAGTCAGCTAGAGGCGTGCAGACATGCCCTAGCCTGTGTAAGGCCTTTCGTGGAGGGACCTTGGTCGATAAGACCCCCGGATGAGACCTCACTAAAGCCTTTACAAAGTTGATCGCTTTTCGTAAATTCATAGCGTGTTTCACTGGAATGACTTACCGAATAGCAGCAACAAATCCTTGTATGTACAATGTCGATAAGTCGAGCCAGACGCCGTGTCGATCTGAGCACTATCGAGCAACTGAAAAAAGTGGTGACGATGAAAGCCAATGAACCAGTGAAAGAAAGGAATGCGTTGCACAAAGTTACGCAACGAGCGAAACGAACTCAATAGTAAATTTACTTTTTCACTCGTTAGGCTGCAGTCACAAGTACTGATGAGGGGGGGCTGGAAGAATTCAGGGGGAATCGCAAATTTTATGGAGGAGTAGAGGGTGGACTTGAAAGTTTTGCTCTGCGTATGAGGATTGGGATCTGCAAATATTTTGGTTCCCGCTTATTTTTTATATTTTCAGACTCCATAGTTTGGTTGGAAATTCAACACAGAATGAATAACATATTTATGTTATTCAAAGGTCCCAATGTTAGCTATAATGAAACAAAGTCTGGAACCAGTTTGTTGCATTTCATGTATTTTATATCAAAGAAATCTTAAAATGTGTGAATGCCGTTCAATTTCCATACGAAAAACACCAAGTAGCCCTTGTTACCAGGCAGAAGCTGCAACAGTTGAATTTTTTTTTCAATATTTCTATGCAATGCTTCAAATGCAGTTTGTTTCTGTTTCCCTATGCTGAAAAACACTATAGTCAGTCAAAAAGCCTGTGTATGTAAACACTATTGGTGATAACGAATACTCAGTACACATACACAGGCTGTGTGGCACAGCTGAATACTACTAGACAGTTCAACATGCTGTAGGAAGTAGAACAAAAAAAACCAGTTGTATGAACTGAACCCCACTACTGCCTACGGGCAGTGTCACTGTCATTGCATACCGGTAGTCAGACAGAGATAACTCTGACTCCAATGTACATGTAGTTGAAAAAGAGTTTGGGTTGTATGACACTCATGACAGTGAAATATGTTTGTAAAGAAGATCAGGCCGGAGAGCAACACATGGAAGACCAGATGACTTGACTGTTATCAATAGAGAATGGCCATAAGGGACGATAGTAATCTGTTGCCCTATGGTACACAAAAAGACTGCATCTCCTTGAATGTAATTGAACAGTTTATTTCTATTCCTATATGGCTACCTATATTTGTTATTTTATAATGAATACGTAGTCCATAGAGTGCAACAATAATGTGAATAATCAACATCATTTTTTGTAGATATTTTTTTAGATCATGTTGAAATGCTTTAAACTTATTCACACAGCCTGACTATTAATATGCAGTCTTACTAGAATATGAAATGCAATTGACAGCGATATAATCGTACATAACACATATGTAGATTGTGTTGATAGGCTGAATACTGAATACTTCAACATCATAAGATGTAAAACAAGAGATTGGAGTTAACACAAGAAGAAAAACTACTAGAAGTATCAAAATATTATGTTTGTAATATTGTTTGCTTAAGGGTGTGTGGTCAGAAAATTAGGAATTTTCGAATTCCAGCATATTAGAATAAAGAAAAAAGATGGGGTCATCATGCTTGATTTTCTACAAACGCACGATGAGAGTCACAGTTTTGCACGAAAATCAAATTATATTGAACCATTCATTTCAAGTTCATGCAGTGAATGAAATGTTCACATTATCATCGTACAATAACACAAAAGTAAAATTTTGAACAGTAAAGATTCTAATTTAAATGAAAAAATACATGAATAAACGGAATCTTTTATTTCACCAAATTTGCCATTATTGCACCCAAAATTTCAGAGTTTTAATTGATGGAATATTTAAACCTTCCAGTATTGTCAGTTTTGTAAAACTTTTGAAGTATCATCTAGGTCGTATATATCTTGTACATTTTCTAAAAAATATTTCTTCAGTATGCCATTCTGTTCAGTTTTTCGCTATTGGGCAAAGTGTAGCCAGGAATTCACAATTTGCATACTCTCTCATGATCGTTATTTTGGATGCTCTGCAGTTGTTCCCATTTACCAGACCTGATTTGGATCAAATCAAGTCGGCTTAGACTGATAAATCCAAAAAGTCTACTGAGGCATTTAAAAAGCAATCAAATTAAGAACTTCCCCTATAGGAATATGGCTCTAAAATTGCTGACATTTCTAAACAATGTACAGAATATTCATGTGTGCGTCTAAAAAGTGTCGAACATCTGTGAACAGAACTGTCCAATATTTTTTCTGTGCCTACATCCCTTATAACCATGCCGCTATGTGAAAAATTTTGATCATATAGAGGGGGATTCGAAATTTTTGAGGGTATCGAAGGGGGGTCTGAAAAACAATGACTTAAATAACGATTCCTGCAGCCCCTCCCGCTCTCACTATTATTTGTGAAAGCAGTCATATGTCCAGGCACTGCGAATTTACATCACAACAGTTCTCAAAGTTAAATTATTTGGTTCTTTTGATTTCGGAGGGGGGGGCTGGAGGATCTTTTTGAAGATGTTGCTGGCAATTAATAGGAAACAAATTGTCTGCTTAGTGGACAGGGGAACAGATAGCCTCAAGGGAGGATATCAATTTGTTGTCATGTACCCTCAGACAGCAGATCGTAGTACTCCATGGAACTGTCGCCTACGGCGAGAAATTCTGGCCAAGGTTTCATAGATTGTTTGATAATTAATTCCTGCATAGAATATATGGTATGATGGGTTAGTGTAAATATACAAGCAGAAACCTGCGTATGCAAGGATGTGTGCTTTTATTCTGGTTATTTTGAAGTTGTTTACAAATGCATTACTGCTAAGCGTCAGATAATGCATTGTCAATGTTTGTCAAATTTAAGTTTCATATGTATAATATCTATGTTAAAGTTTAACGTTGTCTCTTGAACCGTTTTTATTGCAACTGTTAATGCCAATGACATATATGTCGTATATTTGATGACGCAAACTTTTCAGCATCAACTAAAATGTCAGTAACTATTTTTTGTGATATTAATTGCACACATGTAATTGCATTAACTCCAGTCTTCTGTCACACATGTTGACATTGACTTGAATTTTAAACAATGGAAATTGTAAAAGATATGACGAAACGCTTTCGACACCCTGGCAAGTCAAAAATAAACAGCATATATTACTCACAGCTAAAAATATGTATGATAAAATAAACATTACAAGACTTCTGGTTGCCAAATATAAATTTTTGGTTGCGTCTCTTTGTTTAAGTTAAGCTGCTTCGACCACGGTCAGTAGTTTCTTCAGAACAGCCGTAATTTTTGTAATTCTGGAAATGCACAAGGGATTTTTGGTATGCTGTGCATGGCAACAGACCCGTTGTGTGGGTCCGATACGCGGAGCAGCAGACGGGACAACAACTCCCTTTAAAGGGAGAGGGCTGTCCTGTCTTCGGCTGCGCGACTTCCTTTTTAAACAATTGCTCTTCCAAGAAATAGGCGATGAATGATATTCATATGTTGAGGAAATTCAGCTTTTGATGCGTGTTCATAGTTAACAGGGGGTGTTCCATCAGCGGCTGTGCAACACTCTTGTTGATATGCATTTCTTCTGCCCCAAAAATTGGCGATGAGTGTCGTTCAAATGCGCAGAAAATAAAGCACGGATGTTCATAGTTCACCATTTTTGGTGCTTTCTAATCAAATACTTCACTTCTTTCATGCAAAGCTGCTTTGGCTGCGATCATGAGTTTGCGGTTCCGCCGAAAAATTAAAATGTATATATGCGCACGGGATATGCTGTGCCACAGGCTCTAGAGTCAATGCAGGCGAACCGCTAGCCGCCACTTTAATTGTATCAGTGGCGGCTAGCGGTTCGCCTGCAGTGACTCTAGAGCCTGTGTGCTGTGCATAGCTACAGACCCATTCTAAGGGTCCCACAAGCGCAGCGGCAGACACGAAGATCCCATGCCTTTACCAAAATTACAAAAACCTATATTTACCGTATTTAGATGGTTAATAAGAAGTTCTTCGGCTCCTCAGCGAACAGGATACCATACAGATATCAATTAGGTGAAGACTTTCGAGGTACACTACTCGTCTCTTTACTGCTCAACGCTTTACGGGCAAGTACAATCATATGAATCACGTTGCTGATTGGTCATCTAATCGCACAAAAGACCCCCTAGCCTAAAGAAGTTAAAGGTAAATATTCTAGGGTAAATATTCTAGGGTACGTTGGCGATTGATGAAGCTTAAAACATAAATTCTCATTGTTGACAATACAAGTTCCTATTTGAGAAATATACACTTATTTATTTATTCATTTTTTTATTTATTTATTTGTTTGTTTATTCGTATTTATACCGGTTAACTCCCTCGGTCAAAATGTACTGATTTCAAGGGAGGATCAGTGTATTGTAATAAATAAAACTCAAAGTATATTAAAGGGAATAAAAGGCAAAATACAAAACATGATATTAAAATAAAATCACGTGGCAAACAAAAGGCGAGACATACACCAAAAAATCAACACTGCAAAAACCTACACAAAAACCACATACATATGAGGATATTTTTTAAGCATTTGTTTAAATTGCCAGAAAGAGGTGATCTCGTGAAAAACAACAAGTAAATTATTGAAAAAGTTAATTTCTTGATGATAAATTAAGGAATTACATGCCTTAGTTGTCCTGTATGAGGGTAGAATAAATCTTTGAGAATTTCTTTCCTAGTATTGATGTGTTGGTTTATGACAATCGAAGATGATTTCTAAATATGGCGGGACATTATCCCTTGATTAGATTTTTAATAATTGAATATCATGTGACACATATGGCATCGACGTCTCCATTCAATCATAATCCAGCCTAAATAGCCAGTTACTTCGGCCCAGCTTTAATAGAATGATGCCTATTTCTACTAAAATCGTTCAGAATAATACGGGCTGCTCTATGATTAAGTGACTTTAACCTGTCGATATCAGTTTTGTTAGCCCCGTCCCAAATAATATCACAATAATCACAAAGGTTGAATCAAGGAGGTGTACATCAAAGTGCACGTTTAAGTGTCGATATTCTGTCTGATACCACGTAATATACTGAGACGTGCAAAAATATCTTTGTTCAACCATGACAAAAGTACATTGCAGTTAAGAAATTCGTCGAAAATTGAACAACATAGCCAGTGGTTCAGCTTAACTTTCTATGAGCTAACACACTGGTACCCACTTTGAACAATCTGGTATGAATTTATCCAAGGCTGATAATTCATTTGTTTGAAAGATGCATAACCGATTTCGAACAAACTCAATGGATATGTTCACGAATGAGAAATTAGTTTGTGTGTTGTCGTAACATGACAAGTAAGCAATGTTTAAATTTTATGAATCACTAAATTTCCTTGCCAGCAAATTTTCAATGGAGGTAAAGAAACGATTACAACTATTTTCAATGTCAATGGTAGTTGAACCAACTTTTAAAGTGTTAATTCGTAGCGAGGAGTTACTGTTAACAAGCATTCTGATGATTGACCAAAATTTTGACGGATTGTTCGACTTCTCAGAAGTCAAATTATTGTAATAACCACTCCTGTCCCGCGAAATCGACTCTGTGACCTTGTTACGTAAACGTTTGTAATCTTCCCAAGTACATGAATTATTTGCATGTTAAGCGTTTCAAATATTTTCGGTCACAATGTGACAATGCACTGTTGGTTTTAATTTACAGCTGAGTCAGGATTGTGACGTAATATATATTATCCAGTTAAACAGTAACAGTGAAACATATACATTTTTATTTGCATTTTTTATATTAACATATGATCTTATCTTTCTCTATAGCCCCTGTTCATGATAAGTTTTGGCAATTTTGACAAATCATACTCCAGTCTACCAAATACTTGTCTTTTCGTGTTCTTTCATATTTCTAGGAACAAATAAATTGACATCTTTATCCATTATCATCATATTTGCCTGCAATATTTCAACAAGCCTGTGCAACGAGGAAGAATGCAAGCAAGTTTGTATCGTACCGGATAAAAAATTTCTGGGATATATTTGGGTGATTTCAATCATGATTAAGTTGTTTCTGCGAAGGTTTTGTAGACATTAATGAAGTTGTAAGCAAATATATGGTCACATTGACGAGACAATGGTTCAAAGAACATAATAATGTAAAAACAATTGAAATACAGATTTCAAATGCTTTAAAAACAAGACAAAGGTAATTACACGCAGGAGGTTTGAATAAAACGTAAGCTTATTGACAAGAAGTTACATAATGCAAAGTCACCATTTCTTGAAATATGTGTAATGACCCATAAACTCATAGACCCTCGAGGAAAACTTTTCTCGAGCGTCTATGATATAAAATGGACCCCTGAGAACCATGCTACTCTGAAACTGCAAATAAAAATATTAAACAATGTTTAATTAGAATGATTCATATTAATTTGTGCATGGATATGATCATTGTTTTTGATGAAAACTATCATTTTGTCGACCTTGGGTTCAATGTTGGCAAGAACCAAGTGGGTATGTCATTGACATTCACGTTGACACTAGGCTGTGCTTATTTGCATAACTATTGCCATACATGCCATACCCATCAGAAGTTAAAAATACATTAAGTTGATGAAGTCCTAAGCTGCAACTCCCACCTCTATTTTTGTCCGTTTTTTGTAAAAATTTGCGCAGGTTAATTATGAATGGCAAAAAATTGCTTTTCCGGAATAAGCGACCCCAAAAGCTAGCACACATGAAAAAGTTAGCACTGGTGAACTTCCCCTGTTAGTTGACGTGTCAGGAACAATATGTCAGGTACAAAGACCACTGTTCGAAGGGAGCCGTCATTATTCACGGCCTAGGGGTCGGAGTAATTACTTTAGAAACTCCGAAATTTCGAATACCCCCCCCCCACCAACCATGATAAGTTCGAGTACCCCAGGCTCTCTGACACAGAAATTTTGACTGACTTTCCATCACCATGTTGGGAAAATTAATTAATTACATGCAATTGTATAATTTGCGCTCAATAGTAAAAACCGTATTACCATTGACAATTATATTCCTCGGGGAATCGCCATGCGAGAGGATGTCGGGATACAGAAACAGCGTAGAGACTCCAAGTCTTCAAAGATAACACCGTTTAGTTCTTATAAATGAATGCTACATATTGCCAGATAGTTCCTTCTCTCAAGATGTTGTCCCTTCGTCTGAGCTTGTGTTCGTAAAGACACCTTGTATATTCTTTATTTACATACAAATGAAATGCAACGTCTCTCCCTGACGTATTTGGTGCCAAGGTACCTACATGTATCAATGGCCAACACCATAAAAACCAGAACAGTATGTACTTGCTAGATTTCTCACAAAAAGTAAAGCCATCGCACATAATTAACAAGTCTGAACCTGATAATTAACCTTTATGCAGAATTGACGTCAAAGTCAATGAACTCTGTAAAACCGTTCAAATCATAGTTTACTCTGGTGGATTATCATCAGTTTCCCCTATAACGGTTGAAATTTTTAATGGTGGCGGAAACCAACAAAATGTCCCAACAAAAAATAGACATTAATTTGAATGGGTATTGTTAAATGTCAAAAATGGGCAATTACAATAAGTATTTCTGTGATAATAACGGGTATTTTGGACTATGACAAATTATTTTCTTGCAATAAAAAATAGATTTGTCATCGAGGCAGTCCAATGTTTTGTGTACTTTGTAGAATTAGTTTTCTTTACACATTCTCCAAAATAATCAGTGCCCTATAGAATGGAAAGTAGATGTTTTTCATGCTTGATCGGGCAAGCGTACCATTTTTTTTATCTGGAAATACTGAAAAATTACTCATTTGGTAATAATAGTCAACATACTTAATATTCATATGTATCAGATTGTACCATATGTTCATAAAATTGTACCATTGTGAACACCTATTGCCTGGTCATGAGGGCTATAGCGCCCGTCTATTACCCCGAGGGACCGTGTGTTACCAGAAACACATCGCTATTCCCCGAGGCCGTAGGCCGAGGGGTATAGCGATGTGTTTCTGGTAACACACGGCCACGAGGGGTAACAGACGAGCGCTATAGCCCGAATAAAGACCAGGCGATAGGTGTTTTATAACACACCACATGCTCATGTTGTATATATAGTTTTTAATATGTTTTACCGTGGCCGAAAACGACACAGACCACCTTCAGTTTGTAATTGCGTCGTTCTGTTAGAGCTGCGTCGTTCTGTTTTGACCTGCGCTCTTCAGTTTGTAATTGCGGCGTTCTGTTTGAGCTGCGTCGTTCTGTTTTGACCTGCGCTCTTCAGTTTGTAATTGCGGCGTTCTGTTTGAGCTGCGTCGTTCTGTTTTGACCTGCGCTCTTCAGTTTGTAATTGCGTCGTTCTGTTTGAGCTGCGTCGTTCTGTTTTGACCTGCGCTCTTCAGTTTGTAATTGCGTCGTTCTGTTTGAGCTGCGTCGTTCTGTTTTGACCTGCGCTCTTCAGTTTGTAATTGTGTCGTACTGTTTGAACTGCATCGTTCTGTTTGATCGTCGCTCTTCAGTTTGTTTTGTTGTAATAAAGGGAAAGCAACTCCACACATCGTTCATATATCGTTCATCGTTCATCGTTCATATCTGAGTTGTTCGCATTTGTGTATGATATTGTGTATATTGTGAGTGTGTATCATGTTTGTGTGTATCATTGTTTTATGTGAGTATTGGTTAGCCATGGCGAATGTAATAAAGGGAAAGCAACTCCTCACATCGTTCATATGTGAATTCTTTGCGTTTTCTGTATGATTCTGTGTGTGTGTATATAATGTTTAGCTGTTTTATGTAAAGGGTTGATTAGCCATGGCGAAACGTACCCGTAATTTACGTGTCTTGCTGTTAACCCACATTGGAGCGGAGAGACTAGCGTTACACTGCGATCCTTTGAAGCTACGTTTCGAAAACAGAGATTTCTTCATCAGTCACTTAAAATTCATTTTTGATTGGTGAGACATGTTGAATGATTGATTGATTTTATGTGTTAATATGTTGTTCCACTGAAGTTTGTTGTTCAATTACGGAAGCTATGTCTACGGTTTGGTCTTGTTGTGTTTGTGTATGCTCATGTGAATCGGAGTGCAAGCTATTGTATCTTTTGTGAAGTCTGGCATTTGTAAGTGTATCGCATACTTCTGTTCCTTCTGTATGCGATTATTTGTTGCTCGAAGGTTTGCAGCATTAAAAAAATATTTCGGACAAGATTTCACTGACGTTCTTGATCTAAGGCTTAAATAGTATAAAATCATGGACTTTTGTATAAAATACAGCAAAAAAGGGCTAAGTGTCAAGACACAAGGAAAAAAAGCTGGAGCAACAAAAAAGGACCTCGCGAAATCACGAAAGTGAAATAAAAAAACATGAAAAGACATTGATGAAGTTCAGAGAGCTTAAGATGATATTTACAACGTGCTAGAGTAAGATGACATGAGCTGTTGGTGATAAAAGCAATACTTATTTTTTGAAGCTTGAAAAGAGAAATCATTACAAAAATCACATTCGTAAACTTCAAGCATCTACAGATTTAAATGAAATTTTAAACACGCAGAAAGAATTTTATCGAAATTCTACCAGACTACACATTGTTTTCCTGAAGAAAACCAGAAGAGTTCACTGGCGATTTGCATATTCCTTTACTGTCAGAATTACAGAACAAATATTTGTGAGGGTTATTTGAGTCTCGAAGAGTGCTACCAAGCTTCGAAAAACATGTCCAGTAATAAAAGCCCGGGGAATGGCGTTTCTGGGCCTTGTATGGTAATTTAATTGTACTGAGTTTCAACTATATGTACACGTCCATATGGAGAGTTGTCAGTGTCAGTTTCCCAAAGACAAGCAACCATTACTTTGATTGATAAAAAAGAAAAAGATCGTCTGTAGCTGAAAAGTTGGGGACCTATTTCTCTTTTAAACTTTTATTATAAAAATTGTTACCAAGGCCCTTTTAATTCGAATTTCAAAGTTTTATCGGAAATAATTTACCCAAATCAAGCTGGTTAATATGTGAAAGGTCGCTACATCGGTGACGCTGTTTGCAAGATTTTAGACTCAATACACTTTACAAAAGAAAACGATATTCGTGGTATTCTACTTTGTATTGATTTTGCCAAGGCATTTGACTCTATCGAGTGGCCTTTCCTTTACTTTGCTTTAAAGAAATTTAATTTTGGTGAATCTTTTATTCTATGGGTCAAAGTTTTATACTGCGATATTTCTAGTCATTAATAATGTGTCACCACAATTTTAAGTTAGCAGCGGTTCAAGACAAGGTGATACTCTTTCACCTTACTTGTTTTTAGTTTAGAAATTTTGTCCATTGCCATTCATCACAATAAATTAAACAATTAAGGGCATTCAAATCGAACAAAATGAGTTAAAATTGCACAATATGCAGATGACACCACTCGAATGTTATCAGATGTGAAATCTGCCGAAGAATTTCTCAGAATAGTTGACTCATTCGGCAACATCCCCGGCCAGAAGATCAATAAGGAAAAGAGTGACGCACTATGGTTAGGTAGTAAGAGAGATTGTATATACACACATTAATCGACTCAATGTACCGCATCATTTAACAAAGGTAGAAACGATGTGTGAAGTTGCCCTCACTTTCCTTCTTATAAAATTGCTCAAAAATGCTCAGGATGTAAACTGTCTGCTCTACCGGTCTACCACGTGTGGCAAGTGATGATGACGACCTCGACTAGCCTCGTCCAAGGGTAACAGTGGAGGCATAACCTCTCTCCCTGCTATTTAAATTACAGTAAAAACATGTTGTTACTGTGCACATTATCTTAGGGAAACAGTTCTTGTCTAAAAGTGTAGACAAAAAAAGAAAATTCTTCCGTTCTATTTATTTAAATCGTGGCAGAAATATACAATTACAGTACAGACTGCACTGACATTCATATTCAGCTGTCTCGCCGTACCTATTTTGTTCTGTACACAAGACAGTGAAACAAAAAATACACACCACCATACATTAAACGCAAACAACCAATATGTGAACGATGTGTGGAGTTGCTCTCCCTCTACAACCTATGACTCCACGGGCACCCATGCCAAGTTGCAATGGTATTCTCCAAGTGACCGTACAATGTTTGTTACAAAATGTTTACTCCAGTACTTCCGTGTTATGCTGAAAACAAACTGAAGAGCACAGATCAAACAGAACGATGCAGTTCAAACAGAACGACGCAGGTCTAACAGAACGACGCAATTACAAACTGAAGAGCGCAGGTCAAAACAGAACGACGCAGCTCAAACAGAACGACGCAATTACAAACTGAAGAGCGCAGGTCAAAACAGAACGACGCAGCTCTATCAGAACGACGCAATTACAAACTGAAGAGCGCAGGTCAAAACAGAACGACGCAGCTCAAACAGGACGACGCAATTACAAACTGAAGAGCGCAGGTCGAAACAGAACGACGCAGCTCAAACAGAACGACGCAATTACAAACTGAAGAGCGCAGGTCAAAACAGAACGACGCAGCTCAAACAGAACGACGCAATTACAAACTGAAGAGGGTCTGTGTCGTTTTCGGCCACGGTAATTATTGATATTTTGCCACACAACAATCCATTGTGACAAGTTTACCGGGCGATGTTTCCACAGTGGTTTCAGTTGTACGTACATGGTACCACTATCTTTCAAAAAATATTCTAAGCATACCTAGCGACATCCTTAGTTGCACTTTAATCTTTTCCGTCGATGAGCTGTTCAAGTTCCTACGCTGTTGGAATGTTGGAAAATGTTGGAAAATCTGTTTCAGAGAATGTGTCGTCACCTATCCCGGACGCACATCACGTTTTAGTCACCCGCCATTGTTGCAAAGCTGCAGACGACAATACGGTCACGTGACCGGGCACTTTTCCAAATTTGGTCAGAACTATTTCCCTAGGGAAATAGCCTTTCAAAAAATACCCTCTGACGTCACTTTTGTCGATCCGATGGGGACTAGACGTATCTATTTTTCTCGTCACGTGACGTATTCTGGCGAATCGCGACATGGAATGAGCGCGTGGTGTGTTATAATTCAATCTATCTGTCCGCTATATTTGCTGATGATACGACTATTTATAACTGGTCAAAATATTCTCGAATTAAAACAGCGATAGATGAAGAATTCAGGAGTATTTGGTAGTGGCCCTTAACAAATACGCTGTATGTTAAACCCATCATTCTCAATCACATTTGTGGGTGCTACACCTTGTTAAGATTATCTTTTTCGTTTTTATTTTATTTTATTTATTTATTTATTTATTTATTTATTTATTTCGTTTTGTTTTTTGGGAGTTTTGGGGTTCTTTTTGCTTGAAACGCAGCTGTATTAGCAGCTTCACCTTTTTTGAAACTGTTTGCATTGATTGATAAAGGTTTGAGAGATAGCGGTCTCTTCAACTATACTTGAAGCTAAACAAGTCTGTAATCGTAGTCATTAGTTCAACAAAAATTGACAATACTATTGACCTACTCCGGAATAAAATGTCGAACACTATAGGCGTTCTATGGTAACACTCTGTCGAAGCCAAGTGCAAATATTCCCGTCGCGCGTCGGTGCGTACTATACGTACATTTTGGCATGTGCTGCAACTATTGCACTGCGGCCCTAACTGCTATAGTTCCAGCACACGGCTTCTTCTGTCGTGTTGGCTGTGTAGCGCAGGCCCGTTGTAGTCGGAAATGTGAAATGTGTTGCTCGGTGTTTGACAGTTTTTGCGACCTACCCACTTACAACTACACCTTCTACAAGTCAATATACCGTCATGCACTTTGTAGAGCTCTATCAAAATTTAGATTATGTGATCATAGTTTTAAGTATTGAATGTGGTTGGAAAATTAAGCCAAAATTGCCTTTGAATGATAGACTTTGTCTCAGATGTGATAGCAACAAAATAGATGAGGAGTTTCGTTTGTTATTCTCATGTAAAAAGTCTATCACCGAACGAGTTTTATTTGTTTAGGAAAGTGGAGTACTCCACTTGTTCCAGTGTTACATAAAAGGAAAAGACCTTTACTAATAAAATGGTTGTGGAGTATACTTTTTAGATCTTGCTATATTCTTGAAGAACACTGATTAGTGCTGAACCCCCTAGCCTTCTTACTGTTAAAAGTTTGCTTATTCAACAACTTGGATACTTTGTAGTCCTTTTAAAAGTGTTTAGATTTAACTGTGTTTTGTCCAATTTCGGAATGTACCACAGCCATATCACAATCTCTGGTAGTGTGAGTTGATTATGATAAAATTTACTGATTGGTCGATTGATTTATTGATTTAAACACATGATTCACATCCTCATGGCTCAATCTCACAAATTCTTGGGACCATCATCTATTTTATTTTGTTTTATTTGAAAACATCGATGTCGAAATTACATTAAATGAGTACTTTCTGCTATTGCCTTGACGTACTTTACCAGTCTAGGTGAATTGTATGTGACCATGACACCAAGATGGCCGATTGCAATCGAAAGTTTAACAAGCCCGGATTTTCGTGTGTTACAGTATTTGTGAATTTGTTATGCGAGACTTCGATTGGTTTGCAACAAAAAAGAAGAAAAGTCAAATGATTTCTAAAATCCGGACAGAAAATCGTGTGAATTTCTTAAAAGTAAGCGTGAATTCACTGTCAAACGTGCAAGGTTAGCTGTGACCGGTATGCAGATCAGAGCTGCATTGGTTAACGATGGTTCTTGCATTTACGGATGGGAATAGGTTGCTGACATCGTCAGTATCCGAGAGACCCGCCACAACAACTATTGCAGTTGCTTTTTAGCAGCAATTGTATCAACATAAAGCTGAGAAAGCTTGAGAAATGGCATTTTTGGACACAGTTGATTACATTCTTAACTTCTAGACATGAATGGTTCTGAGAGCCGTGGAAGAGATTTGCGTGAGTACAAACATGACCATGAGAGCTTCTTGTGACAATGGTGCAAATGACAGGTTCACTATTTTGCTACTCAGACAAAGACTAGCCGTAATATGCCGTGTCCAAAACAGTAACCCCTCCGGATAGCGACCAGGCCGCTGAGGTATCCGTCAGATTACAGCCCCTATACTATGCTGGACATGAAAATATCCTACTATGTCAAACAACTCTATTATTGCCGTGGTCTACAGGCAAGCAAAGTTTTAGAGAGAATGCCCACCAAACACAAATGAAACTTTCTGACGTTCCTCCCTACTGTTACCTATATTAGCACTTTTTAGAAATTCCAAGAGCAAAAAAACCCGAGTTTTTAAAAAGGTAGTTTTAGGTAACAGGAACCAGTGATTTTGAAAGCTTACCTTTGTATTTTAGAAAACAGAAAGAGTTTATAGTTTTAAGAAGGCATGTTTTAATTATATATCTAACTCAATACTTTAAGTAATCGTCTTAATTTCATTTGTGTGTTATTCTAGTCTTTATTGTCGATTTAAAGAATGGTTATGTTTTTTTATTTGTCCTTGATACATGTTCGCTTAGACTTTCGTGAAAAAAGGTTTCCAAAACCTATTTTAGAGATTAATAATTAAATATCAATCATGAATAATAACCACAAAACATTCAGAATGTGCTAAATTTATCAAAACGTCATTATTTTCCTTTGCCAGAAGGCCGCAGTTTCTGACAAACGCCCACGTATGAGTTTCTATTGGTCGTGCGCGCGTGATACAGGGAAAGACAAGGGTGATTGTTTCTGCTTTTTGTTATTCTAATTACATTTGATTTATTTTTAATCTCTATATATGCGTCATTGTTCAAGAACTAATGGCAATTTAAGGTCTCTCTAATTGTTAATGGTATCCCCATTGAAACAATTTCCGCTATATAATAGCCGCGTGTAAAGGCAGGACATGGCGAAGTATTCAAATGAAAGACTTAATAAAGGTATACTGTCACCTGTTCCAATTTTGACACAGTTACCGTGGAAAGAGAAAATCTAAAAACAGCGTCCTCACAATGGCATTTTGAATACCAAGGAACGCCCCTTTGATCGTATATGGACAAATTTTGGATTACAGGTGACTGTATACCTTTAACTGATAAAGGTGGATAAAAATTAAAATTGTCCATGTTGCTTTAGGGGCAGACGATCTTAAAAGCTAATGCACCGGAAACGCAATTTCTTACTTTTGGGGGAGGAGGTAATTCAGTTTGCGAGAGTCAAATTGAAAGAAGGATTCTGCTGTTAACATTAACAAGAAATGAAATAAGCTAAAAACAATTAGACTATGAAACCATGACGGAAGAGAAAGAATGATAATACAGAAATGTAGACTCATACTGCACCAACGCACTACGATCTCCGCGTTCATCGTGTTAAATTGGACACAAATTACGTCAACCTAAAAAACTAATCAAAGCATAATGTCTGGTACAAGAATATAGACTACTTCGAACGTTGAAAAAATGTAAACGTAAAGTTTGTTACCAATATTCATGTGTAGATTTTGCACGTTGCTTTTAGGACAATTCATGTTGGTATTCTCCATACAAAGTAATAAACACAGTTTTCCTGAAACCAAGTTCGCATTGCGGAGTTTCGTTTTGACGGGGTAGGGGGCAGACACCAAATCATAAGGAATTATGTTGACGTTTCTAGAGTGTCAGATTTTATGATCGATGACACCTTAGTAACTTTATCTAACTTTCTTTAAACTTTGTAGTTGTGAAGTTAATACCACGGCTGTCTAAATCCGCTCCCTGGCTTGGTCCGATACGACGCCCTTATTAGACGTGCACGGAAGGAATGAATCGACGGATTTTGAAATATCTCCTTATTACGGCCATAGCTTTTATTATGCGGTATTGTTCAATCGTTGTCGTCAACGTTGACCTATGTACTTATCAATTACAGCCAACTAAATGACTTAAGGGAGCCTTACTTCAGAGACATGCGTTTTCATACGCGTTGTCAGTTTTTCATAAGACGAGCTGAAACCTAATTCAAAAGAAAAAAATAATATTCATCCCCTACACAGTATAAGCTTCTGTTGTTCCCCACTATTCAATTATTTTTTCTCTGCAGGGCAGCCTTGATGAGCCAAATTAATAGATGGATGCTCGTGAATAATATTGAGTAATTTAATTTGAAAAGTTGATACTGACATAGTGTTAACTTTAGTGGCGAAAGTACCTATAAATCTCATTCTGTGTCACCTTCAGACAAGCGACATTTCATCGGGATGGGCTGTAGTTTAAAAAACATACGTTGAAACAATTTATGTCTCTAGAGGGCGCTTTCATTTCGCCCGTCGGAAACCTGAAAAGAAAGCTCAGACAGAGTATGATATACTCCTGAAATTACCTTACCTTCAATTCCAGATTCTTTGAAACAAATCATCAGTTCAAACATCCAAAATGAAGAAAGCTATGACATTTTACACTTAGAGAATTATGGTCCGACAAAAAGTTATGTCAAAAGCAAGTCACTTTATTGGAAATTAGTTGATAAGAAATGGCATGAAGTCAAAGGTCAAATTGGACAAAAATGGGCTAAGTCTTACTCTCACTGACAGTTACAAAGCTACTTTATTTATTAGCCTAAGGGGCTTAGAAATGGCTGTGTGTGCAATGCATTGGATTTTGGAATTTCACAGAAATGTTGATTCGCTATAATGGTAGGAAACTATGAATATTTTTTCCAATACAAAAATAGGTAAATCTGTGTATTTATGTACACTCGATTATTCATATTAATGTGTTTGATTAGACTAAGGGGGTCAGGAATTGCTGTGTGTGCAAGAAATTGGATTTTGAAATTTCACAGAAATGTTGATTAAGTGTACGTAGTCTATGATGAAACTATGAATATTTTTTCCAATAAAAAATAGGTAAATCTGGTTATTTATGTACTCTTGATTATTCATATTTATATTCTTAATTCGACTTGGGTGGTTGCAAATGGAAAAGTGTGCACAAAATTAGATTTTGGAATTTCACCGAAATGTTGATTTACTATAACAGGTAGTATATGAGAGAACTATGATCAATTGTTTGCCAATATAAAACATAAAACTAACAATATCTTTTCATTTATAGACATTTGATAATTGATATACACTTTGCCATCTGTCCCACATGTTTTGTCTCTTGTTTTTCATCAGTTTGAACTGTTCAAGGTGTTTAATGTAGGATACCACTGCATCTTTTTTGCTTTTGAAGCTTGTAATGCATACAGAAAGTCACACTAATTCATATGAATTTATGGCTCATACTACAAACTGCAACAACAACCGCACATGCAACAACGAAATTTGTCTAAATTTCAGGCAGTGATGTCCAATGTCGTGCGTGCACCTATATTTAGTAACAAACCTGACATAGAGATCAGCTCTATTGGAAGTCTGCTAAAAAGTAGTCGATACACAGAATTCAGAGTAAAGAGCCTTTAAAGTTACAGCTAACGAAGCATTTTATTCAAAAGGATAAGTGCTAAGGACTCGTATTATTTGACATTTAAAAAGGGCGATTTGTACTCAAAGCTGTTTGCATGCAGCCACCCACTTACTTTTGTAGTTAAATATTTGGAATGTTCAGGTTTTGAAAGAACATATTTTTGGTCTGAATTCATAGTGTATACGTTGTGATAACAACTGTGACTATTTTTCTCGCATTGTTCCTGACAAATAAATACAATGTATTAACAAAATTATTCTCAAAAACATACTCTAGCTAAGTTAATGAAAGCATGAGGATGTACAAAGAAACATGCAAACCATGTTTCATAAGTGAATGAAATTTGGCATTACTTGTTTTCATAAAAACCGCCAGGTAAACAGCATTGCTATCTCATGTATACTGATTGACGTGTTGAAAAGCTGAGCACTCGTTTTATTTCAAAAAAAAAACCAAACATCTTCATGTTCAAGCTATATTATCATTTACTCTCAATGTAAGCTTATGCACAGTCGCTCGTGAGCTATTCAGCTCTGGGACTAATCGCCCCATAGACGCGAGTGTACATAAGCGAGGGTTTGTTCTCGCTTATGTACACTCGTCTATGGGGCGAATAGTCCCAGAGCTGAATAGCTCACGCGAGCGACTGTGGCTTATGTATTTAATTTAAAAAACAAGATGCTTCGCAAAACCCTACTAGATGAATGTTTGTGAAAGAGATAACTGGAAATGCATGATATGATGCTTGTACTGTCGGGAATAGTCAGATCTGACCGTCGTCAGTCTAGTGAAGAAATGACACCGCAGCATCTCACACTCAAAATCCATACCTGCCTTGTGAAGCTGAAGTGAGTATGAGGATGACGCCAATTTTACACTCGCAAGTGTTTATCTCACCTGAAATACACACAGCAAGTTGATTACAAAGTTGCACATTCCCAAAAAGGCAATTAGGGTAAACTATTTTACAGAATCGGTTTGGAGACCATGACGTGATTAAGCCTCTCCATGTTTTTTCAGTTATTAGTTATTTGTAATATACAGAAAGAGTTGGGGATTATATCTCTCAATCCCTTCCCCATTATACTATCATTTGTCCGAAAATGAAAATAAGGAAGGTCGGGAAGAAATGATCAAATAAATAAAATTATGATTCTCTGGCATCTTGTGTTCATTGTGTCTCTTCAGTCATTGGTGGAGCTCAGACAACTTGTGGTTAGAAGGGTACCGTTAGATTTAGGTGGGTGAGATTCTTGAATCTCCAGGTGAATACATGATGTTGTAGCTGAGGGACGGTTTCAAATAGGGTCAATAATAGATCTACGGCTTGGTGATTTTCACCTTGGTTATCTTATTTCAAACTGTAGCCCAGTGGGACAACATGGTATTCACAGCTACACGTAATCATACTAAAATGTCACCTTGACTTTCATTCATTCATTTAGAGATTCTGCATCAGTTTTGTGAAAAGAATACCAAGCAATAAATAATGTTTATTTAATATTTATTTCTGGGCACCCCTAAAAATTCAAGTATGCCAAATTTATTTCACACTATATTTGTACACTTGGTATTTCTGGATACACTGGTATATTTCCTATATCAATGATATACATGTATAGCATTGAACAAAATTTCATCAAAACAATGTCGGAGACTGACTTCTGTGTTACAGTTTGGTACAGCCCGTGTGACTCGGTAAACACTTTTCAGTCAGGGTCTCAGCTATTGGCCTATACCTTGCTGCGTACAGTTGCGAGAGGTTTGGCATGGGGTTCTGGTTTTGACGGCAGAACCGGCCATAGGCAAAAACTCGAGCATTGTCGTAAACCACGCGCCTCTTTACGGCACCAGCCGTAGTCGCTTGGTGGGCCAGCTATTCAGCTCTGGGACTATTCCACCCATAGACGAGTGTACAGAAGCGAGAAACACCCCTCGCTTCTGTACACTCGTCTATGGATGGAATAGTCCCAGAGCTGAATAGCCCACCAAGCGACTGTGCACCAGCTTAGCGCTACCCGTCAAGCTTTATTTCTGCGTAGGTCAGCGGAGCGGAAATTATGCTCTGGCTCGCGAGAATAAAACTCAAGCTGTTGTACTTCATCAAGCCTGTACCTAACCAATAGCAAATGTCTGAAATGTGCCTGATGTAAGCCTCTTTTCAATGTATGCGAAACGCTGACGCTGAAAATATTTGTTATTTGTCATTTGCTATACAAGCTACAAGGTCGTATGACGGCCCTAATTTGAATCTGAATCCCAATCTGAATACGAGTTACTTCGTCAGCATTTCCTGAGCTGAGATCGCATGATCGCGCACAAAAGCGTGGAGTCACGCTGTGTGTCACCAGTATATAAGCCGGCGTGATTTTGAGAACACAGTTCACATCCACCATCGGTCCAGGTCGATCGAGCCCCCCTAATACATTAGTATGTCGGCTTCAGGGCAAGTAAATGCGTTTGGTGTCGTCGACTACCTCGTATTTTCGTCCATGTTAGCGATCTCCGCTCTTACCGGCATATACCATGCGTTCGCGAAGGGAGGTCAACGAACTACGAGCCAGTGAGTAATTTATTGGAATACTACTACAGTACTACTACGACAGTTCTTTGAAATTTAAATGATGCTATCGTTGTGATCACACGTGTTCGTTCACATTTTTTATGTACACACGTAACATGAATTGTCGCCTTTGTTGCAGCCCTTCTTGACCTGTTTTACAGCAGTCCTGAATGTTTTGAAGTTTGGCTGAACTTGAACTTTGACGAGTCAGCCAGTTGAACTCCCCGGAATTTAACATTTAAGCTCTCAATAGAGAAACTGCATGTTCAAACTAATGTACTAATATATTGTATTTTCATACAGTAACTTTTCATTCGAAATATGAAAACCACATACACCATTCATCGAACCATGGAACTAAAAAAAGATTGAACATAGAAAATAGCCAAAATACTGTGGTAGTTTTCACTGTGTCCAAGCACGTGTGTGTATACACATACCGTACTGATTATCAATGGTTTGTTTGATCATTTGAAACATTAATAATTCTTTATAACATGATGATAACAGCAGGGTCTAAAGATCAAAATTTCATCGAACAGAGGTTGATCATATAGTGAACTACAGGTCAAAAGTTGGAAAACTTTCAAAACCTCACCGATCCAAAGTACTATTTTTAACACATATGAGTTTCAAATTATAAAATGTAGATGGTTTGAAGAGGTGAAATTAGCGATCTATATTCAAATTATACAGATATTTGGATCACAATTGTTCTTGATTTCAGTGGTAGATTTGTTGTAATCACTGAATATTATGTTATATAGTCAGCTGATAAAAGATACACATTTTGACCTGAAGTATAATCATGCAGTCAAGGTCCGGTCACTTTGAATGCACAGGTTTTGCATTGATTAACAAGTATGGCAATGATGAGAGAGAGAGAGAGATTTGAAACAGCCACTTTGTTTTGATCCCTCAGTTGTCAATATAACAAAATGTGTCTGCTTGTTCTGGTCACAATGTAAAACATTTCATTGTCGTTTACAGCTGCATCACAGAACACGTTGTCCCTTAAGGTCAAAGGTGAAAGGAGTGAAAAATCAATACATGGAACCATCTCTTTACAAGTGAATTATTATTTTAATTATTGCCCTCCATTTACATTTTGCTATTGTACATCTACCAAATACTATTATCTCAGCTGTCATCATCATTTACAAATACCAGTATGTATAGACTCCAAAGAAATTACAGTGAGTACACAATAACAGCAGAAATGCTTTATTAACGATTGATGGAAAAGACATTTCCTTTCTATGGAATAGTTACGAGGTAATTAGTCTCTTAAGGTTTGAACATGTTTTCACTGTACCAGCAAATTTCTATTTCATCAACATAACTGCATAACAGAATTAAGAGCTGTGTAATTTCTCTAACAAAATGAAGATATTATTTGTCTGAAATTAATATGTCGTCATTTCGGTACAGAATAAAAATATTTCTTTCAAGTTTGTATATTCACAGTGTTACATGCGTCTTTGCTAACAATAAAGACAAAAACGTGTTTTTGCTAAGGTTTATGGTCATAGTATAATGTTTCTGTTATAAAAAAAAAATGTTTTTGCTATATTTTATGGTCAAAGTGTAATGTTTCTGTTATAAAAGAACTATTTTTGGTAAGGTTTATGGTCCCAGTGTAATGTTTCTGTTATCTCCAGAATATGATTGCATACCATGTGAGTCGATATGGTAACCCTGGTAACATGAGAACTCTTGTAAAATTTGCCAGGTACCAGCAGTAACAAAAACAATTCATGATCGGACTATGGGCATATAATTACAGACATGAACTCCCAGTAATAATTGAAATTTTATGATGCACTAGAAGAGAAACCATGGCATAATATAGGGTACTGGTAATATTATGTACAATAAGGCTTGTCAAAGTGTTGTGAGGCACATTTAATAAAAGTCTTTTGTGTCCTCAAATTTTCCTCAAACCTACCCTCCTATAAAAAAAAAACTAACACTTAAAGTGAAACAATTTTATTTTAATACATACACTATTTTTTTACTGTATTTCTTGGGCAGGATAAAGAAAAGAGGGATTTAGATTATTAATACCTTAATCACTGGGTTTGTTTTTCGTCGTTTTACAAAGTGGTGCTCAACTAATTGTACATATTGTGGATGACAAACTAAAGAATTATCTATTATATTTTCAACTGTCTGTGAAGCATCTAAGGTATTGAAACCAAGACTGTTTATTTACAAAAGGCAATTCATAAAAATGACAGGAACCTATGAATCATCAATTTTACCCAAACACTTTTTGAAAGATGAAGAAAGTTACACCATGGAAAGGGTCAGTTAACTCTCCACTGTTTATCTGCGTGGCAGTGATTTATTTGCTCACAGTATGCTCCAATCTGACAAACACTTTTGCAAACCAAAACTGAATGCCCATGTCGTTTGCTTGAGAACTATGGTATCTCTGCTAAATTTTATCATCCAAATTGAAATCCTATACTGAAGAAAATCTGATTCTGATGCTGATACAATGTCATAGTTATTTGTATTCATTTACATAAATACATCCGGCAGGCAGTTCCCCTGTTACATAACACAGAAGTACATAAATAGTATTGCTTTTGTATTTCATGATCAAGTAAACTGAACAAATGTAATTTTTAGATTTATGATTTCAACAGATAAGTAAAATGAGTGGGTTTGAATGTTTTCTCTTCAATTTTAGAAAAATGTCAATTTTCTGATTTCTGCAGGTTCCTTGTTGCGAATCGGGAAATGAACGGTATTCCAATTGCAATGTCATTAGTGGTGTCCTTTCTATCACCAATCACAATTCTGGGAATGCCTGCAGAGACCTTTGCCAATGGAGCCCAGTATTCCCTCTATGTCTTGTGTTTATTCTGGGTTTTTCCAGTGGTGGCACTTATCCTTGTTCCTGTCTTCCATGGTTTGAAGTTAACCAGTGCTTATGAGGTAAACTTTGTTTCACATTATAATTACTATATTCCTTGTACTTATTCTCAGCTGATTTTGCAACCACAGTTTTGTGATGGCTTAGAACATTTCCTGTAGCATAAGATAACGGAAACCTGATTCCCCAAGTGATTTTTAATAAATTCAAGAAAAGGCGATTATCTACTTACATTTTGATTGTGACTTACAACTGCGTGTGAATATAAAAAATACTGGTTTTTCCCCAAACTTCTAGTTTACTGGACTTAGTCTGTCCAAAATGAACATCTGTTCTGTCTCACTCTGTCCTCCTTCACGTAATTCTGATTTTATATCAGGAATTTCATACCCTTATAAAATCGTCAAAAATCCTGAATTCAGGGCAACTAAGCAAAATGTGGTGAGGAAAACCCGATTGACTGACAAGGCAATCATTTCAATCATATCAAATTTGTCAACATGATGTAAAACATCACTGAAAATGAACTTTTATATCGTCACAGACCCAGCTGACACGAATATATGTGAAAATGCTTCCTTTATTTCTAAGTTTCAAGAAAAGGAACAATCACTAACGTGTTATTATTCAAAACCATGATGATGATAACTTGGCCTTTTTTCTTCTTTCAGTACATGAGCCTGCGGTTTCATTTCAGTCTACGAATTATTTCATCAGTGTTATTTATTGTTCAAACATCGTTTTACATGGCAGTGACATTGATCGGTCCAGCACTAGCCCTTGAAGCAGGTGAGATTCACTTCTCAGAAAACACTACACGTATGTCACAATGAAAGGATGAATGATAAGCAATGATAATAAATAAGGATACTTACAACGATTGACCCCTTTCACCACCATGGTTTGGCCCAAACTCATTGTCATCAATAAGTGGCAATGGACCAGTCTTCAAGGAGTGGGGGTGAACAGGTAAAATCATGAAAAACTGTAACACACCTCATCCGCAGTCTGTATTCTAATTCGCCAGTTGATAGTCACGTGGGATGCATTCTTTTTGTGCTGATCCACGTAAACGACGTCATCAGGCATCATTTGTTGGAACTGTTGCCTGCAAGGTATCAGTTCCGAAAAATGATGCCCGCTGACGTCATGACGTCAAAAACGACATTGACGCTGTGCGCAGACCGGAATGTAAACAAAGATGTCGTCTGCGGCCGATCGAAACGATAGTCGAGAATTTTTTGGTTAATCCTACTTTCTGAAGAAGAATGCTTTGGTTTCCAATAAGGACTCGAAACGGACGAAAACTATAATCAAAGGTGCATTGAATGTTTTGCAGAAGCAATGCGATCCTGTTAGGAAAAAAGTTTTCTTACTGAACCACTCCAACATATTACATCATACTAGGCCTACATGAGACAAGTTTTGTGTATGGGACGTTCTTATGCATGGCTGCGGATGAGATGTGTTACAAAACACATATTGACTGGCCATAAGGGCAACAGCATACGTCTTTAACCCCTCGGGCCTGTGAGTCACCCCCAAAAACAGACTGTTTCCCGAGGCCATAGGCCGAGGGAAACAGTCTGTTTTTGGGGGTGACTCACAGTCCCTCGGGGTACAGACGTATGCTGTTGCCCTCGTGGCCAGTCAATATGTGTATACTGTTGTACAGCATAACATTCCTCTAAATATTAATTGCCATATCCATAGAAACACATTCTGTGGAAATAGCAGCCATGGTTTGACGGATATTGTGTGAAAAGTGAAAATCTTAAAATTGTTGAAAGAAAGTGCAAATAACCTTAATATTCTGTATTTATTTTTTATAGTTCTTGGGTTCGATGTATGGAAAACAGTCGTCATCACAGCTGTAATTTGCACATTTTATACAACAATTGTAAGTATTTGCTTCTGCTTATTGTTGGCTTTTTAAGTTGTTTTCACTTATATATTTCAATGATGTTTCCATTTTTAGCAATTTTATACTGTTACTTATTTGTTTAATCAACTTTCCTGGACCTGAAAAAACTTTTGCACATGCAATTTGGATCCCAGATCGTTTTTGCCAAAGGTGACACTGTGCATTACAAAACTCACTGGTGGTGAGGATAACATCATATCTACTCGATTTGATATTTATCAAAAAATTTTAATTTTCACCAGAAATTGTAATCAACAAGGAACAGGAAAAGTGATTGTAATACAAGTTGTCACAAAGTCTGCCTCACATTTCTTTCAAGTCTTTGATCTTCTTTGGTTCTTACTCTGAGTATTTTTTTCTTTCTTGAAGAACCATCAGGATGTAAATACAGTGCTAGCAAAAATTTTTAGTGAAAAAGTACCATTTTCTGACTTTCTATATCACTTTGTGAACCTTACTTCTCACAGAAATTGTATTTTTATGCATTGTACCATTTGTGAGTGAAATTCATCACTTAAACTGTAACCCGTGATAATCATGGTTCAAATTAGTCTTTCATGTATTGTTGTCCAAATACACAAAGTTCAAATGATCTTTTATGCCTACCAGTAATATTTGAACCAGCAATTAGTTCATTCAGAAGGCACCAGCATCTTTCACTGGAGTGAACACACTGTTTCAAAATCTGTACAAGTGTATTTTTATTGAAAACTTTGAAAATTTATGGGCATTTGCAAGATTCTGCTGATAAAATTTGTATTTTCTGTAAAAGTGCTTTTAAGGCTATTCACTGGGATTTTATTTTGCTGCTGTCGCTAAATGATGAAATCCTTTAAATTAAATTGCAGCAAAAATTAAAAATAATAATGAATTTTTATTGCTTTACTGACAAATCTGTGAATTAAAATCCCAGTGAAAATGTCTCAAACATCGAGATAGTGATATTAAATCCTTGTGTAAATTCATGATTTACAGTGTAAAATAACATGATAATCTCTTTGAAGTAGATATTTTTACAATCCTGTGTGCTCAAACCATTATTCATAAATCTTCTCTCTGTAGGGAGGTATGAGGGCAGTCATCTGGACAGACGTGTTTCAATTCTTTGTCATTGTTGGTTCTTTTGTCACCATCATTATTCTGGGAGTAATCAAGGCTGGAGGTATCGTCCATGTGATGGAGTTCAACAAAGACAACGGAAGACTCAACTTCATGGAGTAAGAATATGCAACCATTAACTGAGCTTTTTGTCGTTGTTGTCAATTCATGTCAACTTTCTATGCACTTCAACCCTTACAACACTATTCTTTGGCTTGGTGTTTTTGTTATTAACCCTTTTCATGCCAGACAGTATCACTTCCCCATTTGCCAAATCAGTAAAAAGCAGTATTGCGCCAAAACCATATGTATTTTCACCCACTCGGCTTAGTCTGTTATAGCATCTTTACTCTCGTGATTGTAAAGAAATGGAATTTTTCTCCTTACAGTTGAATCACTATATTTTTGTTTGAGTTATTTGAACCTAAGTTACAATGATTCTGTTTGTGTTGACTTCTTTGTAATGACATGTTGGTTTGGCACTTTTCAGGACCCCATTTGGTGTGACAACTCGGCTGTCTGCTGTGGCACTGGCCGTTGGTGGCGGTATGAATACATTTCCGCTCTACATCAGTCAGACTGCAGTACAGAGATATGCTGCTTCCAAGACTCTGAGACAAGCCAAGTTGTAAGTAGCTCCCAAAATCATTTCATAATATATAATTTTAATGAATCAGGAATGATTTTAAAATGTACTTGTGATAATAATCCAGCACATAAATTCTGGCTAGCTGAATTTGAATCATTTTCATTTTTTGCGAATTCATAAAGAACCGGAAGGGTGTGTGACTTGTCTCTTGTCTTTATCAAAAAAGTAAATGGTAAAATTCACCATATCAGCCATGACAAAGGTCATGTAGACAAGTCAAAGTGCTAATGTTGTTAACTTTTTCTGTAAGAATAATTTATACATGATATTTCAAATTCATGTTACCAAAGTTAATTGTGTTGAATTGTTTGTTAAATAAGGGTAACTGATTGTTTACATCATAACATAAATAATAATTTTTCTAATTTTTCAGAGCTGTGTTTTTGAATATGCCATTTCAGCTCATAATGTTGCCAATGGTGTACTTCACTGGTCTAGTTTTGTATGCATTCTACAATAGTAAGTTTTGTCATTTTGTGTCCTAGTCTCATTCTCATCCCATGAACCTCATCAGCAGTTGACCTTTGACACGTCATCAGCAGTTGACCTTTGACTCTACAAGCTGACACATCAAAGCCATCAACTATTTCCATGATCACATTTTTCCTCACCTCAACTACTGCATGTGACTTTAAGGTAGAACGTGCCTCATGGACAGATAGTCAGACTCAAATTTCTACAATTCTTTTCTGATCTACCACCATGGGGGCTCATTTTGAACCTCAAGAAAGATGAACTTTCACCAGCTTAGTTTTTTTGAACATCCAAAATTTAATTTTCCACCACAGAGTTAACACTTGAATGGCTGCCATTTTGAATTTCGAAAATCGCAAAATTTTGGGTAATTTGTTTCACTATTTCCAAACTTTGCACGGTGACCCCCTATTTTTATTGTTGATGTGGTAAGAGAATGGTTGACAGTTTCATTCAGGAAAGTTTGACAAAAGTTTTAAATCTTTCACTTTCACTACCTCAATCAGTGTGATATGTTTGTGGATGGGTATTTGAAGCATGGTGTATATTACATGAAAAAAATTGATCTCTAGCTGGATATGAAATTATGGAAACAATCTCTGTCAAATGATTAATTTAGTATACCAGCATCCAAATTCAAAGTGGAATATCAGATGACATGAAATTATTATTCAGTTATGCTGTGTTCTAAATCTCCTTTTTGATTGCAATTCTGCCTCAAGTATTGGAACTGATTTCAGTCATATGGTGTATTTTCCCCTCGTTTTTACCAATGTTGATTGAAGACAGATTCTACATATTATATCTCAGTCATTCTGATTGAGTCTGACAGAAATTTTGAGACTTTTCAAGTTATTTTTAACGTCGCTTATTTTTCAAGATAGCGACGTTCAAAACAATTTGAAAAGTCTCAACATTTCTGTCAGACTCAATCTGAAGGACTTGATCTGTGAATTTTAGTCCATCAAAATATTTGTATCACAAAAATGTGTTAAGTGCTTATTATAAATCTGTTAGCTCAGTGTCAAGAATGATTCGTAATGCATGAAAATTGATTTTTATTCCTCTTTAAGTATTTACTCAGAAAGATATTCCAAACTCGATAGGGAATATCACTCTCCTGAGAAAAATTCAGTCTGATTTGTTTGAAGAAACCTCATCATTGATGACAATGCTACCATTGTATGTTTGTTTCAGATTACATGACTCCACTGATGCCACCATTGAATAATACCCTATTGAATTATACACATGAAACCAGTAAGTATACAAAGGAGTCTAAACTACACACTGGTCAAAGGTTCCTCTGCCATGTTTCATCAGCCTGTACTCTGCTGGTCTTCCAGGTTTGAACTTGTACTCAACCATACAGGCGTTTATTCCTCATGACAGTAAATATGTAGCCACTTTTCAAGTTTATATATGTTGTGACTGATCAGAGGAATATATACACGCATAATGTACACAGACAATCACATACATCCACACACACACACACTCACACGACATGGTCATAAACCTCTGACACTTACATACATGCGAAATAATGCTCATCTACATTTCCAACAACATACATGTACATACCTTTGCCACACACTCAAATATATGCTCACCAACACTTGCACACACCAGGGTATCACATTCATTTACATCCTCCCAAAAGTTTGTGGGCTCTAGTTACTTCATCTTTCTTGCATTTTCCTCGAAATCTCATACTACCAATGATTATGTAATGTTAACACAGACAGGAACATGACCGCGATTCTCAGAGATTAATGAGAACATGTCAGTTGCCCCAGAAAGGACTGTGAGGGCGCCCTGTAGCTTGTAAACTTACCAGGATCTAATGTAACCAGGATCTGTTGACAAGGATCTTTGGAAGATTTGCATGGCAATTGAAAAAATGTCTGCAGTTTTGTGTTATTTATAGTTCAGCATATTCTTTGTCTCATGAAGTCAAAACTTTATCATTTATTCATACTCCTGAAAACTCGGGCGGAAATAATAATAGATTTTGTAAAGATTCACGGTGTATCTCTTCATTAATTATTACAAATTTTTGCTGGTGCCATAGTTTCAGAATGAATGTAATCCTTTTTCTGACATGGGCGTACATAGCTGTTCTTCCAAGCATCCGCTACAAAGACTGCAGCATGTAATCTGGCCATGTGCCCTGTTTTCTAGGCCATGATTAGTAATCTCTTTTTAATTCACATGGATTGTTGACTAGTGAAGAGACCTTTATTGCATAAAAAAAACACAAAATATTGAAAAAAGTGATAAAGAAAACACTGAAAATTCAACAACAGAAAGTAAAACAAAATCATGGTTGTGAAGAGAAACAAAAAATATGATGTACTACAATTCTAATTGGAATCATAGAAGTAATTGTATAAACCTACTCTAGTCTATTTTCTTAGCAATATAATAATAGAAAATTGCATTAAATCAACAAATTAGACAATAAATCAATTAGTGAATACAAAACCAATAAAATGAATGAAAGGATATGTTTAGGACAGCAGCAAAGAAAAACAGTTCAAGTAGGCAAGTGAAAATAATAAAATAAATTCAGCAAAACAACCAGTGAGAGGTCATACATTCATTGATTTTTATTTAATAATCTTGATAACTTCATAGGATTTGATAACCTCTTCATTAAGCGCAAGACACAAAACATTAATGAAAGACAAATACATGCTGTACATTACCAAAGTCTTCAAGTTAACAATACAGAATGGGAAAAACACACCATCAGGAATCACAACAAATAACTTCAAGTACTGAGTTAATAAATAGTTAAAGCAAAGCCTGCTTGAAACTAACTTCATCTAAGAAAAATTGTAAGACCAGAGTTTTACTATAAACAAACTAACATTTCTTCAATTTTTATTTTTATTACCTTCTTGTATATTTATTACGTGGTTCCCAAGAGAATTCCAGTGTTTTGAGGCAGTATTTAAAATTATTTTGAGAAATGGTAGTAGGTGTACTTTTGGAGTTTGAAAATTTTTATTCAATCTTACTGATGTTTGATACCTATGTAGTGGCTAAGATTGTGTCTGCCATGGCCATGCTGTAGATCAAATATATTTTAAACAGGTATGGAGTTTGCAAATTTTATAAATGTCAAGTCCTAATTGTGCTTGTTGTTTTCATATTTCAGATTTTAGCAGCAGCCTTGCTGGCTACTACACTCCGTCTCAGTCAACTCTTTCAAATTTTACTTTGCTGTCTGGTAGTAAGTATAAACTCTACTGTCAACCAGAAAAAAGAGATTTTGTACAATTTTAGGCAAACCAATGCACTCCACTGAGTAGTAATCAACTCATTAACAGTTTAATTTGCATACTCAAACAATATTTATGAACATACTTTGCATATATGCATAAGTTTATTTAAAGCGCAGTGGTCGTCGCGCTGCGCATCCTCCTGAGGGGGTCCCCCTCTGTTGTAAACAAATCCAAGAACGCCGCACATGTTACGGGTTGATTGTAATGTTTGCGATATTGCCGCTTGTTAAAATGGCGGCTGATCTGTCACAAGCATACCAACTAACCAAATGTAACACGCAATAAAAGGTCAATTAATCTAAGTTAAATATCTGCTGAATATTGAACAATAATTGCACGCTGGATTGAGATCACATTTGCTCATGATTTTCTTGAATCAGTTGAATGGGGCTCGGCTACTGTTATCGCTCGAGCCATAGAGCTAGACGTACGCATGTGTACGCATGTATACGCCAACAGACTATCAACGACCGGGCTCTAGTTTTCGACATCGCTAGCGACATCGCTAGCAAGGACGAGAGCTTTCATTTCAAGAGGCCCGACAGGAGTACAAAGACAACAACCCAAACTACAGAAATCTACAGCTCGCAGAGCAATGCCCGCTGCAGCAAGAAGCATCTCTGCATCTGTTCCGTTCCGTGGTCTGTATGAACGTCCGTGTCAAACCGGGTATATGGCGCGCTACACTCGGCTGTGGAGAATCCAACTCAACTACAAAGTTTACCCCGTTTGGGGGTGCAAACGAGAATTCCGAGTACAGGTATCAAGTCAAGCGAAGGACCTTTCATAGGTCTTCTTGTTATGTGGGGGTTATCTCACTTGAAAGAGGATTCAGACCTACCCGGCAATCAGGAGGTACAACAACGAAGTTTGCCCAGCACCGGTAGGCCTACACCAGCTAGCGGTTGGATCACTGCCATGACCGTGCACAGGACCGGGGCACAGGATCTCTCGATACGTCTATGCACGGTGTAGCCGTGCAATTTTCCTGCCAAATGCCGCGAAAACCCGCTCGTTTGTCTACTGTTTCCTGTCATTTTACTATTTCTTACCACGTAATACTAGGAGAAGACATGGTGATCAACAGTTGGTTGTGGGCCAAGTCGTCGCGGGCCGGTACGTTGTGGGACCGGATTCTCTATATCCGTGTACGTCAACGCGGTGACCGTCTCCCAACAACATCTCCCGTGTCCTGCTCTGCCTTGCCGATCATGGTCTTGAGTGTAACTTTTGTGTTAGGCATTGTGCTTGTTGCTGGTCTACATATATAGGCACTGTTGATCATTTTAGTTATGTATTTTCACTGTACTGTACATAGCATTGTGTACAACCAGCGTGATCGCGCGCGATCAAACCTTTTTGTTCACTGTGTATGCGTGCAGTAAACTCAGCGACATAATGTGCTGAGTGTAGTGTCCCAATGTTCGTAGCTCTACACGAGTTTATAGATAGAAATACACCACTGAAGTTCGTTTCCGATCTTAATATTTTACTATTGCATGATGTTGAGTCTTACAAAGGCCTTAACAAAGTGGGGGACTGCTCCCATCTCACTCCTATTGAAGTTGAGAAGACTTATGTTTACAAAAATTTATGTTTATCAACAAAAAAATCACGCACGCGCAGCGCGACGACCACTGCGCTTTAAGAAATGAAACGTAAGATAGCAAAAAATTTGAAACTTCAGTGCAAAGTACACATTTCATTTATAGTGTGCCATTTTGAGATGTAAATAGTTTTAGTTTATCATTTTATAAGACTGATAGGATAGCCATGTGATATTAGATTGGGTGTATCAGCAAACACACTTGGATTTTCAGATTTTTTCCAAATGTTTGTCAAAAAAGACACCAAATGGAAAAAAATTTTTATATTCATGTTCTGTTTGACTCAGATATTAGTGCGGCAACGATACCTGATGGTGTTGAAGCAAGATATGTTCCAGATTACTCATCAGCAGATCAAGTAAGAACATATTAATTGCCGTTTCTACTGAGAGGCTGTGCAGAGGTCAGATTTAGTTGAAATCCAGTGCTTGGTGAAATTACAGTTCAAAACCATCCCCCAAAGTCTGAGGGGGTTTGAAATGAACATGGATTTTTGATATTTTTTGAGATATCATGATCAAAAGACTAACATTTTTATAAAAGTTAACTTTGTGAAAAATAAATAACTTGAAAGTTGTGTGAAAATAAATAATTGCCAAAGAGTTCACTGTATGTCCTTTGCTATTTTGACTTAGACTAATAGGGTTTCACTTGATCTATGCTGTTAGCATTATTGAAGCTGAATTCTGTCATTTTGATAGATACTATTTCAGTAATAACTATTGTGAAATGATACAGTCCATTAGAATGAGCCTCACAAGATATTCAGAAATTATTGATGGCCTTAAAGGACGTAATCAGTAAATTTGTTGTTTATCATTACCAGGAGGTTTCCATTGTCAAATGACTGAAAGTAAAATCTATAATACTAAAATCTATAGATTTTACTGTCATGTTGTTTATGCAGAGGTGTTTTACCCATTGAATCAAGAAATTATGCCGTTATATCTACAAATGATCTTACTGCTTTTGGTTGTCTTGTTTTCTTTCCTCATCAGATCATGGTTTATTTTGTAAGTTCACAATTTGGAAGGATACCGGGAATGCAGGGTCTCTTTGTTGCGTGTATCTTTGCCGGAACTTTGAGGTGAGACAAAATTTCTACATGTTGATACATGGATACATGTGACACACAGCAATGGGGTATTGAAACTGTCACTATCTGTTCCACTTATTCAAAATCACCATGTTTATTTGTGTCCTTCAAATATCATGTTGATGCATATTTTGTAAAGGCATGAGTTGGCACCAGATCATCTCATCAGAAGATTTACCCACCAGATTTCAATGGAAAACAAAAGGCTATAACACCTCCATGGTCTTCTTACAGACTAGAACAAAGCCGATCCCACCCATCGCGAACAGTGCCTTTAAGGAGTCTTCATTGGATGCCTTATTAGCCAAAATACACTGACAACTAAAAGACAATGATAAATTCTGAAATCTGAATTCAGATATCTGATTATCCAATTACATAAAGTCAAAAGGTTAACTCAGGTCCCCAACTAGGTTTCTATAACTCATTACATATTGCATGTTGTACTTAAAGGCCTGTGCCAGCATCAGATTGTCTCGCAGTGAAATCTACTCACTAGATTACAATTTCAATGGAAAACAAAAGGCTTTGACACTCCATAATCCTCTTATAGACTAAAACAAACTTGATCCTGGGGATCAAGTCCCTGGCCGTTAATGATACAATCTTCGACAACATTGACCTCATGGTAATAGATGAACATGGCAAGAAAGGACTTGGACAGTGAGGATGCTCAAGTGTGAACTGACATTATCCAGTGTTTTTCTTCCAGTTGTTACGGTATAATTTTGTTAAAGGATTCCCGTCTTAGGCATTTTGCGTCATTTGGTTTGAGTAGTGGTATTTATTTATACAGCATTCTTGTTGTGCTTTCAAAAGTACAACAAACATCATTTACATATCATACGTTTGTTTAAATATTACTCTTCTCCATCATCCACAATTTGTGCTTTAATTAATCTTGTTTGTGTTTATACACTACAGTACCATGTCGTCAGGGCTGAATGCGCTGATTGCTGTCACTCTTCAAGACATGGTCAGACAGTGGAGGAAGTGGGTAGCTAAAAGGACTGCTTCTGAGATCTATGTCAATGATGCCAGGGATACATTAATCTCAAAAGTTCTAAGTAAGCAGACTGTAAAAAAGTCATAATTTATTCAAATATGAGATTTACATGTGAAAGTACGGATGTGCCTTGAAACAGGATGGCTCTAACGTGTAACTCATATTTCCTACAAGTAATTAAAATCAGAGGTTGCCGTGCAAGTTTTGGTCCCGGAGAACTAAATTATCTGGAATTTACCTGTATAGGAAATTCAAAAAGGCTGTTTATTTATCCTATGGGAAAAATTAGTTGTTTGAGTAGGACAAGCAGCTCTATTTAAGTGTCATAGTCAGGATTAAAATACCAGAAAATTCTTGAAAAGTTACAAGTTACTGAGTTTAAAAAATGTGTGGAAATGTTCGCTATCAAGAGAGTGAATTTTAGCACTTGATGACTGACAATCATCGGATAAAAATCAAATAAAAGACCCTGAATTTAAACATTTGGTGAGAAATATTGTAACAACATTTACCCGTTGAACAAAGTGCAAAATATTACAGGTTGTTCACCACCTTTATCTGAAAATAAACCAATCAACTTGATAGCACTTTCAAAGGAGAACAAAGAACTAATACCTTGTGAATAGAGAATATCAACAAGGTCTGATTTGAGAACAGGGATCGTGAACTACTACTTCTCGGTGGAATGCACCATATAGATGGATATTCTGACTCTAAAAATTTTACATAATTTGTTTATTCTACTACTTGTTGGAACTCATTGTAAAATTTATGGAGAATAAAAGCTTTCACTTGCTCGATTTTGTGAAAATCAAAAATTTATTTTTTACCATAAAGTAGCACTGGAATGGCCGCCATTTTGCATTACAAATCTCTGTAAATGTTGGGCAAATTGTTTCTCTAGTATTAAACTTTGAAAAGTGATCCCTGATATTTACTCTTTATTTGAAAGGGAATGCGTTTAAAGTTTCCTCATGGAAAAAATGAGAAAAAAATTAACAGTGAAATTTTTCAATTTCTAGGTGCATATAGGATGTGAAAAATTTTTAAAAGGATTTTCTGTTTTCCATTTCAGCAATTGCATATGGTTTATTGACACTGGCTTTGGCATTTGTTGCTCAGTACATGGGTCCCTTCGTTGTTATCAGTAATACAATCTTTGGAACATCTGGAGGTCCGTTACTAGGTGTGTTCTCGCTTGGTATGTTCTGGAAACGCTCCAATGCTTGGTGAGTAGGTAGATCTAATGCTTCTTGTAAAGTTGGTGGTTCAAAAATCAACAAAATCATTTCCTTTAGTATTTTTCTAAATGTGGTCTATCCTATATCAAACTGTTACCACCGTAGTTTGGCCCAAATCGATTGTTGTAAATGGTGATTATGGGCCGGTTTATAGAGCATTGGGGAAGCGCAGATTAAACCATAAATCAGTTTCTCGGACCAAAAATACTTTCTCTGATCCATTTTTTATGGGGATATATACTATGTTTATTTTCCTATCTTCCTAATTCTGTTAATTAGATGTGATATCATATTAACATTTGAGTAGGCTGGTTAATGAAATGAAATAGACATGATTGATTTGAAATTTGTTGTCAGTTACCTGTATTGATTATCTGGTACATTGTATTGTGTACAGATTTGAGTACGTACACTCTCCAAAAGTCCTTGAATATCAGTACCTCTTTGAAAATGATATATGAAATGATATATAAATTATATTTTGGACCTCAAAAAGCCTTGATAGTCTTAAAGTTTTAAGTGGCATTCACTGTATTGACCCTGGACTCCATCACCATGAGGAATGCTAAATTTTTCTGTTGTTTTGCAAGTAATGAAGTGGAGTTTGTGTATCCATTCATGGATTGTTTAACTCTTGTCTTTTCCACAGTGGTGCATTAGTTGGTATGATCGTTGGCTTTGTATGTGGTCTGTGGGTGAGTGCCGGTGCTATCATCAACAAAGATGCTCTGGAAATTTACAAGGTAGGTCAACACATCTCATTCAATAAGTATAGGAAATATTGATAGTTAACCGTTTTCCTGCTAGACAGTATCACTTCCCCATCAGCCAAGTCAGTAAAAAGCGGTATTGAACCAAAACATGAAGTATTTTCACCCACTTGGCTTGGTCTGTTATAGCATCTTTAGTCCAAAAAAATCAACTTTTTAGTATCTCTGTTTTCAACAGCCTTCAAATGTACAGTACTATGTTAAAATACCCAATATGGAATATGTTGTGTTTCATTAATTTTAACCATTTTGACCTGGTGATGAAATATGGACTTGGCAGGAAAAGGGTTAAAATACTCACGACAAACAAAGATCACTTGGTTTGACCTCAAACCCCCTCCCTTCTTTCCTTGGCAAACATTTGGAAGAATGAAAATCTGACAACAAAATTAAGATTTCTGTCCCCCAACATGATGACTTGTTGAAATAGGTTGTTTGACTGTAGACCTACTTATAGACATTGCAATACAAATGGCAGTGTGATTGAGTATCATGGGTATCTTTGGTTTCCATGGCATCACCATGACGTATAGTCAGTAGAAATTTGTTTATGTTGATTGAAATACCACTAAACCTCCTTTTCCTCAAATACAATGTTTAGTCTTTCATGCATACATTTCAAGAATTCATGGCTGTTATGTAGTATTAGGATTTCCCACATGATTATCTCTAACTCAATGTTTTTTGTCATAGGTCATAAGCCAGTAAACGTTACCATGGTTTTCCAACCAGTGTACAAAGGCTTTCCTTTGAAATACATCAGCCAAAGTAATGTGTGAATTTTTTAGCAGCACTGATGCCCAAATCTCGATAAAAGTATATGACTCAGATTTGTTTATTAGATGTCATGTGCCTAGCTAGCTGAAATTGAATAAACTTTACATCCTGTTCGTTTCACCTCTTTGTTTTGCAGTTGCAGAGTAGGAAGGGCATTGTGTTATCCATAATCAGTTGGAATCTACCCATAATGCATCACTGCCCCCTGATTTAAATCTTGTTGAGAATGAACTTTGCCATAGAAACATGAATGATGCATGTTAGATCCAGTTGGCACCATTTATATGTATAGATATCACTTCTCTATTTTGATCAAACACTTTCCTGTTCTGTATTTTGCTCAGTTGTCTTTCATGTGGTACTGTACATTCTCCTGGTTGATCACTGTCATCCTTGGCGCCATAGTAAGTGAAATTTACAGATACTTCAGACCAGAAATAAGAGACCAAGAAATAAATCCACTTTTGTTGGCAACTTTCCTCAGGTAAGTTTTTCATTTGAATTTTGCAGCAAAGTGACTCCAAAATAATCAAATAAGCACTAAGGAGTTTATGGTTCCTTGGTGCTTGACAAAGCAAACTAATCTGCCAATGATATTGCAATTTTCAGTTCCAATAAAATTTGCCAAAGACAACATAGATTGCAAGAGACAATAAGGCGTGTAGTTACAGTTCGAACGACTCTACACACACATGCACAAACACATACACATCAATCTTTATTGTCTTTGGCCAATTTTACTTGTGTTCTTATCAGTAATTCTGTGGTAGTTGCTGGTGTTGTATCTGAGTATGTGTAGTATGTATGTGAGATGTGCGGAGGAAAGATTTGCCATGATAAACGCAAACTGCACTCAGTTAATTCTTACAAAATTTCTTGTGTAGATTATTTTCATATCTTTATAGATCTATCTACATTATTTAAAGTTATCTTTCAATGATACTATTATTTTATTACTATTATACAATTATTTATGATTCACACTGAACTTCGATATAAAAGCCATTGGGTGTTAAACAGAACAGCGCCCTCGGTGGCCAATTTTGTTGTAATTTGCTTTTTGTCATTCACGGCTTGGTTCATAGATTCTGGCCAAACTATTGAAGATTATCATTTGTAAATTTAATGACAGAGTTATTGATTATTTTTGCAAGTCCTAGAAAAGTTTGCATGTTTCACTAAATCATTAAAAGCTACAACATCAAGACGAGAGTGCACGCAGATGCCATATCAACTGTAATATGTATACTTTGATTTATCAATCAAATGCATGGATGAAGGATATGAACTCACTGGCAAATTCTTTTTTTTTTTTTATTTTTTTTTTTAGACCAAAAAATGCTGTTGAGAATGTTAATGAATCTGAAGAGGAAGAGACAATTAAACTTGAACAAATGAAAATTCCCAATGGTCATCATGCACTTAAAGAAGATGAAGATTATGATGATCCACATCACGATGACGCTGTAGCTGAAAAGAAGACGGCACAAGAATATCTACTCTAGCAGTGTTTGAAACGTCAAACTCAACAATTATTTTGATTTTGTGTTTTTGAAAAAATGCAGGTGTTCATTCATACTTTTATTGGCATTATTTATTCTAACCTAAGGGTGTTGTCTTTCTATTCTTTCAACTCTTTTTGTCAAAATTATCAAACATATATATAAACACCCTTGCTCAGGTCTCAGAATTGAAATCAAAGTTTTTTCATGAAGAGTGCCCTCTATAGTTGTATTCCATGACATTTTACTACAGATTTTTAGTATACAACGAATAACAATATTGCCTCAATGGTGTCCAAGTCTTTCACAATAGGGTATCAACCAAGATACAAAAACACTTAAATTTCCCTCAGTTTGGTTTTAATAGTGACCACTGTGTCAAAAATTGTCAGGTAATAGTTTCAGATTGTTGAAAAAATATATAATTTTCCTTTAGTGAATGTGGTTGAGTTGTTTGTTGTAAATTGTTCTTGAATTTTCTATTTGGCATGACTGTGAACAGCAATGCAAGGCATCAATGGATGCTATTATCCTTCTAAATTTATCTGATCATTAGCTATTCATGTCAAAGGAACATATTTATTCATCTCATCTTGAATATATGAAGATAAAAACCTTGAAAAATGTTTTATGTCCTTCTATTTATGTCTTTTCAATACCAGATACTCCATTTTGGGGGTTTGTTTTACACAAATGTTCCAAAACTGAAGCAATTCTATTCTAACCTAAGGGTGTTCTCTGTCTATTCTTTTCAATTTATGGGTCCAAATTATCAACAATATATACAAACACCCTCGCCCAGGTCTCAGAATTCAATTTCAAGTCTTTTCATTAAGGGTGCCCTCTACAGTTTGGTTCAAAGACATTTTACTACAGATATTTAGTACTCACAAATAACAAGATTGGCACAGTGGAGTCCAAGTGTCTGTCAGGATGGGGGTATCCAAGACCAACAAACATTGCAATTTAGGAAATCTACATCCCTCTGTTTGATTTTAATATTAACTGTTGTGATCAAAACTGCCAGGTAATAATTTGAGATTATTGAAAAAATAGATAGCATCCCATTAATGATTGTTGTAGAGTTGTTTGTTGTGAATATTTCTTGATTTTTTTCTTCATTTGTAATGACTGAACAGCAATGCAAGGCATCAAATGATTATCCTTCTAACTTGTTGGATCCTACGACTCCTGTTAGAGGTCTTCAAAGAGCACATATATTCATCTCATGTTTAATTTATAGAGATGAAAACCCTGAGGAATGTTTTGTTTATTCTATTTATGTGTATTGTAAATTTCCAAATTCTCTTTTTAGGGAACTTTTACACAAAGATTTCAAAACTTGTCTGCAATTTGCACCAAAAAAATTGTTTCGCAAAACATTTTTTCAAGGACCAATGTTTGTCTTTCATAATCATGAAGTGCAAAACAGTAACTCGTCTTTGAATGAGTATTTTTACTATTTATATTTGATAAATATTGGAGATTTTATGTAAACTCATGTATGAATGTTTGCTTAAAAAATGTAAGACAGCATACCTGCATGCCACCTTACAAAAGTCATTTATGATTTGAACTTTCATGCGATTTCATAATGCATTGCATGGCAACATATCATTTTTTTGTCAAAATGTTGCCAAGAGGTAATTTACATTTGGATTCTATATTTTGTGTTTGCAAATGAACCTTCTTTCTTCAAGAACAGTCTTCATATTCAGTTGCTTTTTAATTTTAATCAGCATGAATGGGGTAGTACTTGCACACACACTGTTTGGGGGCAATACTGACACAATTACATCAGGCAAAGTTGCCATAAAACCTAATAGTTGTGAGATCATGGACGGGTGGAAACTTCTTCCATCTGTGGTGATATGTAAAATGTAATTGTATTCAGAAAGTAAAAGATATTAGATAGCACCAACAATGAGAATTGCTTTAGTGAGTGTGGTATTTAGTGTGTACAGCAGATGAATTTGGTATAAGTATTGTACCAACTAAGTTTACATTGTGTCTTTATTTATTTGTATTGTCATTTGATATGATTGGGAAAAATATCCGATAAGAAATTTATACAATTACTTGGCTGTGAGATCCTGACGGCACAGTCAAAGGCATAGTCAAATGAATTCTGATGTGCGATGTCACATGCACACACCTTGTGAAGAGATTTGACTCTCTAAAGCCTCAGGAGATTGCTTTAATGTTTGAAATTTATGGCTGTAGATATCAAACTGAGGTTTAAAGAACTGAAAAAGAGCAGTCAATTCATCAGATTTACCATGAAATCTTTGACCCTGATTTTGAGCAGATGCACTCTAAAGCTTGTTCTTGTTCTGATCGATACTCTTCTGAGGAGCCAATCAGAACCAAGGCGCACCAATACACTACAGCATGCCGCACACTCAGTAGTTTTCTAGCATGTCCTAGATCAGTTTGAAAAAATGCCGCTGACGAAACTTGAAATTCACCAGGCAAGTGAATTACAAATTTATGTGAAAACGTTTTACAATTATGTTATCGATAAATTAAGGTCACAAATAATTTAATGGTCAAATATTGGCCACTGGTACTTCAATAATAGGTTCAAAAGATGTGAAAAACAATACCGCTTCAGTGTGTATGTTGCCATTTCCGTGTGTATTGATGTACAGAACTTTGTATTTCACGTTATTTTGTGGTTAATGTAGCTTGTTTCTGTACATTTGATACAAAACCAAGATTATACATTCCTCATCTGCATTTTGGCCAACTCAACTCTTTACCATGTTTGCTCAAAAAAATGAGTCAATCAGGGATTTACTCATTGACAAGCAGAATGCTTGTGATTAAAAACAAAAGATTATGTGGCTAGTTTGCTGAGGGCACACTTCAAGAAGTTCAGTGTGTCAACGAACCTGCATGTGTTGTGTATTTTGCAAAGCTCTGTTAAAGATATATATAGGTGACTTGTGTTCATAGTTTATCCAAATGCATGGAGTATATTATAATTGAACATTTGTAGCAATAAACTGGATGTTTTGTAATAGAAAAAAAAAACTTGTTCTGTTGTATCATTTTGGATTGAAATGAAGGACTCTCCCAGATCCTTCCTGGGGGTCACAATAATGTTTTCTATAGATGTTGGTATCAGTTGAAGCAAAGCTTGGTTTTGGGGTTCAAGAACAAAGACACCGACAAGTAGTCTGTATGTAACCAACCACATTTTTCCTTCCATGCCAAATGACTAACTATCCATCTATATGCATTTCAGTCTTTCACAAGATGACTCATTTTATTCTCAGTGGCTCTTAATCACATCTATTTCGCAGTATAGGGTGGACAGTAGTGGTGCTACTACAAATTACCCACAATTCTCTTTGATCTGTAATCTTGAAGGTTACCAGTTTAATAGCTTTCCTTTTCTACATATTAGCAATAACGAGAAGCATCCTAATAATTATTCAAATTCATATTATGGTACAGATTTTAAAATCACTGTCAAAACAAAAATGTCATGGTCTGCAGCAATCTGATTAAAATCAGATGTAGTACAGCGACGTCTCTGTACTTGAGCGGTTTTCTCTTGCTGTCGCCTCTCACTACAGCAAAGAGAAAACCGCGCAAGTACAGAGACGTCGCCGTACTCTACATCTGATTTTAATCAGATTGGGTCTGCAGGTACTACAAATACCAAACAACTACATTGGTCATTCTCTAAGAAAAGCTAACAAGTAAATTTCTTTTGTTAATATCCTTTGGAAAAATATCTTTTTGTTTGACAAAACAGGTGCAACTAGTCTCCCTTATTTACACAATTCTTTATTGTTTGAGGACACAGCGTTTGAAAAATTTGATCAAACTTCTATCTCCTCTCTCAATCAAACATATTCTTTCAATTTATATGAAATGGGAATTGAGAACAATGGTGAGCTTAAAAGCACGTTTGCATATTTTAAAAATTAGTCTATAAATTTATCTACACATGGAAGGCATGCCAGACTTCACTGAGTAATCTCTTAGGGTACAAATCATAGTGAATCATGGGATATCTCCAGTACTGTGGGCTGTGTCAGTGTTGACCTTCCCACTTCATGCTGACCTAGGAGCCATATATGAAAACAGCAAATCCAAATTCTGCAAGTTTAACAGTGCTTCCGTCAGAGTTATAGGGCTTTACAAGCTGTAATAAAACATTATTGCAGTGTAGATTGGGAATACAGAATGATTTGTCACAAAGTATTTGTATTTGATGTAGAATGTGCCTCAGGGACAGATATTCAGACTCAAGACTTTTACAATATTCTTTTGGCCTTCCACTTGCTTGTCGAGGCTCATCTTGAAGCTTATGGAGTAAATACAGTTTGCACTAGCGTAATTTTATGAGAACAGGGAATATTATTTGTCCAAATAGAGATAAAACAGGGATGGTTGCCATATTGAATTTCAAATATTTGTAAATGTTGGGTCATTTGTTTCTGTAGTACAAAAATTTGCATGGTGACCAACAATTTTATTCTTGATTTTGAAAGAGAATGATTAAAAGTTAATTGTTTGAGGAAAATTTAAGAAAAAGTAAAGGCTTTCATTTTCCGAGGTACATTGGACTTCCTTAATTCACAGAGTAGGCACGTCGTCATGACCACACTGGGAACCTAGACATCTGCTGATAAAATGGAAGAGCACTATTGCTGATGTTTGAATCACATTGATGTCCCTGCAGGCTCATGTAAAGGAACACCATACAAACTGGATGGTTGTAAATACCAAGCATGTAGTGAGTAGGCAGCTAAATGTTAAACCTCTCCTACATTGCATGCCTTCCTAGTATGTAGCCAAACAAGAGCCAACTGAAAACTGTCAGTCTGTGCCACACTTCCTCCAATCTCACACTGCATTCACACTGCAATCTATGTGTAGACAAAAATTAAAACCAACGTCCCTGTTATTTTTCTGAACCTTGTAGATTTTGGCACAATTCCAATCCCTGGACCTATTAACTTGCAGTATTTACCTGAAGTCCTGCTACTGAGCGATTTTCAGATTAAATGACATGATGGGCTTGGTCATGTTACAAAAGAGGTATATAAAAACGCCAGACAGTGGAAAATAGAAGTATGTAAACTACACGACCTTGGTTCTACAGGGAATTGCCAAAATCACAAAATCAGAAAATCTTTGAAAGCAAACAAAATTGTACAAATCATCTGTGGTATGGTTTTCTTTATGAAAATTTTACCCAAATTTGACTCTAAACATATTTTATCATGTCAAATGTTTCGCAAAAGTTCAGTTTGTGTACTCAAAATTCATGACAGTCAAAATGTCAACATCATTTGACTGAATATGAATAAATTTCAGATTATTACGAGTGATTCCTGAATTAAGACTTTACCAAAATTGAAAAAAATATGCCCACATTTAAAATACTGCTCATGATCATTTCATTGTGGTTTTCATATACCATGCAGACACTGTGTGAGAATGTGAGGGGACCTGTAAACTGAATTTCAGTTTGTGTGTGATGTGAAAAAGTGATCACATGAGCGTACGAGAGTGAGTGCTTCATGAACTCTACAATGTGCGCAGGGGTCACAGTCAGAAAAATGTAACAACTTAGCACGGTTATTGAACCACTATTTTTTTAACCGGGATTTGGCCGAGTGGTTCTGTCTGTTCATTCTCTGCCAGGACTGGATGCTATATGTTGTGAGTTTTCAAAGCAATCCTGGAAATATTTTTCTTTTGTCAAAATTTCCATGCTTAATTTTAGTAAACTACCGACAGAAGAAATACGTGAAAAATTGAAAACGAGTGAAATTGACAATAGTTTACATTGATTATCTTTGCAAGACTATGGTACATATGTTTGCTTTTATTATTTCCCTTAGATTGTTACCAAAAATCACAGGTAAGGTTGATGGAACATATGGTTTGGATTTCTTGTAGTCAAATTGTTAAGATAATTAAACTTTGAAGAAAAACTGTGATTGACAAATTGATGGAAGTACTGAGTGGCATGGAATACCCACATTAACGCATGTGATATGTAAATTATTATTTATGCTGCGAGCATGGCACATAGTTCTAAACATACCGGTATAGTACAAGTACTAGTGCTCGTAGAATGTATTAGTCTGGGTCTATGAATTGAGCAGTAGATATTGCGCACCTTCCCAATAGAGCAAGGTCCCATTGCATAGCAATATCAAGGATCATTCAACACAGACAATATCAAGATTTAAAATATATGTTTTATTCTTCATAAAAGTATTTCTTGCTTTTATTTTCCAATTACATACAGCATATTGCCAATCAAATGTATGTATTCTGTCAACCCAAATGAAATAAAATGACATTTCCAAATATTTAGAAGATCATGATTTTGTTTCACAAAGGATTTCTGAATGGGGCTTTTCGCAAATGACATAGTTTTCTCATTAATATGCAAAATAAACATTTGTCCCAGAATTTCAATTATTTTTTTTTATGTATCTGTCAACGCAAAGTTACATCTTTGTTCATTATAGAGTATCACATTTGTGATCAATCTCTTCTGAGAATTCAATATTTACTGAACATGAATGAAAGTGAAAAGTGTATAATTTATATTACTTTGTACTGGTCTGCAAGTGAGACAGTTATATTGATTGCACACTTTTGAGTTGTGGAACTTCTTGTTCACTTGGTCTGTTTGTTGACAAGACCATAAAACATAGAGTTTCTATCGTTAAGTAACAAGGCAGGTGGTGCAAACTCTGCAACTTTCCCATCATGCATCACTAACACCCTATCACTGTCAAGAATTGTGTTGATACGGTGTGCGATAGTGAGTACAGTACGGTCTGTGAATTCCTCTCTGATGGCTTTTTGTATTAGTTGATCTGTCTCTTGATCAACACTGGCTGTGGCTTCATCAATGCAAAGTATCTGGGGGAAAATCATGAGAAAAAGTTAAAATTTAAGAATAGCAAAGGAGATGATGAGAACTTGATCTGTTTGCAACAAATGTCTCAAGATGACAAATCAAAACCAGAATGTTGACAGCCCTGTAAATCCAAGAAAGAAAGTTGATTTTACATATGAGATATCGTAAACAGGTAACAATAAACTCTAAACAATTTATCTTCTTCCGAAAACTCATCCTTGAATATAGCTGTTATACGTAGTGGTGCTGCGACGTATCGATTGCACTCAGGTCAAGGGTCATCATCACAGACCTTGTTGCAATGACGCTTGACCTGAGCACGATCGATACACCACAACACCCGCATAATCACAGAATTTAAACAACAAAGTATATGCACAAGCTATCAAATGTGTTTAAGCAACTCAAAAAACATAGCTGTATGAACAACCAAGTTTAATACCTTGGTAGGTAATTTGGCGAAGTATCAAAGGAAATACAATATGTTGTATACTTGCTGCTCTCCTTTCTTTTAGGAGAAATGAAGTCATTTACAACATGTAGCATAATGAAAACACAAAACTTCAAAGATTATCTTTCAAGAGTCATCCGGCAAACCACCCATACTATGCGATATTTCATTGAAGTTTAAAGAAAGAAAGAATTTCAGACTTTTGCCACTGGGGGCGGGAACAGTATCCTTTACTGAACTCAAAAAACATGTAAAGTACATTGTATTGGACAACATCAATTTATACTTTGTCTGCATCTGACTAATTAAATTGAGTTCATCCACTTTTTAAACTGTCAAAATGTCTGACTGACATTCCCTGATACATCAACATCAAATGATATGAGGCTCTCTAAATGTGAAACACTGAATTTAAGTACAGTTTTCATATGGCTGAAACCTGTTATTCACTTTTAAATGATACAAATCACTAACACAAAGGAAATTTAGCATCATTTTAACACTGGGCATACTTTTGAGATTGACCCCATTGATTGACTTCAACCAGTGTGTCTAGTTTTGTTCTTTAAAATGTCCAGAACAGATATGCGTAGTATGTGTAGTTTTCAAAAAGTCTCTAGTCTACAATTGATGGTATTTTTTACTAATTCCACAATTCAATCATTTCTTGCTTGCTTGCTTACAGACATATCATTTTTTCTGTTTCTATACACCTTTTTTACATTCTTGTCATTCATTTGTCTTTAAACAACACATTTTGGGGTGAGTAAGATTTTAGATCTTTGTTTTGGGAAAAATTATGACACCCTCATACAGTATATAATAAACAGGCTTATACCAGTATTCACTTAAAAATGGCACATTATCACTGAAGCATAGATATCTGTAAAATTCCTGTTAACTTTCTGTTAGCACAACAAAGTTGCTGACCTTTGCGTTTGTCAGAAGAGCTCTCGCCAGACACATCAACTGCTTCTGTCCAACAGAGAAATGTTTTCCTCTTTCTGCAACATCAGCTTCAAGTCCTCCTAGAGCTTGAACTGCTGTAGTCAGATGACAACGATACAGGACACTCCATAGTGCAGTGTCTGGGTGCTCACCAATGGGATCTAGATTTTCCCGCACAGTTCCACTGAAGAGAAATGAATCTTGGGGTATGATTACCAGTCTTGACCTGTAAGGAGGAATAATAATTGTTATTCCTGATCTGTGAATACATAAAACAGACAAAAAATTTTACAAGAGAAGCACCACTTTATGATGGTGTATGTGTATACTGTATGTGTGTGTGAATAGATTGCTGGTTCATCTGTAAAGTTGGTGTTATCAATTAATATAAAGGCAAAATATAAATCTTGAAATTATTTTCTCTACACAACCATGGTTTATATATCTTCTCTACTAAACAATGATTTTATCCTATTGCTTTCCACAGTGTCGTTGCCCCGACACTTATAAATGGGGTGCTTAAAATTTGAAAATTGGATTAAAATATTGTATCAAGTCACACCTGAGTTCATGGAGTGATATGTGTGAGATATCAACTCCATCGATGACAACATTCCCACTTCGTATCAAAACCATCCGGAACAACACAAGAAGCAGACTAGATTTTCCAGACCCTGTCCTTCCAACAATTCCTATTTTCTCTCCTGGTTTTGTGGAAAATGACACTCCATTCAAAGCATTGGGAAGGCCTGGTCTGTATGCCATGTACACATTGTTGAAAGAGATGCATCCGGAGTCCGGCCACGACATGGAAGACTGTATCATCAAAGAAATTGTAAATAAAATATCTATGTTAATGCTTGTATAGTCTTGTTTTTATGAAAGTTAATTTTCCACAGAAACGTTCATATAATTGAAGAAATTGTATCAATGTAAACGATTAATAGCTGTAATTTTTTATAATATTTTCATACTTTTGTCACAGAAATCATGTTACTTTTCTCCCTAAAGTTTGTTGACATACATCATATTAACGTTGTTGACATACTGCATTGTTTACAATATATGCAATGTTCTAACAAATATTATATTACGAGCAAAATTTCTTGAGTCAAGAGGAACACTCTTGAGTTAGAGACATTTCAGATTAGCATTGGAGGTACACTTCCTTACTTGGTTTCTTCACAGCTCTTTGTAGTCTGCCAAGTCCTTTGATTCAACACCCTCAATGACAGCACCTGGCAAGGTGGCAATGATGTGCTGCCAATGCATAGGTAAACTGGTGCTGACTCACCTCACTCACCTCACAGGCACTCAATGAACATAGTCTTTGTTCAATGTTTTCAATTTGGGAGGGCAAGTCTGTGGTAAATCAGACAAATTTGGATGATTTTCCAGACGAAATTTCCAAAGATTTTGAGAAGAGACTATATTATACCTGCAATATAGCATGATCTTTTTCATCGGGTGTGTCTTCAATATACTGAACTGTTCTCTCAACACTAACCATCTCTTTCTCAGTCTCAGTGAACATTGACACTACACCAGACAGCAAACTAGTGATGGACAATGCATAGGAGATAGCCAAACCAACCAGACCTGTCATATACCATGGAAGACAAAACCAAGCTAAGATCATTAAAGCTGATCTCACGAGGTAAGATACTTGAAGAAAGAAAATGCTGTGCAACTTAAAAATGCTTCTTTTATTTATCATTTTGTTAATATGCAGTCTGACTTGTATCTTGACAGTGAAAATCTTGTGGAGTTACCCTGTTCAGTCCATATTATCACTCAATATCAACAGAAAAGTCAAGGTACCCAGAATATCAGAGTGACAGACAATGCTGACACACAAGAGTATGATTTGGGGTCATCAAAATCTGTTAAAATACAGTACATAGGTTATTTTACTTTAATGGTTCTTGACCTGACAACAACAGATGAACATAGAAGGAAGAGGATTGTATGTCACACTTTGGTACAAATGTCAGATCCTGTTCACTTTCGATAAAGAACTGAAAGTCATATTTGAAGTGCCTGAAGAGTAGAATGTGTCCTCAATCTTACAAATAACATGTATAAAACAATGAGAAAGGAAACACAAATAATACACAAATTATCAGATCACAAAACATAGCTTAAGCTGTACCAAGTAACTTTTCAATAATAAATGAGAAAAATATCAACTATTTCATTATTACCTGGATTAACTGTCTGAAAATGGTGCTCCAAGACAGCAATGAAAGCCACTCCAGTAACCATAGCAACACCCAGCATCTGAAGTCTGATTCCTAACCACTGGCCGGCTACCATGGTACAAAACTGTGCTCGCTGGTTGATTTCTAGTCTGTCTTTATTTTCACTCTGAAATCTAAAGAATATCCTTTCACATGTCATGATCATTTTACTGAATTTTTGTCTAAAGCATACCTTAAACACTGAATTTGCCTACGGTTGCAATATGACCTACAATATGCCAAACAGGATTGAGAAAAGTGAAGTTCCAAAAGGTTTTACGTAATTAGCATCACATTATCTATTTGATATTTTGACTTCCATAACAATTACAATTTTTTAATTTTACATATCTGATTCTTGTGTTGATGACTTTGCACAAATGGGAATTGCATAAATACCATAAATACAAAAACACCTCACTCTGACTCAAGAACTGCCACGCACAAATTTCAATGAATGTCAAGTTTTCTGATCTGCAGAGCATTCAACATTTTTCATATCAATGCCCTAAGAATGAGATGTTACTATAGATCTTGAGTTGAATATAATTGCAGGCAAAAGCATTGGCTGAGAGATCAATTAAAGGTCAGACAGAGTTACACGCAGGTCAGCAAGAGTCAAATATGCATGAATGGATAAATGAAAATTTTACATTATAAAGATTAAATGTAGGTACACACAGACCATGGTATGTTTTAAAATGTTTTATCTTTGTAATGAAAGAGGTCTTCTGTTATGTCATTCAAAGCCGCTATGACTTACCTGTTTGAGGCTCTCAGTGCTCGTATGGTGACAAGTCCTGTCAGAGTTTCTGAGAAATGTGCATAAATTGGTGATAATGTCACACTGCTTATTCTCTTCAACTCTCTTGATGTCCAACGATAATAACGCTGTAATAAATAAACACAAACTTAATTAATAATCTTTTTGATCTTTACTCGCCAAATTGGCAAACGAAGTGAAGAATTGCACTGACTTTATGATCAATATAATTGTACAATATGCCTAATAATCACAGCTTTGGAACAAATTTATCTTGTCTTGTCTTGTTGAGTTCATTTTAAGTGTTTTTATTTCCTCACTTTCTACAAACATGTTTTCTAATATTCACAAAAATGTAGTGAAGTGAAAGCGACCATATTTAAAATTCATAGATGTTCATAATACCTGTATGAAGTAGTAGAGTATACCCAGTGGTAGTAGAAGCAAGGTGAACCATGGGATTCCGTAGCATGTGACTACAATTCCACCAATCAGACCGTATAATTGAGCCATGAGTATGTTCATCACAAATGGTAGAGAGTCGTCAATTTCATACATGTCCGATGAAAAACGATTGATGATGCGACCAATTGGAGTCACATCAAAGAATGATATAGGTGCCTAGCATTAACAGAGCAAAAGTTCATTAACCCTTTCATCAACATGGTTTGACCTGAAATCATTGTTATCAATGGTGAGTTTGGACCTGTTCATAGGGAATTAGGGGTGTACAGGTTATAACATGCCTTTGAACAGTGGTAGGAAGTTTTATATTTGTAAAATGTAATATATCCAAATTAAGGTCAGCAACGTTCATATATTTGCTATATACCTTCAATATTCAGCACTTTACATGTGATATAATGCCACTGACAAACACTGATGGGGAAACGGAAAAATATAAATTTTCTTTGTTATCCTATTACATTTCATCTAGCAACATAATGGGTCTCTTTTAATTGAAAGAAGATGTGTCTATGGAATTGAAACATCTACCAAATGTTTATCATAACAAGTAAATTTTTGTGATACCATGAAAGTGGTATATTGCTTTGGTTGAATGACATGCATTTACCGCTATATTGATAGAATGTCAACAAAAATGCCAAGAAAACAATATAAATAAAAATAATATTGTGAAATACAATATTGTGATTGATAGAAATTTGAAGGCTTCATTGTGCTGAAAATGTGTACCATGACAGTGTTAATTTTAAAAACTTACATGTATTTCTCAATTTCTGATGAATATTTTACCTTCAAAATACTTGTAAGAAGTCTCTTATGGAGGATTCTAGCTGCACAGATACCACCATAGGCAAAGAGAAATGCGCGGAAGAATGTAAAGATTGAATTAGCAGCCGCTAGACTTCCATAGACAGTCAGATAGAACGATACATCACTGGTGTCGGAGGCAGAACCATTTCTGCAAATTAGAAATTGCAAATAATTGTGAATGGACAGAGAAGCAGTGTTTAATCTAGGCTGTGGAATTGCTGGATAAAAACTGAGGGGTGAAGGGGTCACTAAGTGCAGCAATTCTGGAACAAATCCAATTTTACCACATCCTGAGAACATTCAAACTCAATGCACTCAAAGTCACTATAAATTCAAGGACTTTCAAAGCTTTTTCAGCAATTTTCAAGGACTTTTTAAGGGCCAAACACCGTTTTCCAGGTATCATTTTACAATATAAATTTTTTTCATATCATTTAACAAAACATTTCTACAATATCATGAGACATTTCAATGAGTGTAACTTGATGAAAGTTTTGTAAATAAATCTGTCTTGTAATTTACACACAAACTTTATTTCCTATTAAAGTTACACAGTCACCCGTTCATGTTTATGAATTATATGGCTCCCTGCACAGCCTTATCTGTAACTCTACACTCAACCACGGACCGTGACTCAACCTTTGACCCATAACTGGTACATTGTCCTGGACTGGGCAACAATTAGTTCATTTAATATGCAACCATTGAAAAAGTAAATCATTTTCATCAGTCATTCTCTGGCAAAGCAAAAAAATTCAGACAACTGAATAACATTCTCCCTCGCAACAATTTCCTACTTAAATTTACATATATGACATATCAAGCTATTTTATTAATAGACCTACTGTTTGCAGTACTCTCAGAATTAGGTCACACTGACCCTAGATTTCAAATTTTTCAGACAAGTTATGCAACAGAAATGAGTATTGGCTGAAAAAAATATGAAACATTTTTGGGTTAGAACAACGGGAACACATTGTTTTGATAAGGTGTTGTTGAAGAAATTCAGATAGGACTGTAGAGAAAATAATACCTTGAGCCTTTGCCAATTTTCACAGGTTGTATATGCTAAAAGAATCAACAACAATATTCTGTTACTTGCTGTACAGTGAAAGTCATAGCAAAAAATGTGTCATACAGAAATATGTTTAAAGTTACTTATACAGTAATGTACTATACTCATGGTAACAGTATATATTTCTAGATTTCTAGGTATTTCTTACTTTGTGTTATGAAAACAGACTTTCTCCATGTTATTATTCAGATTATAAAATCTCTCAATATGCTAACAGTGAAACAAAAATTTATTGCAGTTCATGTTTGCCTGCAATTTCATAAAAAAATTGTCTCTTGTAGTTTTATGTTTTGATGTTAATTGAAGTGTATCTCATTTCCTATTTTATGTGCAATGAGTAAGTAATGTAATAGTTTTGGTAGTACACTGGGGATATTTTGACTAGTGCACATCAAGTTTTCAATCGTTAGATTAAATGTCTGAGCAGAATCAAATAACGATGATTTATGATTTCTGACTGAATAAGCTTACCTTAAAACAAAAAACTTTCAAAAATATGAAACCAAAGTTCGAAGTGAATCACCCAGTTACAGTACATAGATAAGTAAATAATTCTCCCTAGTTCAGTATATTTGAGTATAAAATTCTGCCAAAGAATTGAAATTTTGTTTTCAATTCTGTACATGGGTAGGTGATCCACCTTTGAAAGATTGCATTGCAAGCCTACGCTTGAAAATATAACACTTCATCAAATTTACAGCCTACGCACGCCTAAAGGACAAATGTAAGTCAAACAAATAGCAGTATAAAAATTTTTGTACATCAGGTAAATTCTTGTGTCATGGATTTAATTCAAAGTGAGAGAGAACAAATTTAGAGTAATCTGCATAGATAATATGACTTCAATAAAAATTGAGATAGACACCATCCTTTCAAGATTTAAATTTGGGTAAAATGGTACAGTCCACAGTGAAATATTGCTAAGATTGAACTGATGAAAATGGGATGTTCTGTCTGGTCAATTCCACTTTGATACCCAGAACGATGTCAAATAACATCATATGGCATATATCCATTGTAAACAAGGACATAAATTGACAGAACACACAGTCTTACTGCTCCTCACAGTCGATCTCTATTTTAATATCATGGCTGTTCTCTTAATTTGAGTATTTTCACTATACACACCATCTCCTACCTGTATTGTAAATGGAAGAGTCCAAATTTAGAGTTCAGCTGACATCTACGAGCTGACAGCGTGTGCCATTGAGACAATAAAAGGTTGTTTGGAAACTCACAGAGCACAAAGAGGTCATGCAAGGTGAAACGCTGCTTGGTCAAGGTGACTTCGAGGACATTTAGAGGACAACTGGGTCATTACAGGGTCACCAAAGTACAGAAAGCTACACGGAAGGGGCAGCAACACTCTACTAGACTTCCTGAAACCCCTTACAGCAGTCTCTTGCGTACGTTTGATGGTAACAACGTAACTTACCATGGATCAATCTATGTAGAGATGTGTGCAAAGGCTGGACTTGTATACTTGAAGGCACAGTAATTGTTTTTGCAGACGTTATAATGTATGGAATTGTTAGTTGACTGACATTCTATGGCCTTTGTTCCTATATTTTTCAAAATGTCAAAAATGTGCAAATATCTGGGAAACAATCACAGTTAAAAAACACTGATCAAGATCACCATGAAACAAAAAAGTAAATTTACAGTATCTTATTCTTAAAACTGCAATTCTAATTGCACTTTTTTTCTTGCTCTTATTTTTCAATGCTACAGGTAAAATCTTCAAAAAGGATATTGTTTTTTTTTATACTCACAATGAAAGAGACTTTCTCAGGAAAAAAATAAAAGTTTATTATGATTTAATGTAGATTTTTAAAATATTACACAATTATTGAAAGCATAAAATTTTTCAACTGAATCTTGATCTGATATACCACATATCACAATAACAGATGTACATTTAAATTATTTCTGTTGTGAAGAATAACATCAGTGTTTACTCTCTGATATTCCTCATTGACAATTCTCCTTCAATTTTAAAAAAAATAAATGAATGAAAATGCATCTGACTCAGATAATTGAAATTTACTTCTTGAATTTACCATTGAAAACTTTAATTAGCGTACAGATATCCAGAGCTAGTTTTATTTTCATAGAATAAACACAATAGTTATGAGTTATTCTGTGCAGGGTTCACGTATGCAATGATACTAGAGGCAGTAACTGTTCATGTTTAATTTACTGCCTATAGTATTTTCACATGATTACCAATTCACTTGAATTCACAAAATGTGTCTAAAAACCACAAAGTACCTACACTCATTCGCAAGATCCACCAGAAAATGGTAATTGTTGTTTCAGATCAGACGCCTACTGAAAGAATTGAAATTTTATTCCATGGTATGTTTGTCCTGGTTTTGAATAGCGAAAGAATATCTCCTTCAAAATACATTTTCCTCTGAGCCCATTTTATACATTTTGTTCAGTCTTAAACATAAACGTACATGGACAATCAGATGTAATCTTGCTCAATGTCACATATGATAGGTCATGTGCAATGTCAATAATGGAATGGTCCACTAGAATCCTTCATAAATGGTATAGTCCAATTGGATGATAAATTCTCCTGGCTCTTAGTAACACTGAGTCTGTATACAATTTACATTGAACGGCTCATATCATGGAAATGTTACATTATCAAAGGAATGGCAAATATGTTCTTTGTCTTAAAAAAGGATTTCAAGCTTTGAGTATCTTACTAAAAGGAACAGTAAATTTTTAACCTGAAAAAAATTAATCATAATTCTTTTGGGATCTTTTTGATTTCCTAATTTTGACTGGGGCTGACTAACAGCCGAAATGATTTGAAAGTCCAGAAAATCAAAGCGCAGTGTTGTCTCTTTCACAATTGTTTATGATTTTAACAAGTCCTCATGACAAAACAGAGGATTATAATATTGAACTAAAGGAGTAAAACATACATGCACTTTGTGAAATATTGTTATCAAAGTTGACATGATAGCCTTACAAACATGAATCATATCATTTTAGTTTTATTAAGTTTAGCTATGTAATGCCATTCGTTTTGCCATGATTTGTACATGTACTTGAAGATACAACTAGTAGAAGCAGAAACTGTATCAATAGGTCAACCTCCTCACCCCACTTCCCTGTGTCTAGCTCTATCAACCCTGCTGCAAAAATGGAATGTACCAGAGTTTGGCGGCGACAAGATGAAATATAATGAATAAGGGCTGTTTCTATCATATCTTCAGAGAATACATCAGTGACACAATGACAAATTGATACAATTTGTTCAGCTTTATGATGATTAATCTCGTAACGCTTATTAATTTTTTTATCAATGATGGAAATGGAATAGCTGTCTCACAATAGTCTGATACAGCTGAGCTGCAGCTTGTATAAAACATGTAAGTGTAAAAAAAAATTCAGCAATAAAACGTGAGGATATGAAAATTTACGAGAAAGAGTAAAGAGGATTACCATTTCAAATGGCTCCAAGCTTAACTTGCTCATGGTAAAAGTGACTATACTGGGTAGACTTTCAATGACTCTTTTTTTTCAAATCAAACCTTCATATCCTGTTTTTTCATTTCTTTCATTTTTTTCCCAATTTTGGCAAGTGCAGTATTTCAAAAAAGGTATGGGATCGTGGTTGTTCTAGCCTGTAAGAGGATTATGAAGATGTCATAGCCTTTCGTTTTCCATTGAAATTGTAATCTAGTAAGTAAATTTGCGGGAAAGACAATCAGACGCCTGAACCATGCCTTTAAGGCTACACAATTGCATGATTTGGCAAGTCATACGCTAAATGTCAGACAATGAAGGAGGATGCATTATGCACGTAGGGAGGACAGCTTGCTCTTTTCTGATCACTACCATTAAAGACACGGGGAGGAAAGCATGCCTTTCCTAATCAGCAGTGATGCACACACATTTGCCCGTTGATGGTTGGACAACTATCAGCAGCGATGCATGTGATAAGTAAATTTTAAAATGCCTTCATTAACATTTTATTTTTTTGTTAAATACCTTAATTTTGATGCTTTTAATGACGGGCACTTCTGGAAGATTCACTACTGTAATTCAATGAATGGGTTTTATCATTGCATTCATGACTCACACAATGGTGAACTCAAGATTAGGTCTATTGTCATTGGGGATGAGAAAAGTTTTTTTGAAATAGAAGAAGGCAGGTTGATTTGCAAATGCTGTGCTGGGCATCCTGGATAAATCACTGAAATGTAAGATTCTCTCATCCTTCATACTGTAATAGTTGCCATGGTAACATTCACCAGAAGCGCCCTCTAGGGTTGAATGCTTTATCTTAGCTCCAGCAAAGACATTGTTATGTGTCCAAATTTTTAAATTGCCACAAACACAGGAGAGACAACAAAGTTTGAGAGTGAAAAAAATTAGGAAATTTTGTTTATTTTACCTTGATATTTGATGGTATACGTAACCCACAGAAGACCATACGAATGATGCTGGTATGCGTACAATAGGCTGGTAATTATTGTCCACAGGTGTAAACACAGTCAGATTATTCTTGCTAGTGTTTGTATGTTCAGAATGTGTCACCCAGTATGACAGCCACCAGTCACTAACATTTCTGGATGCTGTAGAGAAATGGTCATAACTTACATAAGTGGTTCATCTCAAGATACACACTGACTGTTTAAGGTGGCTGGAAAGGCTATTTTGCACCAATTCTTTTCTCAGAGTTAATGTCAAGTTTCAAGTGTTGGAATCAAGATATTTAATTCAAATTTTCAGGATAACTCCCTTAGTTAATATTTTCTCCAAAGAATATAAAAATTGTATATTTGCAGCCATGATTTTGAAATATGACACCAGTAAATATTAAAATTTAATTTTTCATATTTTTTTCTACATATTTGAATTTAATAATAATTGGATAGTATTAATATTACCAAATTAGTTATAAATATGTTGACACTATTTATTGTAAGATTTGTACGGCAGGATTTGTAAATAAAATTTGTTTTTTATGATTTTACATGGGTTTATATATCAAAAAATATTAAAAATTCTTTCAAATTTCAAAATGTGATTTTTAAAAAGTACTTCAAATACAGGAAAATTGTGCCGTACAAATCTTATCTGTAACCTTGTTAATAGGCTGTAAAAATTCCATGTCCATATCTCATTTCAAAGTTGGATTAAATTGGTATACAATTATGTAGGAAAACTGTTATTCTGTCAAAAATGTTGAAAACAAGCCATATTTGCACCCCGCTTTTGAAGTCATAGAGGAGTTTTTTTGGTTAATCTCACTTTTGACACCTCTTTGATACTCAAAGAATCTAAAAATGCATTTACAATAGCAGTCACTCACTCTGAATGCCAGCACCGCCTTGTCAAACTTTCCTGAAAAACAGCAAATAATGACTTTCCCTTTCAAACATTTTATTAAAAGCTAGGGGACCTCTACCATAGTTAATACACTAAGGACTCCCCAACTTCTTCTTATTTGGTCAGTTTTTCAGAAGTTTTAACAGGCTATAACTCTGCAATGCCTTTGTGCCCAAATGTCTATTTTTTTTATTCCACAGAGAATGTTGACTACTTTTATATTTTAATAGTTTTGTTGAAATTTATAACTGACGCTCTAGCCTTTCCAACCACCTTAACCAAAGTTATCTACCCTAATTTACAAGTTATCACGGTACTCATTGTCAGTATTTTCATATATACCCTTTTCCTGCCAGACAGTAATAACTGTATCACTTCCCCATCAGCCAAGTCAGTAAAAAGTGGTATTGAGCCAAATATGACGTATTTTCACCCACTTGGCTTGGTATGTTATAGCGTCTTTTGTCCAAAAAAAATCAACTTTACAGTATTATGTTTTCAACAGCCTTCGAATGTCCAGTATTATGTTAAAATACATCATATGGAATACGTTGTGTTTCATTAATTTTAACCATCTTGACCTGGTGGTGAAATATTGACTTGGCAGGAAAAGGGATAACACTGTACTTAGGCAAGAAAAAAAATAAATCGTTCATTGGAATCGCTGCTTCTACTCTGCCCGATTTGGAGTATTTTTTGTTTTGGCAAATTCATACTTCTGCATTGCAAAATACTTTTTTACTGCCACTGGCGGCGCTCTACACTTTGTCCGGTTTTCATGTGGCATGTGGGATTCTGATTGAAACTTCGACATGCCTGCACTGAGCTCTGTCAACATGTTGTTGTGACGTCTGAAATATAGAGTTGAATTTTAACCAGTATCAGTGTATCTTGTCTGACATATTTCTGGTTAGCCTAAAAGGGAAAAAATTATTTTGCCTTGTCTGCATCCCGTCAAAAAAGTCTGAGGGACCGCGGTTACCTTTGGCCTAAAAAAAAAATTAAAAAACTTTTGCTTGCGCTCCAAAAAATCCAATGAACAAAATTTTTTTTTCTGGCCTTAGTATCATGATACAAAAAAAAATTGACAGGAGAGAATGAAATTCTTTAAATATGTACACTTTTGGTAACAGCAAACCGAAATTTAGTTCACTGAAGTTATACTTGCATGAAGTATACGAAGCTTTTATCAACCAAATAGATTTCCTACATGGTAAATCTGATAATAAAGAAGGGCTTGCATGTTGCATATTTGTGCCTATTTTCAAATGTATGGTGCCTCTTGCTAGTCAATATTGTTCAGCAACTAAAAAATTAATTGAGTTTCTATTTTATTAAATATGGTCCATGATTTAAGAATTATGAATTGACATTCCAACCTTTGAAAATATTCCACAAATATTATAAAATCTCATCATTCAGAATTTCCTTGGTTATACATTTATATCACATGCAGATTTTGAATTGACTTTCAAACCTTTGAAAATATTCCACAAATATTATAAAATCTCATCATTCAGAATTCCTTTGGTTATACATTTATATCACATGCAGATTTTATTGAATCCTGTAAGATTTGAAGCTAAGCGGTACAATCTATGAAAACTTTGCTGCAGTTATATCAACAGGGAAAGTAAGCTCATCAATAGTTCATTCCGTACCTTGCATGAGAAATAAAGATAACAGAATCGATGGAGCCAAACACATTCCAACAGCTTTCCAGTAAGACCAATATACATGTACTTTGACGACTCCAACTTCCTTTGTTTCTTCTTCAATTAAATTTCCATTTTCTTCAACTCCATCTTGAGGTCTTGCTTCTTGATGCACTTCCTCATCATCCAGACTTTTCTCATTCACAGCTCTTGGTGTTTCATCCTTGCTGTCACTTGTTGCCATGGCAACAGGAAGATCTGTACTCCTTAACACTGCTTCTGGAAGTCCTGCAAGTGATATGTCTTATCATAAGTATATCACAGTTATTTCTCTTTTTGTTTATTGTATCAACTTATTTTTCAAAAGACTTTACTTGTTTCCTGTAATTCCAAATTTTGTTTTTGCATATATTGTATTTTAATAGTACCAGTAATATTTGTTGAATATAGATAAGTTTGAGAAATAAAGCAGAAAGAACAGTAAATATAACATCGGAAAACAGGTGTCCTATTTTTTTCAACTGTACTCAGAGCTAGGCTTTGCAAAACTTCTGACACAACAAGTTAGTCAAGATCTTTTTTAGAGCTGTGCATCTACCTGCCCCATCTAATCAGATCTTTTGTACCAAATGTAGTTCACTAGTTATGAAATTTTTATACAAGTAAAATATTTTAAACCTTACATCTACTTTACCTGAATTGACAATTCTACCTTCACTCATCACAATGATCCGATCAGCTTCTTTCAAATATTTGGTGTGATGCGTGCAAAGGATCCTGGTCTTGTTAGCCAGCAATCCCATGATGCATTGGGTAAAGAGATGAGCCGCTACATGGGCATCCACAGCAGCCAATGGATCATCAAGTAAATAAATGTGTTTATCCTGGTTTCAAAAGGAATGTGAGAAAAGGGACAACTTAAACATTAATTATATTTTGGTTTTGTATTTCAATGAGCAACACTGCCGGCAGAAAAAAACAGTGATTTCCTAAAAATTTGTACAACATAGACTTCAATGTCAATGAATATAAACCACAATCTGTGAGAAAGAAACAATCACATTATTGTTTTCAGAAAAAAACCTATTCAAGGTGTATTCACTGAAGAAACATTCCATTGGCCTGACCATGTTTTGAATGGTAAATGAGTACAAAATTACCTGGTACACAGCTCTGGCTAAGGCAACTCTGGCTTTCTGACCACCACTCAGTGTCACACCATTCTCACCAATTTCAGTAAAATCACCGGCTGGTAATATCTGTTGTTAGGAAACCATAGAAACAACAAAAAATCAACTGTATGATATTCATGACATGATAACAAGTAATAATATACTGAATGAGCATGTCAATATAATGCTACAGAAGAAAGCATCCTCACATTTGTAAAATATTTTTCCGTATCATTATTAGTAAATTAAATTATTATTACACTGAAATTTCTTTGTCTGTCTTTACGAGAATGTGTTACTTGTAAATCATCCCTACTTCCTTTTGGTTTTCACAAACTTCATATAGAAAACTAATGCACATAGTTTGAAGTTATCAATAGCAAAGTGAACTTTCAGCTCAATAGAACATGACATTGTGATGTAAGTGGTTTCATGTAAAAATTTTGGATACCATATTCATGACTGATGAAAATAATACAACATTTAATATGATAAGCAGACCCCTTGGTATTCACAATGTAGAAAATTTTGGCTACAGGTGGCAAAAATAATTGTATGATGGTTAAAAGTAGTGTATGTGCACATAAAGTTTGTGCAAAATGTCCTGATTTTTTACTAAAACTAAATTTTCACACTGGCAAATTCTAGCTGACAGTGAGTTGTTTTTGCCAGCTGCCGGCTATTTTCTGCATCCCTGTTTGCTGACCTAAACTTAAGGTTCAAACTAAAATCATGATAACAACGACAAAGATGCAACCACTGGGTGAACTTGCTCATCCAAACTTGCCATTACAAGCATATTTAGACATCTACTACTCACTTTCAGATCTTCTCTAAGGGCACACGCATCTAAAACAGCTCCATACTTTTCTTGATTGTAGGGCATTCCAAACAAAATATTGTCTTTGACAGAGGCTTGTTGAATCCATGGATCTTGGGTGAACAAGCCGAATCCTTGATCTAAGTCATCAACCCAGATGCAACCCTTTTCTTTGATCATTTCTGCTGTGATGGCTGACAGCAGTGAACTCTTGCCAGATCCAACATAACCAATTACACCAACCAACTCTCCCTGTCATAATAAAAGCATATTTTAAGGTTATTATAATAAGTCTGCACACATTTTCTGATTCCTAAAAAATTTTAATTTTAACATTTTTTCAACAATGGTAAAAATCTAGATAATATCGTCCATCTACAAAACTACACATCTTTATGGCTAGAAAAATTGTTTGTATATTTTATAAACCAGTAAATTTGCTAGTTTTTCCTTAGTATTTGTATTTAATATTTGAAATACACGGTCCCGACACTCAATGTCATTAAAAATCAAAGGACTCGCATTTGTACAGTTGTTTCATTGTTGTTGCTACTGTACCTACTTTTCCCTCAACTTTTTCATTTCCATGATGCATGATGCATGAGGTTATTTTCCAATATCATAATGGCTTGCTTGGCAGTTCACTTTATAAAATATCTGACTTTTGAAATGCTTTTTGATTCTCATTCAATTTGAATTTAAAGTGACAATCTCACCTTTGTCACTTGGCAATCGATATTTTTCAACCTTAAGACACCGCGTGGTTGTTGACTTTGGCTATCATCATTGTCATTACCAAGAGCGCTGTCATCACTATCATCTGAGTGACACAGTATCAACTCATCATCACTGTCATCTCCATCAACACTACCACGATTCTGAATCTCATTACGACTATCCAGACTGTCCTCTTTAGTGATGCCAGGATCATCTCTGCTTAACCATTCCCATTGGAAACAGCCATTGTTGATGGACAAGTCATGGTTGCTGTCATCTGAAGGTGGATCTGCAGAAAAAGGAGGATTATTATATATTTTTATAAATGCAATGTATGAACATATCTAGCAGTGGTAAAACTAACACTTCTAATACTTTGATATATTCATATGATATATTGAATGTAAACATATTGTTAATGTCTATCTGGAAAGGATACTAAGGTAGATTGATTTTTGACTCAGAAAATTCACAATCATAAGAATGTAGGAACTGCAAAACAGAGGGGACAATAAACTTCTAGAAGTGAGTAGCAAGGTAGAATGTTTGCTGATACTAGTATGGCAATAACACTGTTACCTTGACTGTAGTACTGCTTTAGATCCAATTCTTTGAGTTCATGAAACTTTTGTAATCTTTTCAAGGAAACCCATGCTTCCATTAAGCCGTTCAACACCCATGGAAAAGCATTGAGGGGCACCACCAATATGTTGAACAGTGCTACACACGTAAACACCTGTCAGGGAAAAATATTGTAGTGAATAAATCAATGCACGTCAATGATAACTTATTAATTAATATTTCCCAGTCCAATATTCATGTTGTTACATTTTAAAATCATCAGTTATACAATGTAACTAATAGTTCTAGGACAGTCACCCCCTGGATACTGACATGCTGGACTCCTACCCTAACCTAAGCTCTAAACCTTAGCCACAACTGGAGGGTAGGAATTCTCTAAGGGTTAGATATCCAGGGGGTAACTGTCTCCTATAAAACTAAGGATTGAATGAGTAAATTGATTTATTATTTAGTGCAGGCATTTGTTCACAAGGTTTTGTAAATTGTCTAAGATGTAAGAGAGAATTTGAAACTTGTCACAAAGTTGACTTTTTCGCATCCACAAATGCTGAAAACTAATGTCAGTGATAGCCATTTATACACACTGGAGAATAACAGTGTTCAGTTTGCAAGTATTGAATTTATTCTATCTTAATTGGATGATTAAATGACAGAGAAAAACCTGATGCAATCATCTGATCCAATTGAAACTCTCAAGACTTTCTAACTAACTGATTCAGCCAACAGAAGATTTGTTTTACTAAAGACACAAAAAATTGTAAAAGTCCATCTTTTAACCTCTTAAACCAGCTTGACAACAATAATGCTCAACTAAACATATACTCCAGTTTCCAAAAACAGAAATATAATGATTAAATGTTAAAGTTAAAAAGATGGGAACTTTCACATCTGTCTTTGAAAGAAATATGCATATGAATTTTTTTGTATTTGACAAGAAGTTACTGCATGGACAGATAACAACCAGACAAATCCACAATCAAAATTTGTACTTACCTTTGCCGCTGTTAACTGGTTGCCAAGAGATGAATATGTCATAAAAGTAAAGAGTGATATCAAGATGGGAGTAGTTGCCCAGAAATAAACACAGAATGCATCCAAGTACTTGATGCCTTTCAGTTTTTTCAGTTCTTCAGATCTCAGAGAAGAAATCTTGTCGGCAAAATGTCTCTCCCAGGCAAAAAACTTGATGACTCGGATTCCAAATAATGATTCACTTATCATCTGCAAAAAATTAAAAATAAAACTTCATACATTCCTGGTTATGTTTTTGCAACTTTTCTTAATTTTGACATGTCAATACAACAAAGCTGAATTTCCATAGGTGATGGCATAAATGACTGGTAATACAGACTACATTAAACTCTCAGATATTCAACAGGGAAAGACACAAAGGGTTGCCCGATTGCCCGGGGCAAGTGAAAGTCGCATTCGGGCAAGTGAAACAGCGATGCCACTTGCCCGAAGGGACAAGTGAAAAAATAATTACCTAGAATCAAATCCATGAGATCGATTTTCTGATGTGGGAACATCGACTTAAACAACAAATAATAATCATTTTACTTCATTGTGAGAACTAGGATAAAGTTTTTCACAATATTGTATGATCATTTTCAATAAACAATACCATCGGTTAATTACCGTACGCTGGTTTAGCGTATGTCCACAAAGTTCCTTGCCCTCACAAGACAAGGTTATGGTGTCACATGTCTGTACGATCAAAAAGACATACAAAGTTTTTTTTTGTTTTGTATGAATGTTTACAACTCTATAAAAATAAAATTAGGTAGCGAAAATTAGCACCAAAAATAGTAGTTTTACTAAAACATACTCTACAATGCAATGTTCAGTTCAGTGGCTGGCATTCCTGGGGTCATTGTGGAAAGACTGCATGCAAAGATGACAGCATGCATGGTCACAAGCAAGCTTTGGTGTCAACGGGTCCAGTCTTTGAATTTTCAATGAACACTGACTTATTTCTCAGGTCAATTAGCCAAAAGTTACTTGTCAGGGGCAACCAACCTCTCTGTTTGTGAATTTGCCCATTCTAAAATTACTGTCAAGAAGCAATCGGACCGAATTTCATATCGAGAAATTCAGCATGCATCACATCGTGAACTCGCTGACACCCTAAGTTGTTGATCAAAAGTTTACTTAATCTGCACATGACCATTGAAAGACGACCTAGGTCATCAGAAAAACATGTATAGTGCAATGTAATGAAAACTTCATGGTGCCATGCTGGTGAGGGATGATATAGGTAGTGTAAAAACATGACAAAGAAGTACATTATTTTTCAGAAGCTTCAAAACAGGCTTTATAACTTCTAAAGATTTTTTCTTTCTGTATAGTTCAGTTAAAACTGAAAAAATACCTTGAAGGTACAGTGGAAGTGGCTGTTATTATTTGTACATTATTATAGCCCTAAGAAAGTAAACATACAAGCATTTAAATATAATTTTTTTTCATGAATATTAATGAAGATGAATATTAATGAGCTTTCCAGCACTCTTGGAAGTCTGGAGAGAATAGTGAGAGAGTGACTGACATTTTTCACTAGTCATCATGAAGTTTGATGAATAACATGATAAAGGTTGCAAATAAAGTGTGTGAAATAAAAAATCAATGATTTTGCTTTTCGAACCACATAATTTTACTGGGCAAGTGGTTTTCCAATTCGGGCAAGTGAACTTGACCCCCCATTTGCCCGAAGGGCAAGTGGATAAAAAAATAAGTGTCTTTCCCTGTTCAATGAAATTTGGCACTGGCATCATTCAAGGCGTTGAGACAGTGGATTTCAAAGATAACCCAGCTTACTTCTTGAAGTACATGTATTGTGGAATCTTAAGGTATTGTGGGAAATACAACAAAATTTTTGTGAAGATAGTGATATTATAATCTCTCGATATAACTGCATTGCAAGAAGTTTGGTAGCGTAAAAATGCAAAGAAACAAATATATTGAACAGCCATATTGAATTTTCTGACAGCTCTGACCTACATTTGAATCCTGTTTCTAACTAACTTATCTTGAAACAAACTAGCAGGGGAATATTATAGGTTAAACTTAAAGGGCCCGTAGGTGTGACTTTTAATGATTTTTTTGCTACCCGGTATTTCCACTGTGTATGTCAATTACAAATTCTTGTCCTTCTTTCCAAGCATGTTGAAACACCCACTATTAAGCATACAAACCCAGTGTCTGTCTATAGATGTAAAATATGCAGTGCTATTGTTACATTACTGTCCAACCCAGAATTCACTTGTCAACAATAACAATGCCATCTGTACATGTACAGCCTGTGTTGACAAGCAAAATACTGTGTATCTCACCTGCATTGCGGAGTAGAACAAGAAACTGTGGTTGACATTAACAACAGAAATAGTGAAAAAATCATCAGACGTTTCAGCTACTGGCCGTTTAGTAGATATTTACCTTGACCCTGGAGTCTTTGGCTGACATCATACCCTGGTTAAGACTTCCAATTTTCATTGCCAGACAGTAATTGATAGGAACCAGTACGACCATTACACCAATACCAACAAGAAATGACAATCCAATCTGTCTATGAAGCAGGTAAAATGCAATACCAACTTGAAACGGAAGACTCCAGAAAGCATGGAAACTCACACCAAAATTCCTCACTCGGTCAACATCTGTACTCATGAAATTGACAATTTCACCAGTTGAAAATTTTGAGAGTGTGGTCGCTCCGACAGACAGAGTCTTTTGATAAATGGACGTCACCAAAGCTGCTCTGGCTTGAAGACTTAATTTGTTGATCAAGTAATTGAAATGTACCGAAGACAAAGATGAAATGAGCGTGCTCAGGAACAGACCCCCTGCATAGTAGTATCCATGGGCGATAGGCTCAGTCTGATTTTCCATAAAAGACACCAGGGCATTTAGAAATATAGGTCCTGCAAATGTGAGACTGTCTGAGAACAGTTTTAGGAATCCAAGAGAATAAAACTTCAAACCAAATGTTTTGTGTAATGCACGTAAAAGAGTCACGTCTTTATCATCTTTGCTGTCTGTTTCATAATATCTGACTTCTGTGTCATCACTTTGGTTTTCCTTTTGAACACTATCCGGAACACTTTCTTGGCGGTTTATCCTCTTCTTTTTATGTTTATTCACAACTTTGATAAACATACCAGACACGTAGTCTGTTCGTAGTGTCCTTGGCAAGTGAAACAAATCATGGTATGACCTGAGGTGACCTTTGGAGCCTTTCAGCATCAATGGTTGAACCCAATAATAGCACATCTTAGACAGACAGCTTGACCCATCTTCAGCAACTCCAAGTGGTTGTGAATCGGCTGATGAAGTCTGAAGCAGTGGTGATGTTGATATTTCCTGACTCTCTTCATTAATACTGCGTACACTGGCAGGATCTAACAACCTGATCTCACTCAATGGAGCCTTCACCGGTGGCAACAATGAAATAAGATAAACTATCTGGAGACATCCACTGGCAAGAATTGTGCCAGTTTTAACATCATAATGATGATCAGTTGCTGTTGAACCATTTTTGAAATGCAAGATAACAGTTCTTAATTGCACAGCAGTGCCGATATTTGTTAAAAACCAAGTCAATATCAGTGATATTGGACCTCTGCCTTTGTTAATCAGTTGAAATCTAAATGACCAGATGGCAACGGCATGAAGTATCCATGTTACAAATACAACTGAATTGGTAACATAGTCTATGATTTCAAGCTTTGGCTTATTTTTTACCAGCAACTCTAGTACAATGTCAAGGATAGACACCAAGGCTATGGACAGGGAAACTGCAATTCTGCAAATCAAGACAGCAAGGTATCTTCTACTGGGACGAATTCTTGAAATCTGTCTGACACGGTTTCCTAGGTGATAGGCACTGCAGATAGCAAAGAGAACATGGGTGATGCAAATGAACACCAGATCCGTAAAGCACTGACTGAAATCCTTGTCATTCCATACTTTGGTCTCATTTCCACAAAGTCCTCTCATAAAACTCATGTTTGCCAAAGTTCTTATCGATGAACTAGATTAATGTGTGTAGTTCCATTGCAGTGGACAATCCTGCAATATAGAAAAAGAGAGATTTTTCAATGTAAATATTAAAGCATAATACTCTAAAAGCATAATTACAAGTGGCATATTCTTTGTGTTTAAGACCTTAAATCTAGTCGTATACATTAAGCAATACTATACTTCGACCCTAAAAGGTCTATGATCATACCAGCATTGACCTTACAATGATCTCCTTATAGTATTGGTAATGCAACCTTTTCTAGTTGTTATCGCATTTTGCAACCAAAATTTCTGAATTTTTCATGCAAATGCTGAACTGTTGACTGGATGGAAACAGAATAACAGAGTTAAAGAATTCTAAACAATTTCATAAAAGTTCTGTGAAATTGACATCAAGTTGAAGTGTGCCAATACATGTCCCAGGCCGAATAAGTTGCAACTTTGGCACATCTAAATGATAATATGGCCACATCTTCCTACAATCAGTAAAAACTGAACTTACTTAAGTACAGTCTAATAGTAATAGTATGGTATTGTATTGTTTCATACAGATATATAATCTGTATGAGTAAAAGATTGATGGACACAGAACTAATGTTGATGTATTGAGTCGATACGATTAGAGTTGGGGATAGGATATACCAGTACGTGGCAAGACACCCCTTAGAAACCTGTTTCAGTTTGTGTACAGTTTTTGTGTCCACTTTAAATATCTTTACTCAGGAACAGTCACTCAATGCCATTGCCCTTTTTATGCATTATGGTACAGGAGTCAAGCTGACAATTACACTGAACTGCAACACTAATTGATCAGTTAAGGTAGTATGCACCTCGAAAGTGAAAGACTTAAACTTTTGCTCAAACTTTCCTCAAGGGATCTTTCAATCATTCTCTTTCAAAATCAAGAATAAAAATAGGGGGTCACCATGCAAATTTTTGTACTAGAGAAACAAATTACCCAAGATTTACCGATATTAGAAATTCAAAATGGCCGCCATCCCTGTGTTAACTCTATGGAGAAAAATAAAAATTTTCGAATTTCGAAAATCTAAGCCGATGAAAATTTTTTTTTCACCAAGAGCTTTAAAATGAACCCCCACATGTTGTATATCAGAAGAGAATTGTAAAAGTTTGATAGTCCGTATGTCCGTCACCGAGGTGCGTTCTATCAGTTCTTCTTGGTTAATTGTACCAAAATCAGTTTGAGTCCAGACTCCTGTAAGTATCAAGTCCTACACGTAGGAGGAAACTGCAAAAACAAAGTGCGACTGTTAATACTGCTGTTGTGTTGTGCATATATAAACACTATGGTTGTTTATCAAAAACAAACAAGTGTCTGTATGACCTCTGGAACTTAACCGTAGTCATTTTGTTTACAATTGTTGTTGTTGTTGTTTCAATCACATTGTTGTCATTGCAAGTACAAGCAAAGAACACCACCATGATTTTGCTGAGCTTTGAGACAGTCCCTAAAGGGAGGGACTGTGGCCATGATATTACTGTTATATTTTTGGCTCCAACACACGGTCGCCCAAATACATGTTCATGTTGTAGTTGGGCGACCGTTTGTGTTGGAGCCCAAAATATAACATTACCATTATTTTGTGTGAGATCTATGAGCCAGGTTGAATCATGGACCTAAATGGTTGAGTGTTACTTGGCTCTCACTCATAGAAAGGAGAGTAACTTTCGGCCAGTCCCCTCTGGACTCCAAGGTACCTTACAGCTTATTATGGTGACAGCAATGCGATTTCAACAACAACAAAAAATACTGTTAGGCTGCGTTCACAAATAACGATTAGGGGGGGCTGGAGGATTTCGATTGAAATCTTATTTTTTTTAAGATCCCCCCCCCCCTAAGTACCCCAAAAAAATTTCAAATGCCCCCCCTCTATATGGTCAAAATTTTCAAGTCCCCCCCCCCCCAACTATCACAGGCCCGCATATTTGTAAAGGATGTGAGCGCAGAAAAAATAAACATATGCGCCGTTCCGCTCACAGGTGTTCAACACTACCTGTATTAGCACTTTCTATAGTCATATTCTCAAGCAAGTTCTTTAAATGCATCAGTGATTTTTTTAGATTTATTGGTCTAAAAGCCAACTTGAGTTAATCCAACTCTGGCCAGGTCAATTGCTCCTGCTGAGGAGCACACAAAATGACAATCATGAGAGAGTAGGCAAATTGTGAATTCTGGCTAATTGCCATATTGCACTGTGACCTACCAAACATTTTCCAAAACTACAAGACATCTATGAATTAGATGCTACTCTAAATTGACAATACTGGAAGGTTAAAATGTTCCACCAAATAAATGTTTTAATCTCTGAAATTTTGGGTGTAATAATTTCAAATTTGGTTAAAAAATAAATAATTCCATTTGGTCAAATATTTTTACTTTTAGTCTTTACTGTTCAAAGTTTTACATCTGTATCATTTTATAACAAGAATATGAAAATTTAGAAAACCAAGCATGGTGACCCTATCTTTTTTCTGTAATATTTGATTATTCTTATATGCTAGAATTCAAACATTACTATGTGTTCTTGCATGTGTTGCTCTCTGGCCTGATCTTGTGTACAATTATGTTTCACTGTCATGAGCATCATTTGACCCAAATTCTTCTTCAACTACCATGTACATCAGAGTCAGAGCTATCTCTGTCACTGATCAGGTATGCAGTGACAGTGAAACTGCAGGAGCAGAGCTTTAATGATAGTGACACTATCTGTAGGCAGTAGCTGTATTAACTTTGATAATTTTGGCAATATTTTTGTTCAGTTTTACAAATTTGTTCTAGTTCTACTCCCTACAGCCTGTTGAAATGTCCAGTATTCAGCTTGCTATCACAGCCTATTTATGTGTACCATGCATTTGTATCACTGACAACTGACTGTCAGTCTGGACTCCAATTAAATTATCACTAAATACATATTTATATTTATATATACAGGCTTTGTCGACAAACTAAATATTGTATGTTTGAGCATGCTGTAGGGAGATAGCAAGAAACTGTAGTTGTTATATTGCATAGGAATATTGCAGAAACCATTAACAGTTGCAACTTCTTCCCTGTTACGAGGCTCAAGTTTGTTTTTTTAACACAAATCACACATTTAGATTTTTTCGAGATAAAAGTCATGAAATGTGACAAAATGGTTCTAAATTTTGTTAAATTATTTCTAACATTAAAACATTTTGATGACATTAAAAATGGTATTCATTTTTCATTGAATTATCTACAAAAGCTTGGAATTGGCAAATGTAAAACACAAAAGGGAACAAAAAATTTTCAAGTCCCCCCCCCCTATAGGTAGAGCAAATTTTCAAGTCCCCCCTCTACTACCCAAAAATTTTCGAATCCCCCCCCTGAATTCCTCCAGCCCCCCCCCCCCTAACCGTTTTTTGTGAACGCAGCCTTATTCAATTTTATTGGCAATGTAAACAACATACAACGAGTCTCACTGAACTACAACCAGGCGGTACATGCTACAGCACTGTGATGTCATCAGAACATATTGCAAACATTCCAGTATTTCCTATATTGTACCTTCAAGTTTTGTGTCTGAATTTTGGGTCGAATTTTGATACGCACCTTCAATTCAAATATCCCACATTGTGTAACATGGACTTTCCTGATACAAGAAGTTGAAGAACAACAACTAGAAGCACATAGGTGGCGTTCCGAGCCCGCACTCAGTCAGCTGTGAACTTTGCTTGCCTTATCGAGTTGACCCAGCTCTGTAACTCCTGTCGCTGGGGGCGCTGTTTAAATAGGTTCAGCCGCCGGCCAGCCGCTGCCGCCGGCAACGCTTGATCCTGATTCGAAATTCTCTAAAATGATAAGGCGTTTTGACGGAGTGTTGAGTTTTCATTTTATATAATCTGGCTCGAAAGTTCCAAAGCAGAATGTTGCTATATAAAGTTCACTGAATTAAGTAAAAAGTGAAAAATTAAAAACACATGCTTTTGTATGTAGGCGCTCCATTCAGATCTTCGTAAAGCGTAATGTTTTTATATATATTTAACTATAGTATACCTTCACTTTCTGATGATTTGCCTAGCGTATTGAATTAATAAAGAATACTGCAAAGAGTAAATATTGGACAAAAGTGCCCTGAATAAACGAAAGTCAAACTACATTTTAATGAGGTTGTCTCTGGTTATATTAATCTTTAACTGACCAAAATGCTATGGTAGTGCAACGTAGATAGCTAGGATTTTGGTATTACGTAAATTTACATATTGAAAGTATTGAAAATTCCAGGGGACAGCTTTCTCGCCCTCCCCCCCCCCCCCCCCCCCATCATCTTTCATCGTGGATATGCCAAAAATGTGTTTTTCGGGTAACCTAGCCCAGTGTCCCATTAAAAACCCTACATTTTTTCTTGTCATTTAAAAAAGCAATGCCTTTGAGAAATTTTGCTGTTTTTAAGTGGTCATATCCAAATAAAAAATGAAATAAAAGTTCCTGGTTGACCAACCTACCCTATTTCCTAATGGAATGTAAATGCAAATCCTCAATATTTATATATTTATTTATTCATTCATTCATTCATTCATTTTATTGCCTTGTAGGAGAACAATAATAATCAAACCCAAACCTTGAAATAGTTTTGTCTAATCATGGTGTGATTTGTTAAAGAATTCTCATTTCAGTGAGCCTTCCTTTAGGGATCGACCATCAAAACAGCTTGGTCTTGGCCGAAGTATGGACGATAGTTTTACAGTAGTTTAGGATGAATTGCACACTCACTGAGACATTCTTTCTTCAGCAAAATTTGTTCGACTCTATCTAGTTGCGATGTTTTGAATAAAAAGGGGAGTTCATTCACATCTTCAGTGTTTTCTCTGCATGTTCACTGAGGGGGCAATTTTTGCCCAATTCATCAAGAGGGCAGACTTGACATTATAGGGGCGGAGACTACAGCAACTTCACAAGTCACTACACGATGCAATTTGGTCACCATCATATGGGCGTATTTGCTGGCTGTGATTTGTGCGGGATTTTCGCGCTGTCAGTAATTTTTGGGGAACAGAAAATGGCTCGAAATTTGCAATTTGCGCAATTTTGCAGTCGAGAGAAAACCGTCTGCATCTATACTGAGAAGGAGAAACTACCTTTTGTGAAATATATTTCTATGATGAAAACTTTAGCCTACTACCTCCCCAACAGCAGTTTTTACAACTTTGCAAATGTAAAGCTTTGTCATTTTTGCCATACCGCACTTCCTTGGTGTGTTGTTGAATAGTAAAGTAATTGATTGATTGATTGATGATCGATCATTCGATCGATTGATTTACAGCATTCTTTGCAAATCCCTTGCTGTCAACCTTACTTCTGTCATAGTTGTAGAAGATCGATCAATCATGGAGGTCTCTGCTACCTCCATGGATCAATCAATCAATCAATCAATCAATCAATCAATCAACTTGTCTAGTTTTTCAGCTTTGTTTAAAAACTTTCAAAATCATGTAAATTGGCAACATGCGAACAAGTGCATATGCTTTATTTTTTTAGCTTTGCTTCTCACACAAAAAATTCACGGAAGCAAACGCACCGGTGCAGAAGTCTGTATTGCTCGAAAATAGGTAATTTTAAAAACTTTAAACGTTAAATACACATGTCTTAAATCCGAAAAATCTATCCCAAGATATTATTGTCTATCTCTATATAGCTGTCTCTATTCGGATCAGGACCTCCCTCAACTAACAGACAAGCCAGACACTGGCAGACAAACACCACCCATGTGCCAGGCTTGCTGCGGATCCGTATCCCTAAATCCCTTTGCTGGTTATCCGCAACGTAACCAGCAAAGGGAGTGGCATGGTAGGGCTACGGATCCGCAGCAAGTGCCAGGCATGCAAGTTCGGACTAACACTAAATCTGATTCCGATGCCTGTATCACTTACAAGAGAGAGAGCGATGACAAGTTGTTCGAATATACTCTTTAACGACATGTATATGTCGCAAATTATAATTGAAACACGTTCTATTCCGTGACTGTTGCAAAAAAAATACAAAAGTATGACCACACAAGTAGAAAAAACTTACAGTGAGACTCTTAAATGATTGAAACTTTTCTTTATTTAACATTTAAGTAAAAATGGTGGTATACGCTTTACGACAACTGGTCCTTTCATTCTGAGAGATGCAAAGTGACATTCAGCCATCTTGCTTTTTCAGCGAGCATGCCGAAGTCTACAAAACGCGGAATCTAGCGGTAAAAAGTCGTCCACTTTGTTACAGATATGTCAGATAAGCCAGAAACTGGGAGAGGGAAATATAGAGGGAGAGGGGAGTATCGGGGTAGGGGTAGAGGTGATCGAGGAGGCTTTATAAGAGGTCGGGCGCGGGGTAGGGGTGATCGTGGTGGATTTATATTTCGTGGGAGAGGACGAGGCGATCGGTCGCGTGGCCGAGTTAGAGGATTTCGAGCTCGAGGTCGGCCATTTCGTGGTCGAGGGGGTGGCCCTGGTGACAAAGGTAGATATAGATCTCGGTCGCGGTCACATTCGGGCGACGAGCGAGATCGTCACAGCAGAGAGAGACACTATCATCACAAGAAAACTGATAAAAGTAGACGCACACCGCCGTCGTCACGTTCACCGTCACGGTCACCCGAGAGGGAAAAGAAGCCATTGCCTCGCAGTCCCACTAATGAAGCACCCGATCAAGAGACAACTAGGGAGACGGGAAATACTTCCTCTAAAAAATACGGAGACGACGATCCACTCGACCGGTTTTATAAGGACGGGCGAAGTCCTGAAACAAGGGGCAAGGGGAGAGATAAGGAACACAAGAGCTCCCACAGTTCATCAAGCCGTGATCGTGGCGATCACCGTGCTGAAGGTAAACCATCATCAACACAGACTTTCACCTTAGAGTCCGGAATCGTTGTTTCCTATAAACCAGATGGTGCGCCTGTCTCAAAAAAGCGACGCCCTCCCCTTCTTCCAGATCCAGTCATTGATACTAAATCATATAAAGAGTCGAGTTACGATAAAGAACCCCGTCTGTCTGGCGATGTCAGAAATCCCGGGGTTCCCTTTGGTGCAAGGGACAGATCAACCTCACCAGAGAAAGCTTTATCTGACATAGACAGGCGACCTGTACATGAGAGACTTGGACCACAGCGGGAGGTGAGTTTTGTGGATGTCTTTGGTCAAATTTTCCACACTCTTCTGAATGAAATTTTGACCATAACTCAGAAAAGTGAGATTTTCCATTCGGGTGAATTTTGTCCATTGGACATTTCTGTGATTTTCATTATATTTTCATTTATATACATTATTCATTGCTAATTTTCTTGTTTGCTTCGTTGTAGATCTGGATAGTATTCTCAAGCTTTTCTCATTGCTGTATCTCTTAGAAATGACACGTGTTGTCATGTTTCAGGTGCTACTTCACCTGTCAATGAAAAATAAAAAACACCTGAAAATCACCAAGTAGTTCAATAAATAAGCACCATACATATTATAAAGGCTTGGTGCAGGAACTCATGCGATGCAGTTATGATTTGTCACTACGGATGACAGATTGAAATTTCACATGGCAATATTCATTGTCATAGCCGTATGCAGCATGTTCTATGGTGAAACATTCAATGAACAAGACGTCTATGACTGCAAACAATGCACAATGCAGATTCAGGCACAAGAGGATTAGCACGGATTGTCAAAGTACTTGTAAACCACAAACAGTGTGTATCTCTAAATATATTGACTTGCGCCCTACCTTATCCAGTTTAATAAGTCTGTTCACACTTTTGTTGATCCAACCCGTCTCAAAAAATGCCTAGGTGGTTCGAAAAATTACTTCATTGCTTTCCAATACAATGACTGAGTTGAGTTCTTTTGACTGTGACTTCATGCAAGTCTGTGGAGATTCTGAGGCAAAAGAGAGTAAATCATACAGAGTACAATGCTTACAATATGTGATCTCCAAAATCTGTTTTCCTCAAATGAGACTGCGTAGCCTTCAGTAAAGTAAAATTGCCGAAACAGCAAGAGTGGCTGCAATTTTAATATTACTTTTTATCTTGGCAGCCGCCAGCACCATTTCACTTTGCATTGGATGAGAATGAATCCATCAGGATAACAGTTGGGAATGAGAAATTTCTCCGGGAGGTGACCCCAGAAAAAGAATCTGCCATGGGAAGGTTAGGTCCTCCTGTTGACAAAAAAAAAGGGTCAAGTTCCCAGACAAGAGATTCCAAAGATTCTTCACCACAAAGGGGTAGAGATTCACTACCGAGGTAAGTTATGTTACAGGTGAAAGTGTTAGGGAGGTAAGTTTTCTATCCACTGTACATGCATGTGTAGATAATTGCAATGCAGTAAAAAACCCTGATTAAAAAATGCACGTCAAAATTTCATGTGTGAATTTGTTAATCAAGAGTTCAATAGGTGTTAACTGTGTGCATTCATTTCTTATGTAAATATGGATTTTCGACAATGAACACAAAGTTGCATGGATGAAATATTACCTTTGTCGACATCCAAATCCATGGCTGTCTAAAAGCAACTGGTGTCACTTCATAATTCATTTTAGCAAAAAAACCAAGAATACTTACAAAAGTGGCATTCTACACACGTAACCGTGGGATTGGATCAATCAAGACTAAATTGACACTGTTATTGTCTCAAATTTACCCCAGGGATGAAAGCAAGGACAAGAAAGACAAGAGGAGCTCACTTGAAAGGAAATACAAAGATGGTGGTAAGAAGAAGTACACAGATGCAGGAAAAGACTGGGATAAAGACAATGATAGAGACAGAGATGAAAGTAGAGAGAAAGGAAAAGGTGTAAATAAAAGAAAGGAAAAAAGCAAAGAATATGATAAAAAGCATCAGGAATATGACAAAGATAGAAGCAGAGATCGAGAAAGAAGTCGGGATAGAGATAGAAGTCGGGATAAAGATAGAAGTCGTGATAGATATAGAAGTCGAGACAGAGATAGAAGTCGAGATAGAGATAGACACAGAAGCCGTGAGAAGGAAAAATACAGACGCCATGAAAGAAGTTATTCTCGAGAAAGACGAGAACATCGCAGCAGGAGCAGGGAGAGACGAGAACATCGCAGCAGGAGCAGGGAGAGACGACAACACCGCAGCAGAAGTTGGGATAGAGAGAAATACAAAGGTCGTAAAAGGAGTCGGTATTCGTCAAGTGATAGTGAACGGAGCTCTGATAGTGATAGTTCAAGTGGCAGCTACAGCAGTAGTAGTAGCAGCAGATCCAGTGGTACTAGTCGGGAAAAACAAAGGCAAAAAAAGCCTTGGAAAGAGAGTGATCGGGATATACTGGAAGACAGAAGTAGAAATAAGGAGTACTTTTCTTCAAAGGATCCACCCAGCATTGACAGGCAGAATATGGGCATTCAAAAACCAATGCAAGAAGATTTTGAAAGAGGTCCGTACGTTTCAAGATATCTCCATGATGACTTTGATCCTCCAGGAGTTCAAAGAGCCCAAAGTATAGAAAACAGACTTGTGCCCTACCATGATGATGGCCTTGAAGACACAAGGTACAGTGATGATGATCCAGGGTATGATAGATCAAGAAAGAGGGAGAGAAGCTTATACAGCAATGAAGACAGTCGATCACAGACTTCCTATTCACAAAAGGAAGACTCTGTGTACAGGAAGGAAGAATCTGATGTTGGGCTGTTTGGATTTTTAAGTCAGAATTCCGATATGAAGATTCCGGGTCTCTCTGATGATTATGATGACAGAGGAACTGGGTTTGCAACTGTGGAGGATGAAGATCGGTTTTTGTATGGTGATGAGCTTGAAGAAACACAGCCACCTAAAACTCATAGAAAATCAGACACATCCAGAGATCATGATCGTTTTGAAGGCCATAGTAGCTATAGCCCAAGAGAGAGCAGGAGCAGAAGAGATTCCATAGAGCGTAGCAGTCATTATAGTGGTGAAAAAATGAGAGTTAGTGTTGAAGAGGACTATCAGATGAGTAGGGATTTGCATGGAGACCAGCGCAGGGCTGGTAATGAACAGAGGTACAGCCAAGGACATGCTGACAGAGTAAGAGACAGATCACCTTATGAGCAGTATGACAAGCCATATTTATCACCTAAACGTGATCTTGACTCCAGGTTAGGCGAGTTCAGTAGACACGGAGGTCAGATGCCTAAGAGAGAGTCTCTGTATGATGAAGGATACAGAGATGATAGGCCAAGAGAATATGACCCGTCTGAACCAGTCCTTTCTCAAAAATCTGATCCTGTAACACAAGCAAGTGACCCTACTCCAAGTCAATCACAAATACAGCCTTCAGAGCCCAACACTGATTTCACCAATCAGCAGATTGTCAACATCCTGTCAGCCATTGGATTTGATTTTGAAAAGTCCAACAAGATGCAGGAAACTCTTTCCAAAGAAAGAACCAAGGTACAAGACCAGAAGCCGGCCACATCAGTGAAACCTGCGACCAAAGAACCTGTGATGCAACAGAGCACAGCCACCACAGAGAGACCATCACCTCAAAGTATACCATCTGGGACTCAAAGCACTCACAGTCAGCCATACCAACAAACTCCCTCTTCCTACGGGGCAGGGTATGACAACACCTTTACCAGTAGTGCGGCAGGCTCCTATGCGGGTAATGTTCATCCATACTATGGGCAGACCACGCAGTCACATGACTATCACTATGACAACAGAAATGTGTATTCTGAAGGGAAACCTTATACTGGGTATTCCCAGGGAGACTACTGGCCGGAAAGCTATGAACCTCCAGCTGCAGCTTTCAAGGAATCACAGGTTACAGTGGAACCTACAGTGAGGGGCTCCAATCTTGTCTCAATACCAATCCAGAAGGATCTCAAATTGGACAGAGGAGCGCCCTCTACCAGCCAATCAAAGCGAACCGTTCTTCCTCCAAAGAGAGAAGTCCAGGCACTTCAGGAACAAAAACATAGGGAGGAGGAATTAAGGAAAAAGAAAGAACAAGAAGAGCTGGCCTTCCGGAAAGAATATGAGAAGAGAAGAGAAGAGGAGAAAAAGAAGCAACTGCAAGCCATGGAAAAGAAGAAACAGGCTGAATTAGAAAGGGAAAGACAACTGAACAGGCTTCAAGAGTTACAGAAAAACAAACAAGTTTATATGGGAAGGATGGAATATCTGGAAAAGGAGCTCGAAAAACTTCGAAAACAGCAAGGAGAGCTGATGAGAAAGAAACAGAGACAAAAAGATGGGCATAAAGATCCGCTACTTCTTGAAAATAGTAAACTTCAAGATGAGATTGGGAAGCAGATCTCTATGCTGAGACGGAAAGTGTCAGAAGTCCAGGAAGAAACAGAGAAGACTGATGCCGCACTGGATGGCAGAGAACCTCCACCGCCAAAAATTAAACAGGAAGAAGAAAGTTCAGGTAAAGAGAAGTCTAAAACAGCTGATGTAAAGAAGGTAAGTAAACCTATCAGTTTGTTTTTATAAGTTTGTTCATCTTAGGTGATATAATGGTGAATTGTTTTCAATTTATTTCATTATGCAAATATGATTTTGTAAATTTGAATAACTTAGAACTATGTTGTTATGAATTACAAATATGTATATTTTGTCAGTTTTCTCTGTCATAAACTGTAAAGAACAAATCAACTTCTTTTGTAGGTTACCAGTAGCAACAAGGCTGACACAAAAGAGGATACTACATTAGTACAGCAACAAGTGAAAACTGTCAAGGTAGAACCTGAAAAAGATCTGTCGAAGTTACCAAAATTTCAGTTTACGTACGTAGATCAAGGCGATCATTGGTGTCGAACGTGCAACCTCATTTTTGACCAGTTAGACTCATGGATTGACCATCTGCTCACCAAAAGTCACATTAAGGTATATATAACATGAGAATTCATTTCTCATAAACCTCTTGTAAAGTATAGTCACAAAATTGTCTCATAAACCATGAAATGTTTGAACTCTCAAATATTTCATTGATACGCGTAGCATGTTATGCAATTCTTGCTGAGATTTTCTCCCATCCAAGTGTGAGCAAAATCTAGTGACCGACTGTAAGGCCCAATACTACCAATACTACTTGAACAAGACAATGTGCTATTTCACTGGGCACACAAAATAAGTGAATGGCACTTGATATATTTTGCAGAAACATTGTGAAGTCTATCAATGCAGTTAACAAGACCCTTGAATTCACTTTTCTTGTCAAAAATAATGCTGAACACTGCATAGATTCTCCCAATTTCAAGTAAAGTTCAGATATTCATAGCGTAACCTGTACAATTGTACCTGCATGGTATGTTGATTTATGTCTGATATATTCACATCAAAATATGAGAGGTGTCTCAGAAAAGAATAGTTTCATGTTTCAGGAATACACAAAACCCTTAATGCAATTGGTCATATTGTTAAAGCCAAAACAAGACATACATACACACAACCAAAAACTTGATGCAAATGTTCGTAAGTAGCTCAGTGATGTCTTTTGCAGTATCACAAACATGTTGGTAACTCAATACTTTCAGTCACAGATATTGACATTGTTGAGGGTGTAAATAAGAGCACATATACCTACACGCTACAGTACTGCTGAAGCTGTTCGAGTCAATTGTAACCCACTTTTCCTTGTTGAGCTACTTCCATGTGGCTTTGCAACCAGGCCTATGCAGACCAGCATACCCATCTTGTGCTTACTGGAAGTTTCCCTTTGATATACCGTATGCATGAGTCTGTCTGTGCCGTGAAATGTAGTTGCTATTTGGTATACATTATTTTGGCCTAGTTGTGGTCCTGTGTTTGCAGCCCCAGTGTGTATATATTCACAAAGGCACTCACATTTGCAAATATGCTCTACACTAGAAGAAAACTTCTCACTTATTTTCCTAAGATGCTCAGAAATCTGTCAAGGGATATATAACCTATCCAAACAAAATGGTCATGACGACCTTAATACACTGTCGGCTGTGTTCCATATGTGCCAAAACACACTGTATAGAACTACAAATAGTATAAATTTAAGTGTTTGAATCTCAAGTCAGAGACTTTTTGTCCTTTTGTACTTCAAACACCTGTACATGTACCACTGATGTAGAAATTACCAAGAAGGATCAGTACTTTCCGTGGATGGTGCGAGTTTTAGAAGTGCATATAGTCACCTTTGTTGTTCAAGGTATCAAAACTTTCAGATCTTATGTGTTTTTATGGAAATGTCTACATGTGCTATACCTTTCCGTAGAGGATGGATCTAACGGATAAACCATGGAAAGCTGTGAATCCTCCGGTAAAACAGGAAGTCCTGGGTAGGAGATTAGCAACAGCCTTGAAAGGTAAGATGATGGTTTTAGAGTTGTGATGAATGCAGGACTGAGATTTGCTGATTTTAGCAGTGATAAGGAAAATCTTAATCTTTTCACAATTATTTTCATAATATATGGACCATCCAAAGCATGATATCTTTTAAGATTATAATATTGATGTAAAATTGAAATGGTGAAAAGGTAAATACATTTTGTTTCAATGTACAAAGGTCAGATGACAGTAGAAAGTCCACATTACAGTTTCATACAGCCATATCATCTGCTTTATACCAATGTATTTTTATCTTTTAAGTGTAATTTACACAGTCATGAGTGAAACAGTCACTTAGTTTTTCTAATTTCATACAGGTGACACAGCTAAGATACAAGACGTAAACAGGCTCACAACATGGCTTTGTTTTTCATTACTCTGAAAGTTGTTTCAAATTGATCATTCATTTACAGACGAGATACAAGTGAAGATAAAACGCATGATGCACAAGAATGTTTGATGGTGGCAGCTATAGATATCAGCAAAAATGTTTTTTTTTTCATAATAGGTCATCCACAAATGCATAAAAGCTCAGCAGCATAATTAAAGATGATTTGAAAAAATTCTCAAAGAAGAGCACAGATCATTCTTCCGTGTAGCATGTCACATTGATAATATTATGATTGTGTCCTGCTGTTTTGAATCTTTAAACTTCAAGTGCCGTATAGTGCATAATTTACAGCCAATGAACTTTCTTCATTGCAAGTTCATTTGCATATTCAAACAATCCACATTAAAGCACTGTGCCCTAGTTAGTACATTTATTTAAAAAATCACAATTGTAAAGTAGATGTGAAAATGGTATCATGTCCTCTATTTCAGGATCAGAATTTGTTATGCCTGTGCATTCGCTGTATTGTTCTTTGTGCTCGGCGTTCATGGGTGACAAAGAAGATGCTATCGCACATCTTAAAACTGAAAAACATAACAAGAGCTATCAGGTAAAGTACTGTTGGATTTTTCAAATCATATGCTTCCTAAGGTTACCTGTATGGTACATTTCTTTTTTTTATTAAAACTTTAAAATGGTGACAACACCAAAAGTTCCAGATTATCGATATAACTGAAGCCAAACATGATTTCACACCCATTTTACTATTTGACGAAAATTTCACAAGGAACCATCGCTACAAATTTTGATTCAAATTTTGATTTATTTTTATAACAGTTGCCTCTTTATATCTTCTCATGGATAATTTTTACTGGGGCTGATGTTTGCTTATGAATGATCAAAATGCATGAAATCTGATAAAAAATTTATTACAGGGTAGTAGTAACAGAGAAGGGAGACATTCTAAGCTTGTGGTCCAAGCAGGTCAAAGTTATGTAATCTAAATTAAGTTTACAAACTATAACACAGGTATGAGTAAAACCAAAAACAATTGGATATCAATTGACAGGTTTTCCTAGGGGGACCTGTAGCTATAAACCCTATTATCCTTTACCCTAATGGCTCCCCAGTTTACCAATTATTAATGTGAAATGTTCACCAATGTTGGTTTCCAATTCTTTCTTCAGTAAGATAGTTTGAGTAAACCACGTAACTGTGCAGTAAATGTACTGATCCATTCGAGTGATATAACAATACAGAATGGAGATGGTTGAATGGATCTGATCTATTCCATGGAATAACATCATTGCCATTCTCTCACTTGGGAATGAAGTTGACATTGTTCCTTTCCCATGGATAAGTTTTCTTTGTATTAGTAGATTACCTTAACCATCCATCCACTTGCCCTCGGACAGTTGCCAGCACTTGTCTTTGTGTCCAACTTGTACAAAATTTTGACACACTTTTCATTGGGGTTGACAAATACAATTGAAAACTTTACTCTGTGCCTTTTACTTGCTTTTACAAGTTCATTCCCCTTCCCCTTCTGATCTAGTGCTTGAGACCTGAGAAATTCAATTTCAAAACATCCTCTTAAAGTACGCACAATTTTGATAATTCAAAGGTAACTGCCATATTTAGAATATTGCTAGGCACAGAACATGACATGAAATCAAATGAAACTTCTTGAAGATGGAGTCTGTTTTCAAATTTATGTAAAATTTGGCACTCATGTACTTTTCAACCAAATCAAATCTTGTTACTTGCTAGTGTGATCTGTAACTGCTCAAGAAAAATGTTGTTTTTTTTCATACATAATTTGTGGCCATGATTTTATGGGTATTTATTCAGATTAATGAATCTGCATCTGTTAAAGCAGCCCACCTTATTCGAGATGCCTTATTCATTTATAATACTAGTACTGTGTTACTAATCTTGATTTTTTTGTCTTTAAGAAATTTCTCGAGGATAACCCTTTTTACGAAAAGCATAAATCACTGGACAGAGCCGCCTCTGCAGCATTGATGTACTCAGCAGAGAGGAAACGTCGGCGTCAAGAAGAAGAAGTGATGGAGGCAGAGAAAAAGAAGAAGATGGAGCTGCGGAAAAAAGAGCTTGATGAAAAGAAAGCTAAACTGATCGAATCAGAAATGAAACAGAACGTTCAAGAGTTAGATGCAGATGGCGCAAGTGTGTCCACAAAACCACAAGATACAGGCAGCACCAAGAGTGGCAGTGAAAAACCAGGAATAAAACTGACATTGTTGGGAGAAAGAAAATCCACCACTCCAGACAGCGCCCCTGGATTTGGAGTATTCAAATGGGGTGGATCAACAGCTTCCATGTCATCAACTAGTGAGAGTCAAGTCCATGGAACTTCAGCAAGCTCAGCCTCAGCTTTAAAAACTGAGAAATCCGGGATTACCATTAAGCTGAGTGGGAAAACTCCAATTCCTCATGCTTCACCCTGGGTTCCATTCTCCCAGTCAACTTCAAACCAAAAGGATCCCTTTCCTCTCAGGAAGAGACCGGGAGAGAAACCAGCGCCGTTGAAAACATTCCTTGAAATCAGCACGGGACAGAAAGGCAAGACTGTCCCTGTAGTGTCAGAGGGACCAAGCAAAGAAGACATAGCAAAAGCCTTTTCTGGTTTCACTTCTGATGCATCGGTCAAGAAAACTGATGAAACAGGCAAGAAATCAGAGCAAAACACAGCTACAAAGAATGTACCAGGAAGTGTGGCTAGGCCTGCCTTGAAAACATCACTTCAAACAATACCAATGGTCGCCGGTAAAGCTGCAAATGTAACAGCAACCTCATCTGAAATGGTTGATATCCCAGGTGTTGAGAGCATTTCCCCTGTCAAATCTACTCTCCCAAAACCAAAGCCACCACCTCCTGTTTCTAAGGAAGGCAGCCGTGCCGGTCCCGGTCAGTCATTTGCATCATCTACTGCCAAAGACCTGTACGGAATATTCTTCAGTAACAAATCTGACGGAAAAGATGGCAAAAATAGCAGTGGTGCTCAAAAAGATGATGATGGTATCTTTGGAGGTGAGTACTGTTACTTGTGTTGTATGATCTGATGCCGGTTTCATCTCTTTTTTGACTGTCTTAAAACTGCTGATACAAAATATGCATGTAAATGTTTATCATGTTTATTGAGCCATTGTGTCCATTAGTGTGTACATTTCTGTTGAATCATCTCTTCTCAATTGTAACATGCTTTCATCACTATTTTGAAATATCTCAAAAAAAACACCAAATATATATGATTCATAATTATGATTCATGTTGCCCTGTAATGCCATTAATGAAAGCATTGCACACACACACACACACACAGAATGGCCCAATGGAGTTGAGGTGTTTTCCCAACGGCAGTAATTTCCACCAATTAACTTTACTGCTGGCATTATGAACACCATCTAATAATCAGCAATCTCTCCCTTGATCAGATCAAAAGGTGAACAAAAAGATCACAGGGAAAGTGTATAAGAAACCCTCCATATGACAGTGAAACAGTAGTTGCAGAATGTCATCTAAGGTCAATTTAAGTTTGGTTTTATTTTGTTATTATTTAGAAAAAAAAAACAGATTCAGAGTTGCTTTCTGTAATTTTGATGTTGTGTTTTGTATTTTTTTCCCATTCTCTTTTATTGAAACTAACATTGTTGTAATTTTATCAAGTCATACTGTTACACAAATTAGTAATCAAGTTTAAGGTTTACAGGAAAGAAACAAGCCCTTCAATCGTAGAATTCTAACAATGATCAAACACATCCACTGTTGCCATAGAAGCGCGGATATTTTGAAACTGATCAATGATCATTCAATGCCTCTGTTTACATGACATTTGTCAGACTACAAATCAAAATAAAAAAGTTCACAAAGATAGTTTTTGCCACTCTCTGTGAAAACACTACAAGACATAGAGGTGTTGTAAATAGAATGTGTATCAATGCTTTATTGTTTGTGTTGTAAATTATTTGTTGATGAAGAATTGATGCAAAAATTTCTTTAAAACTAGAAAGAAAGTCCCACTACTGTAATTTTGATGTTGTGTTTTGTATTTTTTTCCCATTCTCTTTTATTGAAACTAACATTGTTGTAATTTTATCAAGTCATACTGTTACACAAATTAGTAATCAAGTTTAAGGTTTACAGGAAAGAAACAAGCCCTTCAATCGTAGAATTCTAACAATGATCAAACACATCCACTGTTGCCATAGAAGCGCGGATATTTTGAAACTGATCAATGATCATTCAATGCCTCTGTTTACATGACATTTGTCAGACTACAAATCAAAATAAAAAAGTTCACAAAGATAGTTTTTGCCACTCTCTGTGAAAACACTACAAGACATAGAGGTGTTGTAAATAGAATGTGTATCAATGCTTTATTGTTTGTGTTGTAAATTATTTGTTGATGAAGAATTGATGCAAAAATTTCTTTAAAACTAGAAAGAAAGTCCCACTACAGAGATTGAATTGTTGATTGGAAGTGCTTAGAGGGGCTGATTCTTATCTAGTAGCCTAACCATTTTAGATTTTTACAATTATATTAGTGTACTAACAGCTCATACATTACATTTACATTAAAGCTACAGTTTCTTGCTTGCAAATAAAGCAAAGGAAAGGTCGTACAATTAAGACCTTTATGTATCCCTTATCCTGCCAAGTTCATATTTCACCATCGGGTCAAGTTGGTTAAAACTAGTGAAGCACAATATGTCCCATATGGCACATGTTAACAAGATATTGAACATTTAAAGGCCCCTTAAAACATGAATACTGTAAACATGATTTTTACGGACAACAGCTGCTATAATAAACCAAGCCATATACGATATAGTTTTGGCTTAACACGTACTGCTATTTACTGACTTGGCAGATGGGGAGGAGTGTCTGGCAGGAAAATGGGTACAGTTTTAGGCAGACCTTTGTTTTTTCTGCATGATTAAAACTTTCAGTAATTTCTCTTTTGAAATACGTTCTCTGTTGATTATAGACAATCAACATAGACTTCCCAACCAACAGACAGTATGTTAGCATAGAAGACGTACGCCCAGTATACAGATTTCAGGAATCCATATTCCCTTCACACAATATGCAAATATTCTGTTGGACTTTAGGTTGTAATCTTTGCATGGGAATTCTCAGGAGTTCAGATACCCAAACTGTGTCTACTATTTTTGGTGACTGTCTAAAATGTGACATCACATCATCACTGGACAAGACCAACAGTTTTCTAGTTTGTGTTTTAGGTTATATAGGCTATACTCTGACCACAGCAATGTTATTGTATCACGCACACCGATTTAAGTGTAATCGTGACAACGAAGAATTTGATGATAGATGTAAAGTGCAGAAAACTTGTACTTTATTAGCTTACAGACTTACATTATTATTCTAGTGTCATTAATATTATATGTATCAAAATTGTGGTCTTTTTCATTGACAGATTCTGACAATGACAGCATTGCAAGTGGAATCAGTATCACATTGGGCAGTGATATGGAGGTCCTAGATGAGGCGTGAGGTGGCTATTCTCCAAGAGTGACACAATGACAAAAATAACTACTCTTGTGCCTGACAGCAAGATTTGTCACAAAAAATGATGAACTAAAAGGGACATTATCCCTCACACCACCAATGGTTTGGCCCAAACCCATTGTAATCAATGGTGAGTGTGGACCTGTTTACTTTGAATTAGGGTGAACAGGTCAAAAAGTGCTGGTGAAAACCTGACAAGAAGACTGTGAGTTTGATCATTCAAGCAAGTGCATTGGGAAATCACATGAAATGTGCACAGTAGTCATTCTTAGAATTTTCATGTAATCTTTAGATCTAGCAGAACTTTTATTTTTTAGGGTAGAGACAGATCTCTCTATGTCATTGAAAATTTCTTGTTTTCAAAGAATGTATTCCCAGTAAAGGCATTTTCTATTGTTGATTGTAAGGAAATTTAACTTCAAATGTTCTGGGGAAAATACTTAAGGGGAAGGTACCCGTTTCAACACCAGAGTGGAAAGGGAATTGGATTTACATTTTAATGTTTTTTTGGTCCAATATTATCCTGTATTGCCCCTCAAAATAACTGTGTTTTATTGACAGACTAAGACAGGGTGTACACAGGTCACCATCTTGAAAAGAATTCTTCACACTGCTGTAATCATTGGGAAAAACTTGCCAAGTGAGAGAAAGAATATTAAAAGAAGACTAAAAGATTTGAATGACTAAGTACATCAACGGAGAGTGATAATTAGAAAAATTGAAATTTCCACAGTTTAGAATGTTCAATAATTTTTTACAAGTAGTTGTGTATGATTGTTGGATACATATTTTTTTAATGTCAATAAATGTTTGCCATGGAAAATGCATAAAATCGAAAATCACAAAAATTATATTGTACCAGTAAAATCGTATATACACACATTCACAATCTCCAATGTAATTGAAGACTTGTACAAGATTCATACATGAAGATTTTCTTCTTTTTCAAAATACTTTCACAATATTTGACATTTTACCAGAGTGGATCATATATAGTCAATATTTGTCCTTCTACAATAGTGTTATTTTATGTCAACAACTTTCACATTATCATTTTGACTCATGACGTGTTTTAAACAAGCATGAGAAAATTTTTTTCTCTCCAACTCATCTTGCACTCCAACAGCATGAATGTGTTGTGTTTTAAACTTGTCCTTTTTTTTTTTTTTCGTTTTTCAAGAAATTGAATGTACTGCCAATGTCAATAAAGTTGTGCTAGTCTGGTAATTCTCTAAGTTGTGTCACATTTTGTATGAGATACAGTATGGTTGCATTGATACTGTAACAGAAATTTATAAATTTTCCAAAATTTATAAGGCAGGCATGTTCTGATGCAAATCAGAATTATGCTCCTGCAGATCAAGTTTTATTAGCTCCGCTGTCAGCGACGCGGAGCTTATCAAATAGGCTGATTCTCCGTCGTCGTCGTCCGTCGTCGTCCGTCGTCTGTCAACAATTGCCTTCTTCTCTGAAACCGCAAGTCTGATTGCTTTGAAATTTGATATGCAGTTCACCTAGGGTGACCTCACTTAAGTTTGTTCAAATCGTGGTGAAATTTGCATATTTGTATTTTTTGGGCATTTTTTGGTGTTTTTGGTGAAAAAATCTTCTCCTCTCAAACCGCGTGTCCGATTGCTTTGAAATTCGATATGCAGTTTACTTAGGGTGACTGCAGTCAGATTTGTTCAAATCATGGTGAAATTTACATATTTGTATTTTTCAGGCAATTTTTGTCATTTTTGGTAAAAAAATCTTTAAAAATCTTCTTCTTTAAAACTACCAATCAGATAGCTTTGATATTTGGTACATATGTCCCTAGGGATGATCTATATCAGATTTGTTCAAATTGTGCAGAAATATGTAAATTTGCATTTTTTAGGCAATTTTTGCCATTTTTGGTCAAAAAATGTATTTCTCAAAAAGTACTGGTCTGATTGTTTTGAAATTTGGTATACAGGTTTCTATAGATGAACTAAGTAATATATATTGAATTTCTGATGTAATTTTGTATTTTTGGGGCAATTTTTGCCATTTTTGGTCAAAAAATGTGTATTTCCAAAACTACTCATCTGATAGCTTTGAAATTTGGTATACAGGTTCCTACAGATGAACTAAATGATATTTATTGAAATTATGATGAAATCTGCAATTTTGTATTTTCGGGGCAATTTTTTCCATTTTTTGTCAAAAAAATGTGTTTATCAAAAAGTACTGATCTGATAGCTTTGAAATTTGGTATACAGGTTTCTACAGATGAGCTAAGAAATATATATTGAATTTCTGATGAAATCTGTAATTTTGTATTTTGGGGCAATGTTTGCCATTTTTGGTCAAAATATGTGTATTTCCAAAACTACTTATCTCATAGCTTTGAAATTTGGTATACATGATTCTATAGATGAACTAAATGATATTTATTGAAATAATGGTGAAATCTGCAATTTTGAATTTTTGTGGTAATTTTTCCCATTTTTGGTCAAAAAATGTGTTTCTCAAAAAGTACTGGTGTAACAGCTTTGAAATTTGGTATACAGGTTTCTATAGATGAACTAAATTTGATCTTTTAAAATTATGATGAAATCTGCAATTTTTATTTTTGGGGACAATTGTTGCCATTTTTGGTCAGAAAATTTTATTCTCACAAATCTACTCATCAGATAGCTTTGGTTGACATGTTCTTAGGGATGATCCAATGTGATATATTCAAAGTATGATGAAATCTTCAATATGTATTTTTGCAGCTTATTTTAGCCACTTTTCTCTGGCCACTGCATTGAGCTATCAAAGATTTTCCACCTTCTTCATCAACATGTGTCAAAAATAGTTATTCTCTACATAAACACAGCGGAGCTATATCGGCCGCTAGGTCGCTTGTTCTGTGAACAGTTTCTCTCAAAAAGGGTCGAACTTACCCAAACATCAACCACACCAGTACACAATTTTAACAAATGTGACAAAAATAAAAAAGTTAACAGAACACTTGTGATTTACCAGTATTCAATGCAAAGGCATTGTCTTCAAGATGACACTCTCATATCTCTTAGAGTACTCCCTCAATCTTTGTCAACAAAACGTGTCATCATTGGGTCATGAGTGCGAGTCATGAGTGCATGAAATAAGCTGCATTGTGGCAGTGGGCCCTTCTATTATTCATGACATGTTTTCATCAAATCGTTTCTTGGCCGAAATTAATATCAAAGTTTATGATGTAACCATGGCAAATTTTGTCATCAATGTAGCCTTATGTGATCAAAATCTAGATGAGATGATTTGTTCATGAGATTTTTCACACATTACAAATTCACTGCAGTTTGAATCTGATGTAGAAATGGCTGTCTCTAGTATCTGAAAGTAAAAGACATTCCTACACAAGATTTCAGTAAGGAAAACCAAAATCCAAAACGTGCATGCTGATGAAAGAATAAAAGGCAACATGCTGACAATCAGTGTTTATCAGTTGGTGAGAAAAACAAAAAAAATGATTGGCAAGGTCTATTTTTCCATCTCCCAAGACCACAGATAGCATCAATGGTCAGCATTGTTGCTGTTATTTGTATCAAACACCAACAAAGAAAATCCCAATGTTTTATGAAAATTTTGTGTGATGGAGATGGAATTTTGTGTGATGGAGATGGATTCGCTGCGTACAAGTAGAAGTAAAATGTACAGAACAATGTACCGGTAGTAGCCAATGAAATGCATAGTTATCTTCAGCTTGATCACTCTTCTCAAATTTGTTAAAATTGGGACAAAATAGTTTGCCAAATAGTCAATACACACCGTAGTGAAAGCACCCTGCTTTGCTTCAGTAAAGAGTCACGGATCAGTGTCTTCAGCACATTCAATGTGATGAAACTTTTTGAGTCCAGCACTCTTTGAAAAAATGATTTCAGTGACTCAAATTAGTTCAGTAGAAGATTAAATGAATGCAAATTTATGCTCCAGATCATATTTTGAAAATGTGAATATACATGTATGTTTAATTGTTAAAAATGTTCATGGGCTTTTAATATTCACACTGTATATTAAGTATTATAACATTGGTCAAGACTTATAACCGTGCTATATTCGCAATCTAACACTGTTGGAACAGGCACAAACTCACTGCTAGAGAAAAATTCCTTTTTTGACGTTTCACAACAAAATTTCAATTAAATATTATGATTATACCAGTAACAGCAATAAACCACCTCAGCAAGGGGTATACCACTCGATTTTGACCAGTTCACTCCACATGTGCTATTGCTCATTCATATATGTCGTGAACTGGTCAAAGTCTTGTGGTATACCATCGCTGTGTGTGCTTTATTGCTTAATTACTTGATGATCAGTAACATGGCCCTAAGTTATTAATGAGAGTCACCCAAATTGTTTACATGCATAGCATGGTTGAATATTTAGTATGATTCAAGCTCCTCTGAGGGAATATCCCAGTATGCGCTAAAAACCTTGATTTACACTGTGTTCAAAGTCACAAAAACACTGAAGGATTTCAAGTTGCTAAGCAATGGTTGCCAGGGGCATTGTGCAATCCGGCCCATGAAAATGGGGAATTTTTTTTCATTTTTTATGAATGAATAATACAAGGCAACACAAATAATTGTTGCTGTCCGGTAAATATTCATGCGGCATAGAAAAATGCAAATACCCTAGTTTGAAAGTTTCAAGAGGATTACCCGTCGTCGTCAACTCATCGGTTGAGGGTAAGTATTGTACACTTGCACGACAAATATGATGTAAAATTGATAATTTCTGATCTGCTACCATGATCGAGTATAATCATTTCCAGATTGAAATAGTTTGGGGTCAATTGCATGCAGAGCGCTAGCGACAACAAATTAATGCATTTCAGTTTTTTGAGCATGAAAATTCATCTGTGTTGGTAGCTGATTACTGTCAGTTAAACTCACCTCAACACACTCGTTTTTGTCACTGAAATTTTCAGTTGATGAAGGTTGTAGTGTTGCAACCAAAAATTTCAGTGACAAAAACTGGTGTGTTTAGATCAACATTTACTCGACAGGAAACATTGAATATTTTATTGCATGTTTTCTAATCTTATTATTTTGCATTTTTTTTCCTGTATTCTTAAGCATTTACAATAATTGTATCATGAAATTGACAGTTTTGGGACCGAACGAAGTTTCGCTGGCAACCATTCCAGTGATCGCAGGTAGTCGATCAACATGCATGAATATAATTTTTGCTTTTCTTATAAATGTTGTTCATTCTGATCAGTCATTTTTTAATACCAACAAAGTTGCATTCTAACAGTAAAAACGTTCTCATGATGTTGATACAGCAACATGTCTTTTGAGAGAGAATATCTTGTGCTAATTAACTGCACAGTCAGTACTTCATACAAACACATCTGGCCAGGCATTTTTCATCGTGTACTGTTTGACATTCAAGCCACAATTGTAGCTTTTTATTGACATAAATAAAAATGAGATGCTCTTGATCTCACAAAACGTTGTCTGCTCAGTAACTTAATTTCAACTTTGTAAAAGGAGAATGGTTTATTGTAATCATATGATTAAGATTTCATAAAAGTGATAAAAAACCTAGTTTTGGGATTGCTAATTTGCATTTCGACGACCCAGTGACTTTTTAGTTTCCAGGTTGAAACATTTGTTGTTTGCGCTCTGGTAACCTAGGCAGTCTAAAGAGAGTCAGTTCACGGCATACATGTGACTCTCTACAGTACATTTGAACAACTGATGGAAGGACTACATCTACTCTAATCAGAAATGGTCATGTGTCTGTTTGTGAAAACCACACCCGGTACCCATCATTTTCCACCGCAAGTTTGTGCAATCCATCAACTTTAGGGTCAAATATTGACAGTTGGTATCCAAGATGTATTTAAAAAATTATTAAAAGGCAATGCTACTTGAAACTTTTGAGTTTTCTTTTTCCAGTTTAAGGAACTTCTTTGACTTGCACAATGTGAGAGTTCCTCTCATTCCTATAATGATATAACTTGAACTGGCAGTTATGTGGTATGTGAGTATGAAAGGGTTAGAGCATTACTGTTCAGGATGGGGGTGTAGAAAGGGCTTTGTTGTTACAGAATTTTGTTTAAAGTAGTGTTTGTGTTTGATATTTTAAAGCTTTACTAAAGCTCTTATCTTCTTGCCAATGTTGGCTGAACGTCTTTCTAAAAGATGTCCCCCGATGTTAGAGTTCCCAAAAATCTTCCAAGTGCATCCCACCCCTCAGAATATGGTGCACCCCTGATGAGGCATTGCATTTGCATCCTGAATTCAATGAAACACCGAACATAGCAGAACTAGTTTTTAAAGTGCTGGTAGAGTCATTATGTGTTTCACTGTCACATCAAGAGCCATTGATACCTGTATCTGTTGCTGTAGTACGATAAGCAACTGAATGTTGAGCCGCCAAGAATCATTACAATAGACAAGCCTTACATCAGACGTCATATTGAAATGAATCAATCATACACAATCATTTTGTGTTGTCATAGCTGAAGTTTTTCAAAGTATATAGACACATTTAGGATGATGCTTTAGGCATTTTAGACTTTGGAATCTGTAAAATTTTACTATTAACAGTTGTAAATTATATTAAAAATATTTTGATTGAAATTAGATGATTTAAAATTTGAAAACACTTTTAAGATATGGTGAGAATTTGCAAAAAGCTTCCCTCAATATCAGAACAATTTGTGGCTTATCTGAATAAATTATTGTTGAAGTAAGATTATATTTTTTTAATAAAATTAATTATTAACAGAAAACTTTGTTTGTGTCGTCATTTTACCACAAGGCAGGCACAGCTTATCTTCAATATTTTAGTTTGATAGCAAATGACAAACTAGGAACTTTGGTATCTAGGGTAAAATCTAGAAGCATAGGCTATATATAGAATGTATGCAAAAAGTACCTGAGAGTATGAAGATGGTGTCTTCCCACTTTGACATGATGTAATTTTCCAAATGTATATGCAGCAGACAAAATCAGGATCTTCAGACTTTCCTGTGGTTTGTTTCGTATTGAAAGTGATGCTAACAAAAACAATGGCTTTGTTATATTCTTTTATTTACAACTCTCATGTTCCGAGCATACTGCAAATGGCAATGTGTGTACTTCAATAACACAATTTCTAGTATATACAGTGAAACTTGTCTAACCCAAACCCTTTCTGAACTGGAAACCTATCTAAACTGAACCCTTTTTCCATTCCCATTCCAATAAAGCTCTATGTTAAATAAAGGACCTCTATAAACAAAACACCTCTGCAAACCGAACAATTTTCTTAGTCCCTGAATGGTTTAGACAGGTTCTACTGTACTGGTAAGCATGTCATCAAAATGTGTGAATGTCTGTCGGAAAAATGGCTACTGAAAACTGCAAAGAGGACACAATTTCTTAACAGAAAAGTTCCCAACATATGAGAATTCTGATGATTTTTATTTGTCTCTGGAGTGAATCGAAAATAAGTAAAGGTATTAACAAATGGACGGAACACCTAAACTACAAATGTTGCACTCAGTGATTCATAAATATGTCAAGAATTTCATTTGATATGTACAATTCAGTAAAATGATGTAACATAAACAAAACACTTCCTGTACTCTGCAAGTTTTCATAAAAAGTAAAAAATCAAGAAATGCGTCTGCAAAATCTCCAGGGTAATATTACCTCACAATGGTAAATTACTATTTCAAAAGTCACTTACAACCAATAAAGCTTGGAATGTTTAAAGTCTTGGTAAACCAAATTGAAGAGGTATTCTTCTTCAGGTAATGATCATGATATTCAAATTCTATTTTTGAGTCCCTGATCATACATCTATTCTCATTTGGTATCATGTTTCTTCCATTATTCGACTCTACAACATGGCTGCATGATTTTGTTCCATTGTTTGAATTTTGAGAACGTTCAATTTGCAAATGGATCTGGCTGGACATGGTTAGAGGACGTAAACATGACATCCATTAATGCCTTCAAACTCTTCCATGGTCCCAATACTGCTGATGTCAACACATGTCTGGTGATTGGAACAGTTGATGAAATATACCTCATCAAAGTAATTACTCAAACTCTGATTTGATAATCTGGATTTAAATGTTTCCTGGTTACATTTGGACTCTTGTCATCATCTGAATTATCACTGTCCAGTGGAGATAGTCCCGTAATGTCTTTGTGGGTGGATTCTTTCCTCACAGTATGGATGCCATCTTTCCTTGGTGTTCTCCCAATCATGGAGTCTTTCCGTGGTGATACTCCTACCATGGATGACTTGCTTTCCTTCACTGGAGATGACTGCTTGAACTGGGAAAAATTAAGGAAAATTAGCAACATGTTACAAAACGTTGCGCAATTTACCAAAAATACAAAAGCAGCATGTTACACTGCATAATGACTTAGCAAAGATAAAGTTTAAAAGTTTGTAATTGTGGCTCCATACACATCAATAATCGAAAGAAACCTTGTCACTTACTCTGCTCCTCATGTCCTTGGCATGTCTCTCTACTTCTTTTCTGAGTTCATCTCTTGAAAGACGTCTCATATTGAGAGACAGATACTGTAATAAAACATTAATATCTGTGAAAAATGTTAAATTCTACACTTCAAATACTATCTGACAAATAATTCCTGGGTTTGTATTTTTGAGTTTCAGTTCAATCTAATATGCATGCTTTTGAATTTTGTCAAACATGTTGAAGAAAATCCCATGTGCGGCTAAATACAAAATACCATGGAGACAGCTCACATACAAAGATTCTCAAGTTTTTACAGTGGATGGACCTAAATACAAACAAAACAACAAATTGGGGCTAATGATGAAAGTTTCAAATACTATTTATCTGACTTGTCATCATACACACATAGCTTTGACTAAGTTTATATTCAACTTGAAATGATGTTGGCATACTGATCTTGAGGCTCACGAGTTTTGCTATCTTTCTTGCCAAAACTGAAAAACATAACTCCTTCCATAAACTGAGTAAACAATTATACTGCCTTAATTTTGGATAATTCTGAATATCGCTAATAGCAATGCCCTCATCACATTCTTACCTTCCAGTTGATGGTTTCATAACTGTGTGGATCATGAGAAACTGGTAATCCAATCTTCACTTTCTTTACTGAATGCCAGTCTATTAAAAAGAGTGAAAAGTACCGTTTTCAAGAACACAGCTGTTGCTTGAGTGTAATCTCTATTAAACAAGGGTCTAAGGCTTAAACATTATCTAGAACATTATCAGAAACTTGGAAATGTCACAGTTCTCTCTCTCTCTCTCTCTCTCTCTCTCTCTCTCTCTCTCTCTCATACTGAATAATCGACACTGTCACACACTATATAACAATAAATACATGTACATTACTTACACCTTTGATAGGAATCTTCAAAATCTATGACAACATCAGTCAAACTCTGTAAATGAAACAATTCAAAATAAGTAACGCATATGAATGCTTTATCTGTCAGACATTATAATGATTTCTGGGTTGGTTACAGTGGTCTGTTTTATTTCAACTACTGAGATATCATCCTTTATCCAGTAACAGTTACACATACCGGGTAAATGAAAGCAATAAGTTTCATCATTGTTGGGAGGCCACAGAAAACAACACTATACTAAGATACCTCTTTGACTCATAATTGTGAAAGAAAAGAATCAATCACAGTAGTCAATGGTTCGCAGGGTATGGGGTTTTGAAAATGGTGAATGCTTTTGCAATTTTATACAGAAAGAAAGAAAATTACCTTTTAATTGCCTATTATAGATAAAGTTTTGGCTATATCTATGACTGAGGAATATTTTTGCTAATTACAGTGTAAAGAATCTAGGAAGGTCCAAACTGACGAATCAAACACAACATTACAGAAAATTTCAGCTTAACTTTGATGAAATGTAAATAACCTAAACTGAACCACTAATTATGAAGAATATTTACAAACACATTTACATTCTTTCAAACATTGTCTGTTGCAGATTCCGAATGAAGAACGGGCACATGCAGTCTGCAAAGTGCCACAATTGTATCAGTCTATCACCATGACAATTGCTTCATGTAATAATTAATTATGCACTAATGCCATAGGATGACTACAAATGTTTAAACAATAGCAAAGGTTTATTAGTTAACAAAAAATTCATGTACTGGTCGTATTTGTTATTCTTGTCTATGAAAATGAGTCCCTAGCAAGAAATATTTCAAGCATATTCAAGACATATTGAAACAAAGTGTATGATGTAGAAGGTGATTATGTATGCTATCTATCTGTCATTAAATCTGTATATATGCTGAAATTTGCCATAAACTACTAATCATGAAGAAGGACAATATCTTTTGAAATACCTTGAATGACAATGATTTGTACATGAGGTCATCTCTACGACTCATTCCCAATGCTCCGTACTTGCCAGCATAGTACACACCAAGTACAACATGTCTGTGGTAGTTTCCAAGGAATTGAGTCTTAAAACTGATAGGAAACCTTTCCAGACCAGATATTCCATTGGTAAGATGACTGTTGATCAGTTAAGGTTCTAAACCACTAAATACATATGTCTGACTGTCAACATACCCATATTAAAGGGGCCAGTAGGTATAACTTCTGATGATTTTTTCATATTTTTGTTTTTGGTATCAACTATACTTTCTTGTTCTTCTCCAAAAAGCATGTTAAAACACCTAGTATTTAACTAGTCAACACAATGTCTATACATATAAAATGCACTGTTATTGTTTACATGTGAATTCTAGCCTGGACCAGAATTCATTTGTCAACAATAATAATGCAGTCAACACATGTACAGACTGAGTTGATAAGCTGAATACTGTGTATCTCAACATGCTTTGGAGAGTAGAGCAAGAAACTGTAGTTGATATTTAAGACAAATATGGCGAAGAAATCATCAAAAGTTACAGCTCATGGCCCTTTAAAGGTTATCAAATTTTACTCTGACAATGAAATGTTCAAACTTCATGGCAGAAAAGGCAAAGGTGCCCCAAATCAAACACTTTGTTGGTTGTTTAGTATAAATGCAATTGTTATGTAAAAATTAAAGTATATATTTGGTCTGTAATCTAAATTATAAAATATTCACATTTAATCAACATTATAGGAGATGGAAATATTATTAAATCATATATGCGAGAAATTCAGTAAAGACAGCCTGTGACTTGGTTCAACATTTCTGAATTATCAGATGGTATGTTATATGAAAATTTCTTGTGATTGTTAATGAGAATGTATGGGCCTTACTTTCCTGCCAGCAGATTATGCGGTGAAATAAAGATTGGTTAAGTCTAGGGGCACATTACAAGGCACATTACAAGATAATCTGTTTGTTTGCTTGGAAAGTCAGCTGCCTTCAAGACAGAATGTTTGAGATTTTCTGAATGATTTAAAGATGAGTGCCAATGTCAATGTTGAGGTAGATGTCTCCTGACAGAATAGAGGATACATAGCAAGGATAACTGCTTCCAGACACTTGATGGGCAACGATTCCCTGATCATTTCTTTAGCAGAGTCAACCAACCTGTGTGAGGAAAACATTTACATTGGTCAGTTTTGTTTAATACAAACAAGCAACTTTGCACAAAATGACAAAATTCACAGTTATACCTTTGGTAAACATACTAAGTTACAAAAGCAAAAAGTGTGCACAATAGTGCACTACCCCATAACACCCTCTCCAATTTGTGTTACCTCTGACCCTTGTCCTGCTATGCCTGTCACTTACCCATTTGCAGAGTCACTAAAAAGCGGCACTGAACAAAACATACACCAACACAGCATGATATATCAATAATAATCTTGACATGATACGTTACAGCAGGTTTACTCCGCAATAACTATGTTTACATCATCTCTGTTTTCAGACGCCTTCAAATGTTCAAGTTTGATAAAATGCAACGTATGGAACTCTGGTTCAATGGTTTCAACCAACTTAAATTGATAGTGTCAACTAAACATTTGGCTGGATTAGGGTTTCAAAAATTACAAGATATAGTAGCAATACAAATATTGAATAAGTTCTATTATTATGAGAGTGATAGCACTATATATTTACCGGTAACTATTCAGTCTCAAAACTGATATTAAGTATTTGTAAAAGACTTCAGTGCATGCCAGAACTAGAAATTACTGGTATTATAAATTAAAATAATTTTAGCACTAGGGTAACTTCCGATGTACGAATGTGGATGCAAGGATGAAACTATAGGTATATTTATTCCTAAAATAACTGGAGAAAAAAAATAACACGAGAAAAAAATTTGGAACATTGACAAACAGCAAAAAGAAAAACAAGAATAAGCAAAAGATGCCACTCTTTGAAATGCCTCATTTGAGAGTTACTTAAACCACGGTCCCTCCACAAATGGTTTGTGGAGAGACCGTGCTTACACTTACCCTGTTAGAGGTCTGTTTTTCTTGATTTCAAAGAATTGAGTTCCTGTATGGTTATATCTTAAGCAAACTGTTAAGGATATATTTATTCATCAATCATTTCATGGCAATGGGACAGGAAGACAAGATCACAATTTTGCATGTAAATTTACATTAATATCGCCATGAGTTGAGAAGCTGGATAATAATTTGAATAGAGTTGTCCTACCACCACATTTTTATGCTACACACACAAAATTCAATATACTGTTGTCAAAATTTTGTTGATATTCGTTTGGAATAAACACATCATAGGACCATAAAACAAATCATATAAGATTTACCGACAGTAACATTAATATATCACTTGCAACAATAATGGAAGTAAAATTACAACTACAGTATTAAGCCTACGAATATATTGGAATGTGGACAACAGTATGGTAGAATTTTTTCAGACAAACTGCAATTTGTTTTGCGTGAGAAAAACAACACTTTCATGTCACATTGTGAGTGATGGAGGATGTCTCCTGGACATTGTTCTAGATCTACTATTATATTTGAAGTGCAATGGGTTGTATTACTCAGTTGACAGAGAAAAGCAAACTTTTGTACCATAGGTACTGATTACATCAGTAGGTGCTCAGATCACCATTGCAAGGGAAGTAGATGTTTACTTCATTTGCGTTTTGACAGAGGATACTGTAATTCACACATGAAGTTCTGGACTGCCTCTAGTTTATCTGCTACTGTCATCCCACCATGCAATACTGGTACACTTGGTATAACCACCTACCAGGAAAGAAAAGCATAGTTTTGATTTAATAGTCAACTACTTGGTGGAACTGAGGTAAGTTCAAGTCAAAGAAGACTGTTTACAGATTTACAAATACCACAGAACAGTCCTTTTCATAAATTCCATTTATAATTAAATGTATGCAAAATACCATTTCTGAAAGGTATTATCATTAAGGTTCCAAGACAAGAAATTGACCATTTTAAACTAACAATTCTGTAATGATTAATAAGCTCAGAACCCCTGTAAATTGTATATTTTCGGAAAGCTTAGATATAGGGGTACATTTTGGTTACCATAGTGTCACCACTGTTTACATAACTATCACGTGACAGGTAATTTGCATAACCTTTCAAAAATCGGTTTTCCCTATGTTTTGTTTCAATGCTTTGAGATATGTGACTGAAATTTATGTGAGTGCAAGCTGTCCTAAGGGTCTTCAAAAGTGTGTCTCAGAATTTTTTTAAACCTTCTTAAACAGTTTTTATGCCGGAAAAACTTCCAGGGCAGTGAATTTTACCGTAGTTGATTTCTTTAAAATTGTGCTCCAAAAAAACTAAGCAAGATATAAAAAATCTGAGACACTTTTTGGAAGAGCATTGTGACAGCTTGCATTCCAGCAAGTTTGAGTAAGATATTTTGAAGTATTGAGACAAAACATAGGGAAAACCGATTTTTGAAAGGTTATGCAAATTACCTTGTCACGTGATAGTTATGTAAACAATGATTACACTGTGGTTATCAAAATGTTCCTGTATAACTAGGCTTTCAGAAAATGTATACTTTATGGGGGTTTTGAGCTTATTAACTGTTAGAGAATTGTTAGATTAAAAAGGTCAAATTTCTTGTCTAGGAACCTTAAGTGTCTTATTGAATGGAGGATTACAAGTAAAGTGCCATCACTGGTGGTAAGCAATCATCAATCAGAAAGATTTCTGCTTGATTTTAGTCTTCTGCAGGCCCCTCCCAACCAACCCTTTCCGACCTTTCCTTTTATGTAGGATATGTTCTTGATTATTGCTAACCATTAAACTATTACTAACCATAACTCTAAATACCTCTATAGGTGGATTTGATGTATTTTTCTCTGGAGAGAAACTGCCCATACAAAAAATAAAATAAATCACGGTACTCTATCCCTGGGTTAGAGTGTGTAAGTAAATAAATGAATAAAATTCAAATAGAATTCAATATGGGGCTATAGGAACTCTTACCGTATCTCCCTCAGTTGACCTTTTCAAAAGTTATTTTCTTCTTGAAAGTCTAACTTAACTTTGATAGCACTGAACCTGGATCAAATTGTGGATGTTAGACTCTCACTCTCAGATACAAACTCTAACACCCCTCCCCCATCCAAATAACTAGACCACTTCCTGAAATTACTAATAATACAAAGGAGCTAATGTTTTGTCAGCGTGCAGCCAAACTATGAGAGGCTGTTTTTCTTACCTTTGGTAGATCTTTATTATCCTTAACCCTTGCCACCATCTTGTCTCCCTCAGGATGAATTTTGGCAACATGATTCCACATTCGATCCCAGGTTTTTCTGTTGATTGGGAAACCATCTTTGTTGACATAAAACAACACCCCGTTTTCTTCCTGGAAATCGCCATCGTCTCCTTTTCGGCGTCCTGTGTCGTCACCTTTCTTTATGTCTGACATTTATATTCATTACAGCGTCGACTAATCGTGCGAACGGAAAATTGCGAGACACAACTGTCAGAAGTTGTCTTTGAACAGATTATACCGGTATATTGACAGATCAATGTTTACGTTGCGAAGCCAACATTGCAAGCGGCTTGAGAGTAATATTCTTTCGGATTCTAGCAGAATGACTGAGATCATTCGCTCATTTCTGACATTGAAATTTTATACTATTGTCATTTAAGTGCAAGTAACATTGCATAATTTTAAGCTATTATCTAATTTTTATAATATATAGAATTTTATTACATTTCCCCGAATAAATCAATCACAATTTATTGTTTGGCTACTTGTAACGAATCGGGGACTGTATGCGTCTCTTCTTTTAGGGGACAAACATTTTATTTCAAGGGTCAGAGGGAATGAGTATTCGGTCACTGAAACTGAATTTTTTTCTGTCTGTCCTGCACCAAATAATTTTATTCGTATGCAGAAGTGATGCAAATCATCTGGAGCTATCTTCCTCAAGCCAGCAAAGGATCTTATAATTTATTTCTCTTTCACCTGCAGACATTTTTTTCTCCAAAATCCTCCACCTCCTCCGGCAGATTTTGAATGGTTATTCCCTTAATTCAGACAACACTCTTTTAGAATGACATTCCGAAAACTGCTTTACTCATCATCGATTAGGCTCAATCACAAGCATATTTTATTTTATGCTTTTTACAGCGTGGTGATTTTTTATTTCTTCAGTTTTTACGTAGGATTATAATGTTTTATCGGTTTTAAGATAGCTTTCATCAAAATTGTAACAAGTGTGTCTTCAAGGAACGTTAATCTAACTTTATATTGTATCAGGCTTTCTGGCGAGGTTACCCATCATACTTCAGTACCGCCATTAGTACTTCTCTGAGAACCTCTCTCCATACGATCGTGTTGAAGTATGTCAATATTTTGACGAAGGCTTCCAAAATGCCGCCGAAAAAGCAAGCACAGGGAGCTAGTAAAAAAACGGAACAGAAGAAGAAAGAGAGAATAATCGAGGTAAATCATATGGCTGTAATGTCAATATATTTAGTTAAACTTTTTTCACGAACCTTGCCTGCATCCGATCGGGTGTAAAAGCCTGTCCACTTGCACAACCACGTGAAACCATTCACTTGATGATCATAATTTTTAACAGTTTTGCGATAATTTGAAGTTAAATGTTGAATTTGTAAGATGGATGCTACCTATGCTAGGATTAAATGACTATATTGCATGTACGGTTACCTCTGTATGGGATAAACGTGGCACACATCACATTGTTCAAATACTGCTGGACTCGTTTATAGTGAAGCCATAGGCGTCTGAAATGAATTGGATGTTTCATTTAATGATTTAAGGGAGTTTGCGAATCTCTGATTTTTGATGGGAGCTTTGCTTAATAGACGGAAGTAAACAAAACTTTGCCATGTTGTTGTCACTGTTTGACACTTCTTTGGACAATTACCTTTATATTTAATTAACATAATCTCCAAAGTCTCTTTTTGGCATCAATGCCGTAATGGTCAGTGACAAGTGGATGCTAACATTTTTGGATATGGATATTAAAACAGTTTTTCTAGGGGCCTCTGGCTGGTACTCCATCCCTTACTCTAACTCCATTGACTCCTTAGGTCATTAGTTATTAATGTGTAATGCTTTCTGTGTTCACTTATCTGTACTCTTTCCCTCAATAATTTATTGAAAATATTATAGCGATAGCAGGCATGTCCTGTAAAATTTGATTTCCATTCAAATAAAATGTTCACTATGAAAGGAATTCATGATTATGTTCTCTCCCGACCAAAATCTCAAGTGGTATCATGGTCAGCTTTTGCCAACCCAAGTGCATTGGTATGTCAGCTGTCAACACACCGTATGACTGTGACTATGTGGCTACAACCATTTTGAATTGTCAAACTTTTCGATAACATGTCGATCAAGTGTGTATGCAACACTTTTGCTTTTTCCTGAGGTGCGCATGCCATCAGAGAATAAATATCATATCACAATTTTAATAGCCCAGGAGCTTTTACAAAGTGACTGAAAGGTTTTGATGTAATTTAACCCTTTCCCAGCCAGACAGTATCACTTCCCCATCAGCCAAGTGAGAAAAAGCGTTATTGAGCCTACATAATATGTATTTTGACCAACTTTGCTTGGTTTGTTGTTACAGCAGCTTTTGTCCGTAAAAGTATTTACAGTATGTATGTTTTCAGGGGCTTTCAAATGTTCAATGTTTGTTAAAATGCATCACATGTAGTGCATCACTAGTTTTATCTGACTTTACCTGATGGCGAAATATGAACTTGACAGGAGTTACATGTAAACATGTTGCAGCTTAAACTTCAACACTTTTTAAGCTCAGGAAAGGATCACAGAAATCTACAAGCTCGTTTCATCTAGAGTTGAAATTTAATTTAATGTTTAGTTCCGAGATTGCAATAACAGACTTAAACTGTCATCACCTTTGATGAGAAAAAAATAGTTGCAATTCTTATCACATTCTTTAGTAATTGCTAATCTGATGATGGAAAATCTTTTAATAGCTTTTTGAAAAGGAATGATTATTTCACAAAACTCCAAATAGTTTAAAATTGGCTTTGTGAAATGTGAATCTTTCCAGCATATCAGTCATGTATGTCAACAATCAGTGTAGATTTTAGGATACCTGTCATAATACTGTAGGTATCATCATGTATATATACAGTATTTTTTTCTGATATAGGTGTTCATGTAACTCGTGTCAGTGACTAAATCATGCATTGTGATTCTGTGAATTAATTTCAGGATAAAACCTTTGGTTTGAAGAACAAGAAAGGAGCCAAACAGCAGCAATTTATCAAGCAAGTTACTCAGCAAGTGAAAAGTGGTGGTCAAAAAAGTGCAAGACAGGTAATTTATTGATTTACCTCAGTGTGAAAAGAAAACTCTCAACACCATGGGCTCTTCTAAGTTCCAGTAAACTAACTGTGAGGGAATGTAGAGCTGATTATATTGAAAGTATGATGATGTGGAGCATTTTATGAAAGTGAATGATATTATAAACAACACATGAAAATTATTTTTCATACAGTCATATAAAACTCCATGGACATGTCTTGAAATTTGCATGATCAGTAAAGTTGAAAATTTTATCATTCATTTGCATTTTTCATTTGAAATCCTTTTTATGTAGTATTATCAAAATCCATTTCAAAATATGAAGGTCACCATTGTTGAAGACATGTAACTGAAGTCACTTTTGACCATCAACTCTGCTTTGCACGTTTATTGGCACTCCATGGGTGTTGTTCTGTTAGATAAAACAAATTATTGAACCATTATTCCGTGTCACAAAGTCATTTTAATTGAAAGGCTGCTGAAAAGCATTGGATTGGAAAAATCATTTATCATGAGGCTACTGTTGTTTCTCTATCCTCATCTGGATGCAGCCATATGTGCAGTATACTATTGATATCACCTTCTTGGGGCTGTTTATACAAAGTGGATGAATTGTGATGGTATTTCTTTCCACCATTTGTCACTCCTTCAATATAGCTTCAAAAGGAACAAGAAGAAGCAAAATTAAAGAAAAAAGATACCAAGAAAAAGGAGCAGGATGAATTAAACGCGTTATTTAAACCCGTGCAAAAAGTATCCAAAGGTAATATAAGTGTACATGAATTCTGTATAAAGGGAATGAATCGTGAGCTCACTGACAGCCAAGGGGGATTGGCTATGTGTGTTGATAGTGGCAATGCTATTTGCTATATTGTAGACATTTGAGTTGGTCATTCTAACCTACATAAACTATTACAACACAATGCAGGATGCATTATATGTCTCCATTATTATTGTATCATTTTTTCTTTGGTGCTAAATCACAGGGCTGTATGCATGGAATGGTTACTACCATCCTTACCCTTAGTAAAATCAATTTGTTGAAAAAAGGAGAATTATAAATTTCAGAATGTGCATGTTGAATGATCCAACAAAATCTGGAATGTAATGTTTGTGTAGACAAGACAACAATGTCTTCATACTCAGTAGGTGGATGCTGCCTATGGGTCATGCAGATAGTCTTTGCTTTCTACACCTAATCTAAGTTCAACCCAAGGACTTACTGAAGTTCTAGTTCAACATATTTAAGAAACTTTTGTTTGGTGATTAAGATAACCAAGTAGAGATATTCAGTAAAAAAAGTATACAATTTCCCAACTATGATAGGTGCTGATCCAAAGTCAATAGTATGTGCATTCTACAAGCAAGGCGCCTGCACCAAAGGTGACAAATGTAAATTTTCTCATGATCTGACAATGGAGAGGAAGGCTGAGAAGAGGAGCTTGTATGTGGATACCAGAGATGATGAACTTAAAAAAGGTGAGTCTTTCCCCAAGACTTGATTTGCAACTTTTAAATACTCATGCCCGTTAGCTGTAGGTGGGATAGTGGAAGGCTGATGTTGTCATGGCCATTTTATGTTCCATCGGCCTAATAATTTTGGAGCAGATCTGTGGTATGTAGATTACAAAGCAGAGTTTGTTAGCTTTCCACAGCCGTGGACACAAGAGTGTTCTCAATTTTGCCTTTAAATTCTATGTTCACTAAAGGTGAGCAAAATGGGTTGTTTTAAGTGTACAAACACTGATGATCATACTGATGGTGAGTGTTCATAGACTGCACAGTGCTGAGATAATTTGTTTACATTCAATGTAATTTACAGACAACATGGAAGACTGGGATGAAGCTAAGTTAGCTGAAGTAGTTGCCAAGAAACATGGAGATCAGAATAAGAAACAAACATCCACAGAAATTGTAAGTATAAGATCATTTCAGAAAAATCAATATACAGTGAATTTCTGGGTGCCATATCTGCTGTGTTTTACAGTCTGCTGGTCACGTGTGTAGCATGGCCGCAGAGACCATTGTCTCAATCATCGACTGATTCACTACATCTCACTGTACAGAAGTCCATAGTCACAACGAGTGAGATTGAACCAAACATTCGTTTTGAGAAAGCTAATCAAAAGCAGTGCACATAACTTGATAAAGCTGTTTGAGAATGAAAATGAAACAGTAAAGGGCCTACATCCTTTCATTCATTCATTCATTTGTTCATTCATACACTAATTGATTTACACTCACTTACTGATTTATTCACTTATTTAAAATACTGCTACCTCAAATACCTGTTGTTGTACGGGGTGAAAGACAACAACTAATGTTTGAATGTTGCATTAACATCTACAAAACTGTATGACATGGTTTGACTCCACTAAAATTACAGTGACTATAAAAGGAGTGTACATTAAACACACAACTTGTCACCGCAACTTTCCCTTCCTATCACAGCAATAGGACTGTCAATCATTCGTTGCTGACTGTGTTTACATTTCATATTAGTACTGACCAAAATGTGGCGATTAGAAGAATCCAACCAAGACTAAATCTTACCCTTGTTGTAAAGTTTAGTGAGTTTGCATCTTTCCAAATCAGTACGTGAAGTAGACACATGCAAGATATTGACACTGTCAGGATCAACTCTCCTGATGTTGATACTTGTTATGCTGCACACTGGTTAAGTTCTCGTTGACTGTCTTTGTCATCTTCCAAGGTATGCAAGTATTTTCTACAAGCAATTGAGGAGTGCAAGTATGGTTGGTTTTGGATCTGTCCAAACGGCGGAGATAAATGTATGTACAGACATGCCCTGCCTCCTGGCTTTGTACTGAAGAAGAATAAAAAGAAAGATGATGTAAGCCAAGAAGATACCATTACGATGGAAGAACTTATAGAGGAAGAGGTATGCTATGATTAAGGATCATCTTGATTACGCTATGTTCCTAATGATATGATCATGTAATGTGTGTAACTGTTAGGATATTATGTAAATCTGTTTTAAGGAATTGATATTTCATGATATACCCCATATATTAAATGTAACATGTCCTTTATTACGTGCCTCGAGGTGAATGCAAATCAATGCATTGATTTTAATAGGAACATCTGGGATGTTAGTGGGCCGGTGAACGATGTACTGACCGGTTTCCATGGTTACACGGGCCAGTGAAGCCTTTCAAGGTTTTCGATGTCAAAGTAGACGCTTAACGCTCAGATGAAAAATATCCTTGCGCGCACTGCTATTTTGACTTTCGTTAAAATCCGTTTGATGCTGGTTGATGATGGTAAAATTGTTTGAAAATGCCCTGCTTGTAACTAAATGTCATATAGCATTAACTGTGAAGAGGCATGTGATAAAAATATTATTGCCTGAATACATGGGTTTATGTGCCCTCGCAGCAAGAGACAATTTGCCCTCCTGGCTTCGGGCAAATTGTCACCTGCTCTCGGGCACCTAAACCCATATATTCAGGCTATAATATATAATATTATTCAATGGTAACTTGTTGATAACATATCAGGCTGCATAGTCATCATTTGACTGAAACTGACTGAATCTATTTTTGAATGGCGTAAAAGTGATTTAAGTATAAGTATGCACTGTTCAGTGATGAAAATTGTTTTTATTTTTATTGATTTCATTTATCATAAGAATCAAAGATATGATTGTTATCGGCAGATCAAACCAGAAAGTTGGTGTGAAAAGTTTTTATGTAATAAAAACTTTACAGCTCCAACAGGGGACAATGTACCCTTCAGGCAGGAACCCATTTGCCCTCTTGCAGTAAGGGAAAATGGTCATCTGCCCTCAGGCACATTGTCCCATGTTGGGGCTAAATGGTGAATGGTGAATATATGTAGTAACTATATATTATTTCTTTCACATAAACACTTTTACATAAATACTTTCAAAATAACCTAATCATTTTGTGAAGAATCATATTGGAATTTTTTCTGAGACACTTTTGCTCTCCTTACTTTCTCACTTCAGAGAGCTAAACTTGGCAGTAATCACCCTAAAATCACATTAGAATCTTTCCTGGCATGGAAACAAACTAAGATAAGAGAAAAAAAGAAGAAGCTTGAAGCAGACACAAAGAAGAGGAAAGAGGACTTCAAACAAGGCAGATCTCTTGGTGTAAGTTTAAAATTACAACTGTTCATGTGGTTTGCAGAATTATAACCACTTTTTGCAACACCAGATTTATTATGGTGACAAGGGCAGGCACTTGATTGTGCAGCGTAAGAAAATTTGTGCCTGTGAAGTCTTGTAAATTTCAAGAAACAGTGACACTAAGTAAGATTATCCTATGCAATGTGTGCCATCTGTGTCTGACTGGTCAAACGTAGCTTTATTGAATAGTTCATAAAATATTGCAGAGATTCAGTGTGTCAATTCTTTATTTCCAGTTTCATTTCTACAAAACAGTCCATAGTCTGTCATGGAATTTCTTCAATTATTGAAAAAAGTAGTGTCATGGTTACTGTCCTGGGAACATAATAAGTTATGAGAATATTCACATTTTGTTTTTCTCATAAATCCAGATAAGTGGCAGAGAAGTGTTTGAATTTAAACCTGAGTTAGCAGACGATGATGACGAGGGTGCTGATGATACCAAGTATGTGAGGGAAGAAGGAGAAGAGGAAGTAAGTATCTGTCATGGTCACTCTTGTGATCAGAGTCTAGCATTAGAATAGCTGCCATGCATACAGGCTGTAACAGTGATGGAATGGATCAGGAAATCATGTAAGGTGTTTCTGCAAAAAATGAAATGTTTGGAAGTGTGGGAAGTTTGTGTTACATTCACCAGTTATGAATGGAGCCTGTAAAGACAGTATATTGTTTTGATCATGCAAATGAAGAAATTATGTTATTGCTACATTATTTCTCTTAAATTTGCTCTCTAACTGTGGAATGCATTAGAATTAGATCTTCAAATTTCAAATATTTTGTGTTTATTTGTTACTAGCTAACTCTGTAGCCCATGCCGTAAGTTGCTTTGTGGATGAACTCTAATCTTATTGCCCTAGTTTCATGATCTTAGGAAAGATGATGTGTAAAACTGTGAGCTTCCAGAGACAATGGCTGACCTCAAGGCATTCAGTAAAAAATGCCAATTATGCCAAGACTTTGCACACCTTAGTAGCATACATCCAGCTGTGGTACAACTCATCCATATCTCAGGTGTTATTGATAACTGATCAGCTCTTTCTTACACAAGTTTTTTAATTTATCTTTCAGGAAAAAGTGGAAGCTACCGAGCTAACACTGGAAGCTTTGGCAGCATCGGCTACAACAGCCGACAAAGGATGTGCCACAGTAGCAACAGCAAAAGATACAAACAACATCAGTACAACAAAACCAAAAGATTTAACAAATCATCTACAAAAAGATAATCCTAGTGACACCGATAAAAATATTCCAGAAACAAACGGCCCACTTCAAAATATTTCAGGTGGGTTGCACAAGATTTCAAACCTCAATCTAAACTCAAAGTTTATTAGAACTAAATTCTGGCTGCTGTCCCAGCTGAATGTAAGAAATTTTACTGTAAAGAAAGTAACTATGGATATGAAATCAGCAAGGTACAATTATAGAATAATGTGATAATATTATAAAGATAGCATAACAAAGTGCCACCACATTACATACGCTAAAAGAACACAATGTATTGCTGTGCAAATGTATTGGCATCAAGCATATAGTTCCCAAGTGCTGAATTCAGGCAATTATTAACCAACACAATGTGTGTGTAAATTTTTGTTAAAGAGTTGTAGCTTTAATTTCTATTTTCCTTCCTTTCAGATGAAACCAATAAATTAGATCAAGCTGCAGCATTGCCAGTTGATGAAACCGCGGCAGCAATAGCTGCAGCTGAAGCTGCCTTACTGGATGAAACGGGGGTGCAAATTGATGAACAATTATTTACAGACGACGTTCCGGTGGATGAACAATTATTTGATGCTGAGCTTGAGGGCTTAGATGAAGATTTAGATACATTGGATTTGCATGATTGATACAGAAGAGACCATAGAATAGATAGATTATAAAGAAACTCAGCTTAAATGAGAACCAATATGGCTGCCACGATCAAATCCGATATGGCTACTGTCAAGAAATCCAAAATGGCTGTCAAATTATTTTTTGCCATATAGTAATGCCTTTCAGATACTTGAGAGGACAATTTTGGTAAAATTAACAGCTCAATCAGCACTACTGAAGGTTCAATCAATAACTCTATACTTTGACCAATTTGTAAATTGTAGAAATTGATATTATCTGTTCCCTTGTTCAGGGTCATTTGCTTCTGCATTTGTGGTTAAGAAAGATTATGAATTGAAGTTTGTTGTAGGAAGGTGTAACCAATCTCAGATATGTTACTTTTTGTACATTGTTCAAATGAAATTTTCTGCTCGAAAAAGCCAAGACACAGTTTTATATATCTACTCATTGCACCATGAATGGCTTGTTATAACCAACAGACACAATTAGATCAAGCTGATAATACTCAACATGACCAATTCAACATATGTGATTAATAAATTTTTGTGAAGAGAATTCACAGCAAAATATACTGAAGAAATTCTTATGAAATACACCTAGAATCTTCATATTTACCTTATGACGTTGCATTTTTGTTCTTTACTATTTAATCATGTCGTTAAAATTGATGGTTTTCAACTTTGAAAGAATTTTGTAATTGAAAGAGAAAGGATGTCATTTGATCAAGATGCCAATCTAAACCGGAGAGCAACAAACAGCCTTTAAAGCATTTGGAATGATATCATATTTAGAATGGTTCACTGTAGAGTTATTTTTTGATTTGAATAACATATGTTTGTGGCTCTCTAGAAAGAATACAGAATATCAGTAGAGAAAATGAGAAGGGAAGAAAATAACAAGGATCAAGTGTGTTTGGCTTCACTTGTTTCCAAAGATAAAAGATTTAATGTTTGAGGATATCAAAAAGTTTACACCACGTCATCATCAGAATATGGAATTTTTGTATGTGCTTCCAACGTCCAAACATCTGAGTATCCATGTACCACATAATAGTTCACACACATCCATGATGGACAGTTTTCTTTTCAACAAATTTACAGGCAGCCATATTGGATCACAGTGGCAGGCACAACTTCACTCGTTAATGTGACACAAACAATCATGCATAATAGCTAGGTTGTATGTAACACGAAACAAAAATGTTGTGACTGAGCATTTCTGGCTATTTTGTCTATTAAAATCTTACATCCATAACAATTTCTGGCCTCATTGTCGTTTGTTAAAATCCTACATCCATAATAATTCAAGGCCTCTTTGTCTTTTTTCAATTAAAATCTTACATCCATAAAATTCATTACCAAATGATTTTTCCTGTCACCACTCAGGAACATGAATATGTTGCGAATAGCAGTTTGCAAGGTTGAGCTTTACATTTTTAGTCCCTATGTTCACACATGAGTGTCAATGTCATACTGATTTGTCAGTGTCTGTGTTTGTGCTGGTCTGTGTCATCAAAAATGGCCAATTTGATCAGATTTTGATTTTGGAAATGGCATGAACTGATTAATTTTTTGGTATAAAGCATGATTTGCACAACCAATGCTAATTTATCTGCATAATTAATCATCCAGACATTTGATACACTCAGAATGACTCCATCAGATATAAATCTTGATCATGTTCATATATGACAGTGTGCAAGGTCAGTGAAATCATGGTTGGTATGATTTTAGGGGTCTACAGAAAATGGATCTAATAGGATACGTTGTACTAAAATGCAACTCAACCTGATATAGACTGATGTCCCTTACAGGAAAAGTGGTTGTTTACAACAGGCTATTTACGCTCAACAGAAAGCTTATTGATTATTATGTAGAGTTCATAGCTTTTACAAGATACCGGTACTTTCTTCTACCTCCATGTGTATTGATCTGACATGCAAACACAGTCATAAGGCTGCATTCACAAATACTGAGGGGAGGGGGTGGCTTCAAGGTTTTGCCCTGCGTGTAAAGGGGGATCTGAAAAAACTTGGTTCCCTATTTTTTTCAAATTTTCAGATTCCATAGTTTGATAGGTAATTAAGTGAAAAATTAATAACATTTTGGTGTCATTGAATGGTTCTAATGTTAGTCAATTAAACAAAATTTAGAACAATTTTCTGGCATTTCATGACTTATTTCGTGGGTGGTCTCATGAACAAAATGCTTCACAATTTCAAAGGTCATGGATAATGTATCATAAAGAAGGAGATGAGTAGTAATAATTAGGAAGGTAATATTTCAAAACAAAATATGAAGTACTTTGCATCAAAGTTTTATTTCAGAATCAATTTTATGTTACATGATTTAATTTCCTGTCTATATGAATCAAATGGAAGGGAAAAAATGGCTAACATTTTGATATGAACTATAGATATGAAAAGGAAAATCTGATTTAACAAAAGATTCAATCCTCAGGAGCACCACGAATCATGTACATAATTGTGTATAAAACCAAATCAATGAAAAGGTTTTACTGTAATATCACAAGAATAGGAAATTATACTTCTACATTAACTGTCAACAGTCTCTTGCGCTTTTTCTGTCTCTTATTGGTGTAGTCTCTGGCACGTACGATGGTGGAGGGGAAATCACAAGCGTGGCATAAGGTGCGAACTTGGCAATCCGAGTCAATATATGCTTTTGCTTCCTCCACCGTCGTCGTATGTGCAAGATCCTACGATATGTGACAGAGAAGGCACAAGGGACTGTTGACGGTCGAACTTCTACTGGAAAAGAATACATGGACTACTGCTTGCTCTCTTGCAAAATTAAAAGTAACTGAGGCATCAAAGTCTGAATAACATGATTTTGTTGTCAGTGTTTATTGAGGATTAACCTGAACAGTGCCAGTTTTAAATCAAGAAATTACTGATCAGTTTTAGTAGATTTTTGAAGAGCCTTCAATTTTCAGTCATGAAGAAAATGCTGCTATACCTTGCACTATGCAGACATAAATGGAAGTCCAACTTTGAAACAGCTGTACACAGCAACTAATTATTGTCATACTTCATAAATGTAGACAACAAATATTAAACATGGTGCACACATTTCATACGTTTTGTTTTTACCAGTTTTTAAACTCACTGGCAAGACCAGAATTATGTTTATCTGATGGAGTTAAATGTAAGTCATCCTTCTACGAGAGGCTTTGAATAGATTGGGAGGCATGCTATCCAACAGGCTGCAGAACCACACAACTGAACTAAGGAATGTGTTCCTGGAGTCAAGATATGGTGTGTACATTTGAAAATAAATGTTAAACAACATACATGTACATAAAAATTCCTATTGCTAGCATATCACAAATGCTACATACTGGTATAAAACATGTTCAGTGATTAATTCAGTATACCGTCCACATGAACTGAACTATTGTCTACAGTTATAGATTCCTATAGTCAGTATCATCACTACTGTATGACAAGACGTTGTTCCTAATGATACAGTCAATGCCTAGTCAACTTCCGTCATCAGTGTAAGTAGGCAATGTAGATAGATCTTCAAAATAAACTGCTAGCCAGTGAGATGAGACCATCCTAAGTGCTGGACACGGTGGACATGTGTTGGCCATGCAGTTCGCATGTCGGTAGGGCGCAATGCAGCATTACACAGCATTATACAGCATTATGATGTGAAAGATACAATGGGAATTGGAAGACATTTTTTTTAATTTCATATGCTGACTTTGTAGTCCATTTATCTTGTTCTCCATCTTTCAAAGATGATCTCATAGAAGTGTCATCTGCATCATCTTGATATATCTTCATTATCTTCTGTTGTGTAAGCTTCAATGTCAAGATCTAACATAGCAGCCTGCTCAGCCAAGTGTCTCAACTGATCATCATATTTAGCTCCAAGGGTCCACAGCTTTTCTAACTCATATGCCTCTCTCGTTGCTGGCAGGAAAAAATGAACTACTATTTCACCTGCAAAATTATAATATCCAAAATATTAGTTTCAAATAAAATAGAAACTCTCATCAAATTTTTTTCAGTGAAAACAAAAGAAAGCTTTGATGTGCACAATAAAATACATGCATCTTTTTACCAAACCAAAATTAGATAAAGTACATTTTGCTTACCAAAATCTATGCACATCCAGTCTTCTGTGTGTTTACCTTCCAATCTGACAAATGGATCTGCTGAACGCCTTTTCTGTTTAAACTGAGGGAGGAAAATCAAATTCTGTATTTCTCAAAGAGCATCCAATCTAAATCATTTGTTACATGGTGTAGGGCCCATGAAATGGTTTTACACACAAATGTCAATCTGAAGTGTCATCAGTATATCAAGGATTTTGAAGGTAAACTTTTTAGTCACAATACCATTGTGAATACTGGCAATAAAATTTTGCAAATGCATATATAAGTATAACAGGGGGAAAAGACCATTTCATTGACCATTTAACAATGTTCAATTCAATGCTAGATGCACCAGTAATGAATGGGACTCCTGCTTTACCAGGGTTGGAGAAAGCAGAGTAACAATTTTATTACAATAACTTTCTTATTTTTACCCAACGGATACTAACCCAGCCCCAACCAGTTGACTGAACGTCCTAATGGTAGCCATCCAGGGGTACCATGCTGATAGCTAAGTGACGTTTGCCATTGATCCCTGAAAGAGACTACCTTGGCATTCCAATGGAAACTCCGCAGCTATGAATCAATGATAAACACCAGTCACATTCACAACCTATGAACAGATCGCCCTTTATGAAAGTAATGAAATAACATATATCAATAACTCAAACTTTTCAATAAAGTAGAATTTTGACATTCTGAGATGTGATAATCAAGTTGGCAGAATCAATAAAGCACATGACCTCATAGATTTCTGAGGTTAGACTTACCAACTGTATAATATACTGAGTCATTGCTTGCATATGCCTTGTAGATCGACAACTCACAATAACAAAATAATCAACATATTGCTTTTCTTTGGGTACTTTGATGACACAAATGTCCTTGGCATTTTCTTCTTTCAGCACTTCCACTAGTTCATCAATCTTAAATACACCACCAATGGTTTTGTCTACACAAAACAAAAGGGTAAACAGATGAAATTGAAAATTAAATACTCACTCTTATTTCTGTAGTAAAATATTGGTTACCAGTTCAAAGTTTGAAAATAGGATCAGCTTATGTGACTTAAGATTTTGTATGTATCCATTCTGCCAGGCACAAAAAACTTTGGGACAAAACTTTGGTTTATACATTATGTAAGAAATGGAACAGACAGTACTAGAATGAATCTAATGATAGAATGGTTGAAAGTCTATCTGCTATCTGTAGCCCTATACCACTCTCTTGATTGTATTGTATTGGATATTGGACCCCACAAAACAACTGAGCAAATGGTGGGCTATGGACCTACGCTCTTCCCCATCTCATAGTGATTCCTCATTTTATCAATCCCCCCTGCCCATCATTGTTGCACATATTCATATGTGAAAATCATCTCTTGCCCTTTTCTCAAGAATAGATCAAGAAACGGATATAAGAATTTAAACTCTGAGTCTTCTCACCATCCTCCACAACAACTACAGACCTCTGCTCTAACCGCAAGGTTAAAAAAGTCTCCTCATTTAAGTTTAAGCAATTAACAAATGTGCTTTACAATGCAGTTTAAATTTGGAAAAAATTGCAAAGGTATACTATTCTCATCACTCACAATTATTGTCTCACTACAAATCAGCAAGCTGCTGGTGGCACGATTACCATAACGTGCCATTGTGATGTACCCTTTTTAGTTCTTTTGCATTTAAAAAAAATTCCCTGGAATAAGCGCAATTAATTTTATCATATATTATTACCTTCATATTTTGTTACGGGGTCTGTGACAAAAGGTATCGTTTCTCAAGGAGTTTTTTAAAATCTTAGATAATGTTGACAAAATATATTACAAACTCTAAATCATTTCATTCTTTTGCTCACCATCTTTAGCAATTGACTCAAGAGTCCAGCTTGCTTCCTTTTCTGTAACTGATAAATTATTGACGGCTTTCTCCGGCTCACTTTCAGAAACACTTTCACTATCTTCATCCCTAAAGTCCGAGGCAATTTCTTTGACGAGTTTTTTCAATTCGTCATCCTTTTGTACTTCAGCTGATTGCAATATCTCTTCAATCTCGTCTGGCAATGAGACATCTTCCTCCGGTACATTTGAACCAGGCTGTCCAGATTTTAACCTAAAATAATTTACGCGTGCCCAGGAAAATGGTTTTACCGACCTTGGCCGGTTGCAACTCATGCTATTAAACATTGCCGTAAAACATTGTTGTCGGGCTATTGAGTGATGGCTTTTGACGTAATACAACACAGATTTTCCGCTATGTCTGCAAAACGTTGATGGCCACAAACGAAACATCTTCTCTGCAATATTAGCCATCCTGGAGGTTCGTAGAAAACAGTTAGTCGACTTCAATGGAATATCAATTTCACGAGATCGGGTGGTCCTATCTAGGCCCACCAGCGCTTCAGCATGAGCATGCAACACAAGGCAAAGTTGGCCTGGTATAAACGCGTTAACCTTTGACCTAACGTAAAACTCCACACCAAAGTGCTAATTGTTGTAGAAATCATTACATTTCATTATTATCTGATAAAGCAGAGTTTACTTCTCTTACAACAGCAGATAAACGTACGACAATATAATTTTATACACAAAAAGTTCTAGAGGAGCCTGACTACAACTCAGCACGATGCACGCAGTTAAATTTTTACTGTTTTACGACAGATCTATAGGTCATGTCAGGTCAGATCAGAATGACATGTTGTTGCGCCAAATATTGTGCGTGGTTGAATGCAAACATACTTGCTGACACTGCGAATTCTGTCTATTCTTCCGAATTGGACCTAAAGTGTTGGCTTGTATATTATATTCGTTTTCACGTACAGTGTAAGCAATTCGTCCTCATCCAGGATTAGCGAACGTTGTCTCTGTGTTGATAGTACCGAGTGAATATGAGTTCGAATTCGGCAGATGATGGCGTTACAACCGCCGCTGACTCGGTGACTGTGGCGTCTAAAATTCCGTTTTTTGAGTTATGTGGATTTCTCGACAGGGTTCACAAAAAGCATGGCACGGACTTAAAAAAGAAACTGTTTCGTGAGTTCCTTGACAAGTGGAGGGATGCACATAATGATTTGCACAAGAATAGTCCAAATACAGTAAGTGTCCAGCTGCAAAATTGTAGCTCTACGGTGAGGCGGTCGGTTAGTTTTGGTTTTTGCGACCTCTCTCACCAGTACAGTAGCTGGTGAGCGAGGTCGCAAAACCTAAAACTCGCCGAGCTGGTGAGCGAGGTCGCAAACACCAAAACTCACCGACCGCCCACCGTAGAGCTACAATTTTGCAGCTAAAGTAAGTGTCTTTTCTGAGATTCGCCATGGCCTCTTTAATAATCTGTAACTCTTTGTGTTTCAGGTCATTTTAACTTCAGGTAGGAGTGGGGAGGGGGTGACTGCATCTCAAGGAAGTCTTGGCAAAGAAAATATATATATATATATATATATATATATATATATATATATATATATATATATATATATATATATATATATCAAAGTGTACGTGTCCTCGTGGGAAATTTCAGTGCTTATAAAATATATGTTATCACAGTAATAGCCAATATATAATCATGTTTGTGTGTTTGTGAGAGTTACATTCATTACTAGTAAATACAAGCAATACTCCCCAGGATAACAATGACTCATACTGAGCTTATCATTTGCTTATTCTTCATTTTGGCTGAACTTTTTGACTGTGAGTGGACAAGAAGATTCTAATTTACTGCTTAAACATTTGTCCATTTCAGACTGATTCTTTCTACCCTGCGATGAGACTTTTGTTACCACAGTTAGAAAGAGAAAGATTAGCATATGGTATCAAAGAGGTAAGATCCCTCCATCTCCACTAGAAGTGTGACTTTATCAAGCTTATTGTACTAGTTCCTTTGAAAATTAATTCTATTGATTTTTGTTTCGTTTTTATCAAGTACATGTAAAATTCTCAGTTGAATTTTTCATTCACAGCACACTCTAGCCAAGCTGTACATCGAAATCCTTGGATTGGGAAAAGACAGTCCAGATGCCAGAAAACTCCTCAATTATAAAGCACCAACAGCCAAGCAGGTAGGCTACCAAGTGGCATCTAATTGGAGAGACTGATTTTTTAAGCCTCAAAGTCACATTGGCATGTAACGCATTCCAAACTGTGGTGGCGCTCTGCAGATAAGTTGTCTGTACACCACCACAACAATTTGCGTCTATATGTATGGTGATTTACCATATTCTTGAAAGTAATAAAGAATGATATTGTTCAATAACTTAACACAGAGACATGAGGCAGGAATAATGATCCACGTTTGTTGTTTATTAAGTCACATCATGATTCTTCCACCGTTTGCTGTTAGATAGATCATTTTCACCTGTGGCAGATGTGTGAACCTATCTCGAGTCCTACGTCAGTTTAGAGTTTGCTCCTACTACTGCTGCCCCTAGAGGTACTACTGTGCTACCACACCGCTAATATTACTTCCATCAACAGCGCAATGTTCAAATAACTAAAGTTCAAAATAACCTTTTCTAATTCCAGGAAGCCGGTGATTTTGCCAGTGTTGCATACTTTGTGTTGCAGAACAGATGTCCAGACAAGGGAACGTAAGTTTTAAGTTCTGAAGTCCCTGTTTCATGTTGTATTTTATTTCATTAATTACCAATGTCTAAGTTGTAAATAGTCAACTCAAATGAGACCAAAGATTGAATACCACAGGATGAGAAAAGAGGTTCAAAAAGAGAGGTGATACAGCTATGATGTTTTCATCAATAGTGTCTACCAGATTAAGAGTTGATAAATTTAAAAGTCTCAAGATTTATTTCTTTTGTTGATCTTTCTAGCACCACTCTGCTTCATGCTATTGAATGTTGCTTTTCATATTGAAGCATGCTGTTGTTCAATCTTCTCTGAACGCTTAATTTTCCATTAAAGAAAGTAAATTTCGGCAAGAGATTTGGTTTTTCTTGTTGGGAAGTTGTATTTCTTTGATTTCTACGTTCTTGAAATTTTTCTTGTAGAGGTTTTTACTTTGATGGAAGAATCCCATTGTTTTTTTATTCCAAGTCCCAAAGTTTTACGATGAACTGCAGTCTTTTCTCTGTTTACGTGCTGTAGATGTGAAGCTCTTCTTCTGCAAACAGCTAGAAAAGGAGAAAATCTGTAAAAAATTTAGACAGCTAAGGAAAAGTTGTGAATTAACATCAACTATCAGAGCCTCAGAACAATCAGTGCAATCTTTCAAAGTCATCAACTTAGTGTTGATATACTTGTACAACGTTATCAGCTGAGGAGTATTTGTTTGCAAAAGACTGAATCTTTTCTTCTCATTTTCTTGTTGATACCAATGGACAGCTTAACAATAAAGGATGTGAATGACTGCCTAGATTCCATAGCAACCAACAATGCTGCAAAGAAGAAAGATGAGGTGAAGAAGAGTGTTCTAAAATTGCTGCGAAACACAACGGCAAAGGAACAGAAATGGCTGATCAGGATGATTATGAAGGTAGTGTGCCTTCGTGTATCAAAGATTTTGTTTTATACTCTTTAGTTTTCTATCTTCTATGATTTCAAGATACTTTGGTGCAGACAAATTGTAAAACTTGTAACATATAGCTGAAAATACAACAAACTAGTTCAAAGAACCTTCACTGACTATCAGTAACAAACTTGACTACAAAATTCTACTGCTAACATGCAAAGCTTTCAATTGCCAAGCTCCAGTCTACATTCAAGATCTTCCTAAACCCTACAAACCTTGTCTCATATTCTGCTCTGAATCAAAAATTCAGTTATGCATATTATATCAGTATAGACTGACAACATGTGGAGGAAGAGCTTTTTAATCTGTTACTCCCTGACTTTGCAGTAAATTATTCCTTACAATGTGACATTTGACAAGCATCCACTGTGAACAGCTTCAAGTCATTATGTACACTGAGTTAACAGCCCCAATGAGATTGAAATGGCTTATTGAATTTAGTGAGTTAAATTTTAATTGATTAATTTGATTGACTGATTAAAAGTGATGCCATTAAATTTTAGGTCTATTGAATGAGATGTTTGTGTAATTAAGAGAATTCTTTTTCTGCAGGAATTGAAAGTTGGTTTGAGTCAGTCGTCTATTCTGAGTACATTTCACCAAGATGGTGAGGAATTCTTCAATGTGACAAACAATTTGGCAAAGGTTAGTCTCCATTTTGTTTCACTGTAACAAAGACGCTGTATCTGTCAATCATTTCAGTGCTTTCTGTATCATTAGCACAGACATTCATTTTGGTTGAGCTATTAAGACAATCAGATATTTTCCATAAAGATTTTATCTTCTGTTGACATTTTCCATTCATCAACACAATATCAATGATGTTAGATGCTATAGTTGTTCATGTTTCAGCCCAAAGGGTCTTACAATAGAGTAGCAGAGATTTTCACACAATTACTACAATTGTCTGTTGAAATGAAGTCCACAAGTAGCTTTATGACTAATAGTTCTGTTATTTTGTACTCAGTCTTTATAGCATTTCAGAAATAATAAATAAAATTCTGGAGCGGAGAGCCATTTATTTTTTAGGGGCAAGATGATGTTTCTCTTTTAATAATAATAATAATAATAATAATAATAATAATAATAATAATTTTATTGTCATATATATATACGCTATTGCACATACAATGAAATACAGCTTGGCTTTGCTTTTTGTGCAATATTTTATAAAACAATGGTCCTCTTTACCTTATGTCCAGTCTTTATGTATATTTACAAATATTAAGGGAATGTGTTTTACATTGACACAATTTTACTTCTGTAGATTCAACATTAGTTTTTATGTAAAGTGCATCAATTGGCATGTTTTACGCAATTTGAGAAGAGTAGAAGATGCAATCAAAATAGCATATTTTGGTTTTGGTCTGAAATTTCAAATGTAATCGCCACAGCACTGACTGCACATATATCAAAAATTCAATACAAGCCTCATTAATATTCTCTACCAACATATGGTCTGTGTTTTGAGACTGTTGCTCACATTTTTAGCTCCGCTGTCAGCGACGCGGAGCTTATCAAATAGGTTGATTTTCCGCCGTCGTCCGTCGTCATCCGTCAACAATTGCCTTCTCCTCTGAAACCGCAAGTCCAATTGCTTTGAAATTTTATATGCAGCTCACTTGGGGTGACCTCACTTAAGTTTCTTCAAATTGTGGTGAAATTTGCATATTTGTATTTTTGGGGCATTTTTTGGTGTTTTTGGTAAAAAAATCTTCTTCTCTGGAACCGCTTGTCCGATTGCTTTGAAATTTGATATGCAGTTTACTTAGGGTGACTTCAGTCAGGTTTGTTCAAATCGTGGTGAAATTTGCATATTTGTATTTAAGGCAATTTTTGTTATTTTTGGTAAAAAAATCTTTAAAAATCTCCTTCTTCAAAACTACCAGTCAGATAGCTTTGATATTTGGTACATATGTCTCTAGGGATGATCTATTTCAGATTTGTTCAAATTGTGCAGAAATATGCAAATTTGCATTTTTAAGGCAATTTTTGCCATTTTTGGTCAAAAAATGTATTTATCTAAAATTACTGGTCTGATAGTTTTGAAATTTGGTATACAGGTTTCTATAGAGGAACTTAGTAATATATATGGAATTTCTGATGAAATCTGTAATTTTGTATTTTTGGGGCAATTTTTGCCATTTTTCGTCAAAAAATGTGTATTTCCAAAAGTACTCATCTGATAGCTTTGAAACTTGGTATACAGGTTCCTACAGATAAACTAAATGATATTTGTAGAAATTATGATGAAATCTGCAATTTTGTATTTTTGGGGCAATTTTTGCCACTTTTGGTCAAAAAATGTGTATTTCCAAAACTGTTCATCTGATAGCTTTGCAATTTGGTATACAGGTTTCTACATATCACCTTAATGATATTTGTGGAAATTATGATGAAATCTGCAATTTTGTAATTTTGGGGCAATTTTTGCCATTTTTGGTCAAAAAATGTGTTTCTCATAAAGTACTGGTCTGATAGCTTTGCAATTTGGTATACAGGTTTCTACAGATGAGCTTAGTAATATATATGGAATTTCTGATGAAATCTGTAATTTTGTATTTTTGGGGCAATTTTTGCCATATTTGGTCAAAAAATGTGTATTTCCAAAACTACTCATCTGATAGCTTTGAAATTTGGTATGCAGGTTTCTATAGATGAACTAAATAATATTTATTGAAATTATGATGAAATCTGCAATTTTGAATTTTTGGGTCAATTTTTCCATTTTTGGTTAAGAAATGTGTTTCTCAAAATATACTGTTTTCGTGTCTTGTAAGCCCTTGGGGCTGGGTGAGGCAACCAAGCTGTTTAAGACCACACATGACACTTTAATAAATAGATATAACATAGCATAACATAACTGCTCTAACAGCTTTGAAATTTGGTATACAGGTTTCTATAGATGAACTAAATTTGATCTTTTGAAATTATGATGAAATCTGCAAATTTTATTTTGGGGGGCAGTTGTTGCCATTTTTGGTCAAAAAATTTTATTCTCCAAAAAACTACTCATCAGATAGCTTTGGTTGACATGTTCTTAGGGATGATCCGATTTGATATATTCAAAGTATGATGAAATCTTCGATTGTGTATTTTTGCAGCTATTTTAGCTACTTTTTTCTGGCCACTGCATTGAGCTATCAAAGATTTCCACCTTCTTCATCAACATGTGTCAAAAATAGTTATTCTCTACATAAACACAGCGGAGCTATATTGGCCGCTAGGTCGCTTGTGTTGACAAAAATACAGTAATACTTTGTGCTGCTCAATTCCATGCCACACTGCTAGATGCTTCTCAAGGGTAAAATGCACATATGTATGAGACAAAGTAAAACAGTCAGCTAGAATTGTGATATGTTCGTGTCATGATCAAATCTATTCCTTATGTCTCAGGACACCTACGATTTTACATTCAGACTAAGCACTGAAGGTTACTTTTACAGGTGTGTAGTGATCTGAGAGATCCCAAGGTACGACTCAATGAGATTGCTATCAGTATGTTCTCACCGTTCAGTCCTATGTTAGGAGAAAGAGCAGATATTGATGAGGTAAATGCAGTAATCAATTCTCTTTCTGAATGTGTGAGCATACATGTACATATGTGTACAGTGGTTGTCATTCAAGTGCAAAAGTTTAACCTGTCCACCCTAATTCCCTGTAATCAGGTCCATATTCACCATTGATAACAATGGGTTTGGGCCAAACCATCATGGTGACAGGGTTAAGTGATGATAGAGTCATTGATAGTGTCATCACAACTTTAGATGTGTGTTTGTAAAATTTGCAAGACAGTGAATTTGGTGACAATGCCTAAATATGATCGCCATATAGGGAAAGAAAGAACTACATTCTATTGTGTGGTATGCATAGGGATGCATGGTCTGTATGTCATTTGGGGGTTTTCCCCTCTTCATGCATGTCAAATGTCCATCTTTTACTGTATATTTTTTTTAAAATTGATTCAAAACCAAAGAGTGGAAGAGAAAAGATCAGTATCCAGTCTATGGTAACCTTCTGATTGTGTAAACTGTGATCTGTGTTATTAGCCATGAAGGCTATAGATAAAGTTTCAGTTAAATGTGAAATCACATTTTGTATGTTAGGTTGTGAAAACCATGGGACATAAAAGTTTCTACATTGAGACCAAACTAGATGGAGAGAGAATGCAACTACACAAAGATGGTGACAACTATAAATTCTTCTCAAGAAGGTTGGTTCAACATTTCCTATGTGATACACTGGTTTCATTTATTTTCACAGTGAGTTGTTTACAATGCCACATCTGTGTATGGCAAATTTCAAACTTTATCAGAAATTTGAGTCAATTACAGAATTAGACTGATGAAATTTGTAACATTTTGTAATATGCAAATGTAATTTGCCATTTAGAGAGAGAGCTAAAACAGAAAAATTTGTGAAATTTGAGAAATGTTGCTTTTCAGTGGCGGTTACATCTTGCTATATTTGATCCCTGTTATTACTGCATGTATTTCATGTTCTAATAAATTGTGTGTTTTCACAGATCACATGAATACACTCACATATTTGGTGCGACACCATTGGATGGATCACTTATGCCACACATAGGCAAAGCATTCAAGAGGTCAGTCTTTATTGAGTTGTCATCAGGGTAAATACCCAGCACACTTCAAGAAACAGTTAATATGGCAGCACACTGTGAAGCCACATCTGTGTGACCTGGACATTTAGTTTACTTCATAATCTCTGCAACTTGGACGTTATTTTGGGAAAATAATACAAAATGTTATTTTCCACTATTATATTACCATGTGAATTGTAGGATTGCTTGAAGGTAAAACCACTGCTCTAAGAGATCAGAACAACTCCAAAAATCCCAAAAAAGTCTTGTTTTCTTCATAGTTTATCACTGTTCATCATCTCACGCAAAGTTAAAATGTTCACATACATGGCTGGTATTTGGGGAAATGTACAAGGTCATAATCATATTTTGATGTTTCTTAGAAGTGTAGACACAATTATTTTCTTCCAAAGTAATCATAACACATCATCTGTTTTTGTTCTTTGCCCTCACAAAGAGATATCAAAAGATGCATACTGGATGGTGAAATGGTGGCATATAACCCAGAAGCAGAGTGTTTCATGTAAGTTGTTGGTAATCTTGCTGTGAAATAAATAATACCTTAGGTGTTACACTATAGTGCCGGTAGACATGAATTGTCTGTGCATTCAACAACACATGTTTATCATGATTAGACAGTGTGAACAAGAAAAATATTTCCTTTTCTTTTCAGGACCAAGGGTGAAAATCTTGACATCAAGGCATTGAAAGAAGATGAGAGTGAGTGAATTTAGTAAAGTGTAGATGACATTATTTTTGTCGTCTTTTCATTGATTTAGGTCAGACATAAAGGGCTCATTTCTTATGAAATCAAGGTTTTGTGATCAATGCGCAACACAAGATATTTGTCCAAAGATTTTGACAAGACTTCGTGAAATAACTCTTACAGGAATAGGGACATTGGTACTGTGTTACCACCCAGGTTGCAATTTAAACCATAAAGATCACACATGAATGAATCCGATCAAATAATAAAGACAGATTCACAAAGACAAATTTGTTGAGGGAACTGCTACATGCACTTGCTATGTTGAGTAGAAATCTACAGTTGCTATTTGCACTATTGATTGAAATGTGTTGAAATTGTAGTTCACAAAACAGGTCCGTCAAGCTCACAGAAAAACCTAGCAAAACAAGGTGCTGATACGTATCAAAAACATAACCGAATGTACAGAGTTCCCTTTTACTCACAATCTCCTTGAGTAAATTTAGGAATTTCTAGAAATATGATTGTAGACCTGTTTAAAGAGAATCAGGGGTGAAAATGTAAAAGTTTACTGTCATATCATGAGCCAACATCTGTTTGGGTTGGTTTTACAGTAACAATGTATTTTACTTTTTGTCTATATAACAATTACTGAAACAACAATTTTGTCTCTTTCATACAATATTTACGCCCTTGAAAAACTATCCAATATTATTTCATAAACTTGAGTAAAATTCAAATATTATTTCCAAGATTTGCTAGGTCACGTGATAGCTTCAATATTGTCAAAGAATCCACTGTAGCGTTCATTTCTCAACAAAAAATTCAAGAAAAAAGCTAATTTTGATCAAATGGAAAGGAGTAACAAAACATGCAATAAAAGATAAATTTCTTGAGATGATAAAAAACTTCAATTTTTCAATGCCTTGTACAGAGACTTAGACCATGATCATTTGCAGTACTATTGACTGATACAGCAGGCTTCAAGTTATAAAATATTGTAGATTTTTGTCATGTCAATCCATATTATGTGAAGTTTATATCCTGATCAAAGATCAATTTATATGATTTGACTTACATTTCAGCTCTGCAAACCTGTTTTTGTGTATTTGACTGCCTACTGTTCAATGATAAGAATCTGGCAAACTATCCACTTCATGAAAGATTACAGTACTTACAGAGGTAAGGTTGTGAAAAGGCAAGCATTGTTAGAACAGTTGATGTAAACCTATCAATATAGTGTACAACCCATCAACATTCCACAATTATTCTTGGTAATGTCATCCTGTTCCCTGCACTAACACTGTGTTCAGGATGTTACTGGTAAAACAGTAGTAGTAAGCTATTGACAACATCCACTGTAAGTTTCCCTCATTATTTGAATTTTCAAAGTACAAATGAAACAACTAAACCTGTCATTATACCGGTATGAGTAATGACTTTGTACTAGTCATCATCATCATTATCATTATTCACAAAAATTTGCACATTTCATGAGATACAATAATTTCAGTTTGTTCACTGTTAGTCATTCATGACTCCAATATTTATGACTCCCATTCAAATATAAATAATGTCTGCAGACATTTTTCTCCAGTAAAGATACATTTTGTTTCATCTTTTCAGAGTTTTTGATCCAGTCCCTGGCAGGCTGTATCTTGTTCCAAGAAAGGATGCATCAACAAGGTAGGACAACATCTGCCAAGTTATTTTGTCATAATTAAAAGTTTGAACATCATTATATGAAAAGTTCTGCTTTTATTCAATTCTGAGAAGAAAATTTTGACAATAGCATACAAATCAATCCTTTGTAGAGCAGTCTAATATACAAATCCCTGACCTCTTAGACTCAAATTTGGAAATTGTTAACATTTTTGTGAGTTAAACTCCCCTACCCCAATATCTGTACATCTGTTTGATGTACAATTTTCTACAGTCATAGAGAAGTCTCTTGAGCCCAGTATGTCATATTGGTGTAGAGGGCATACTAATACTGAGACATCATTTCAGGCTCAACCCCCCCCCCCCCCCCCCTCCACACTCCCCGACCAAAAGTAAATCAGTTAATCCATGTGACTAGAGAGGGGTGAATAGTTTCTTACATACAGATGCATATGGACAACAATAGTACTGCACAATTTTCCGCACAATACACGACTTTATGATATCTTGCATGATGATAGTAATTAAAGGACAAACATTACCAATACAGAAAAAAAATAATGTGTCCATCTACAGTTTTGAGATCTTTATGCGAGTTATTAAATTTGCTATTGCAGCACAGATACCTCAGCCATGCAAGGCTCGACTTTATTGCATGTGGTTTGTAACCAACTGGTACATTGAATATTGAACTCTGGTGAGATTTTGCAAAGACTGGAATTTTGTTTTATACTGACTGTATGTGTACCTGACTGATTTCAGAGAAGATGTTATTCAGGCATTGAATGATGCAATTGAACGGAGAGAAGAAGGCATAGTTATCAAACAGCCTACAGCTCCGTATAAACCTGACAAACGGAAAGGTGAGTGAAGTTAAAAGGAAACTTTTACTTTTGTGATTATGGCATGTATATGTCATATCTGTCAAGTGACCTGTCACTGGTGTCTGATACAGAGGCAGTTAAAAACATAATGAAACCTTGATTTACTTATGCGCCAGAAACAAGATCAGATTCTCTAGGCGCAATACAGTTATCAAACATGTGTGCTAAACTTGTGTAATGATATTCACCTATATTGAACAGTGCTGTATCAGATCAAGTGTACATCATCAACATTTACTTATCAAGTTCAACTATTTTTCCCAGCTTTCCTTAGCTGAAGTCTAGCTTTTCCCCAGAATACAATGTGATTGCGTAAGAATTGATAAACAAATGACTAACTTTTGTACTGAGAGCCTTTTACAGCTAAATTTCATCATTTTATTTTCATAAGGTGTTTATGAATGCTTCACTGCTGTTAAAATTCAGTTCAACAAAGATTAAAATATTTCATAATTCCTTTGTACCATAATGTTTTCACTGTCATCATCTGTGTTCACAGGAAGTGGGTGGCTGAAGGTCAAACCAGAATATGTTAATGATTTAATGGATGAACTGGATTTGCTGATAGTTGGTGCATACTATGGCCAAGGAGTAAGTAATCTTTTCAAACTCCTATTAATAATAGAAGTACCATAATCGTGTAAAATATGATTCAGGCAATAGTTATCTGCATAAATTGCAGCTTCATATTTGTTGCCTCTGAATAAAGGCTATATTATCAAGATTATGACCTTAATTTATCATCAGAATTAATACTGAAAATAAGGTGTCTTCCTTCATTCACTCATTCATGCTTACATCAGTTTTTACAGTCACCAGCTTCACTCTACTGCATGACCTTTGACTTTCTCTCTTTCATGACCTTTGGCATCATAGCTTTGGCTTCACCTGGCCATATGAACACTGACTTTCTCACCTTCTTGATCTGGAGTCATCTCATATTCCTGTCTTTTTTCATTTCTTCCACTGTCATACACTGATGTCATTCTCCGTCATTTCCCTATCCACATTTCTGCTCTTGTTCTTGCTTCTAAAGTCCTCTCATTCTCCTCCATGGTTGCCATGCATTTGGCCATTTATTCTCAATTACAATAAACATAGTAGTGGTTTGGGGTTGGCACCATAGCCTATACTGACTCTACTCAGCACTGCAAGTCAAATCTTTAACTGCTGTCATTGGCTGTACTTGCGTATGACATGTTCTGTCTCATGATACACATTGGTAAATATATTACTAGGTCATCCATTATGACATCTTGTACACAGTTTCTATAACCTTGTAATTGGTGGCTGCCATTACATTCTTCCATTTCACTTTATCCCTGTTGGTCAAGTGACTCTTCAAAAGAGAGAATGCAAGACAATACTGTAAATTGTCATCCTTCAAATCCAGAGAATGGTTTTAGAACTATATTGTTGTGTTTTTATGCGGAAACACTATAAGCCAGATGTGAACTTAGTTAACTTGTGTCTGTCTTGAAATTTCAGAGTCGTCGTCAAATGGTGTCGCAGTTTCTCCTCGCATTGGCAGTATCTCCAGATGAGCCTGGTGATAAACCGTCCACTTTTCACTCATTTTGTCGGGTAAGCCATCCCTCTGTACATATAGAAATTCAGGAACAAGCTATTTAACCTTCTGTGTTTGATGAATTTGGAAAAGTTTTCACTTACAACTATTATACATGTCAGCATATTATACATGTAACACTCATGTTTATTCTATTACACCAACACGGCATACGTCAAGATTTTGTGAATGATATAATGAAGAAACTTGTGACTAAGACGTTTACAATGACAGTGTTCAACTTTTGAACTTTTTTGTACATGCTAAAGTCAATATATTATGTAATGCCAAGATTTTTGAAATTAGTCTATTTTTCTAGTGAATATTTCCTTTTTTTTCATTTGTAAGAAGTTGATGAGTATGTAGATAAAAAAGTTAATCCGTTAGTAAATAATGAACAGATGTCTGTAATTTTTGTAAAGTCAGTATGACAGGAAATCTTGAAATATCGATTTATAACCATGAACTCAATTCAAGGTTCCAAATGACAAAATGATCGTAAACAGGCCAGTCTCATTGCATCAATATTTGAATTATTAGGTTGGATCCGGGTACACTTTGAAAGAGTTACACGATTTCAATCGTAAGTTGTCTCCATTTCTGAAGAAATTTGATGAAAGGAAACCTCCAAGACACATTGTTTTGGCATCTGGAAACAAGGTAATGTTAGACCCTCTATGACATGTTCAGTTTGCATATAAGATATGTATTCTAATTTCAGTCTTGTTGGCTGATTCATTGATTAACCAATCAAATTACATGACATTTCTTGAACAATGAGATGCACATTGATTCACTTATGTGAAGACACTGATAATTTGATGTTATCAATGAATTTGCCAATTAGAGATCAGATAGAACGATGATTTCTTGTGTCTTACTTTCCATCGTTAATTATTTCCAGGTATCAGTGGTTTTGTTGTGATTGTTAAAAAATTTGCTTTGTATCAAAGGAAAAAGTATATGAAAGATCATCCATGAAAAGACGAAGAAGCATAGTCTCTGGTAGACAACATGGGGTACAAACTTAAAGTCTTTTGCTTTATTTACTGGAACTTCTTGATGTTATTTATTGAGGAGTAGTTTCACATCGATTATAAAATGGTGCTTTTGGATTGTGGAATTGGTATGGTCACTCTGTCAGTTCATACTTTGTTACTCATAATCACCCATAGTAGCTGTAATAAGTACCCTCCTCTCAATTTGATAGTGATTGCCTGAAGGGAATTATGGGTGCTGAAAATTTCCACCAATCTAAACAGAAATCTTTTTTTTTTTCCTTCAGGAAAAACCTGACTTATGGATTGAACCATCCAAATCATTTGTGGTTCAAATCAAAGCAGCAGAAATTACAAAGTCAAAGCAGTAAGTACAATGAAATATTTAAAACAATGAAAGTTAAAAAAATGCAAAAACCCACTTTATTTTTGGTCCTCACACAAGTAGGTGCAACTGTGTTGCCTCAACAAAAGTATCAGGTGTGTAACAGGAAAAAGAAATGTTATTCACAATTATTTTAGGCTTTACCAGTTGTCATGTAATAGTCTCATTTTTAGCTCATATTATATCATGAGGTTCAATGTCTTGAGACTTATAGGATCTACATGTAATTTTGACCAATCTAATATATTTTTGTCTCATACATGTAGCTGTGAAAGATGCAGGCTTTAGGCTTGTAAAACTGATTTATTGACAGTTGTCAGAGTGATGATTTCACTAAACAAGGGCCAGTTTAATGACCTGAAATCATGTTGCTATGCTAGCAACTCATCTAGTTGCCAAATTGTGAATTTCATTGTTTGTACTCTGTTGTCTTCCATTACTGCAGATTCAAAACAGGATGTACTTTGAGGTTTCCACGTTTGGAGAAAGTGCGTGATGACAAGGAATGGCATCAGTGTATGACAGTGGAAGAAATGGAAAAATTGAGAGAGGTAATATGTCAAATACACATTGTAAGAGTTGTATTACTTTAGGTACAGTCAAATTTTTATTGCCTGCATGAATCTTTGTGCAAAAAACTTCCATTTTTACTCATTTGTCAATATTTCTGAACTCACTATTTTAATAAATGTAATGTATGGCATTTCTTCAATTCAAAGATTATCATTTATGACAAAAGTGTCAGTAACTCCTAATTTGACAGATTTTTTTGGAAAAGGCAGTGTTTCATAATTTATGGTTTCCTTTTTTACGATTTTGTATGAACAAATTGCTATGATGAATTTTATGTATGTTCCTCACTAGAGTTTTTGCATTGGGTATTTGCTGTAGCATACAAAATTCACATTTGAGGTGCCATAACAATTGTCAAATATCAGTGTCTTTGTGTATTGTTCCTACCACCAGTTGGCATTTTATCAAACACTCAACAATTCCAGTGTTGATATTTGAGTCAGTATGTACGTATGTCTCTGTGTATATGGCAAAGATGTGTGTTTTGTTTAAATCAACTCAGAAAGTTTGTTTACTTAAATTCTTTGGATTATTTTCCAAGCTTGGAGGTGGAAAGCTTGCCAAGCGTCAAATGGACCTAGATGAAACCAGTGAACCTAAGAAAAAGAAAACTCGTGTTATGACCAGACCACAGAAAGTAATCGGTATTGCATCGCAGTTCAAAGCTGCAGATGTGTCTAATGTCAAACAGGTAAATTATTGTTTAAAAAAGTATTCAATTTTTACCTTCTCATGTCTATTTATAGACAGAGAAGGTATTAGAGTTAAAACCAGTTTGCTGCTGTCAACTACTTCCGTCTGTCAAGACTTCCGTCTGTCAAGATCCGTTGACGTCATGCTATTGTGATGGGTCATATCATAAACTGGTGGGGGTGTTCATGGCTCAGGTTGAGGTGTGGGAGTACGATTTTGAGCTGTGACAAAAATCAAAAGGGACTTAGCGGCATAGCCACAGTGTTAAGCCTTTCTCCAAGGTTTCTTAGTTGACTACGATCTATTACAGACTACTGAGCTGACGTTAGGGGTACTCACTTTGTGTTTGCTCACTCTGTTAGCACTAGTGTTTGGTACTGAGTTGCGTGGATATCCCCTCATGGCCTCACGTGATATGGGCCTGTTGCATAATCTGCAGAGATGATCATATGCCTCCGAGTCTGAAAACTGTCATTGTGTAAGCCTGTCGGCATTTTCCTTGCATTTTTTCTCATTTAATTTTGCAAAATATCAGCGAGTACCTCAATATTTCAAGATAACCCTTTCTTCCCAATCGTTTCCTGGAGTTTCAGAGTCATATGAACGAAAATGAGTGAAAATTTTAGACAGGAAAATCGGACGTTGGCCATGTTCAATGTTTACAGTACAATCAGAAGTTTATGTGGAGAAAATAACCAACAAACACTTTTCATGATGCCCGCCCTCTAGAGGCAGACCTTCCTATATGAAGTACCACATTTGATGCTTGTGGAAAGCTTGACCACACAATGGAGCATTTAAACTTTTAGAAAATGACAAACTGAATAAGAAGGTATTCTGAAAATGTCAAATACTGAGAAAAAATGCGCAAATATTCAAAATAAACAGGTTAACTGACTGGTCAGCTATAAAAACAATGAAAATGTTTATGATCAAAAGTTTTTGAGATGCGCACATTTAACAAATACAGAAATTATTAACATCATAAATATTAGACAAAACTATTTTTCAGGGATGGGACAGGTTGGAAATGAGGGGTGAGAGACAAAGGCACTCCTATTGCTGCATGTGGATGCAGCCACACCATTTCATTTACAGCATACTTATTCACTGTGTTGTGTTCAAGTTCCATATTGTACTGACTGTCATACAAGGATAACATAAGCAAATCAAATCAAATTAGAAAAGGATCAATGCTGTTGTGTGGATTTTGCTGAACATGGCTGATTTTAATATTTCGCCCTATATATTTGGTATCCAGCAAAGGCATATTTTGATGTAAAGTCAAATTAACACTACATTGCTGACAATATGTTATCGTGAACTTTTTTTTTATAAATTATAGTATAGTAGTACTTCGAACAGATTAACAATTATCGTGATGTCAACCCATAATTTTACATCACAAAGACTGTAATTCTGCCAATTTTTAGCTCCCATAGCCATATGTATATATGGCAATGGAAGCTATTCTTATAGGCTAGGGAAATGTCTGTATGTATGTATGTCTGTATGTCTGTATGTCTGTGTGTCTGTATGTCTGTATGTCTGTATGTCTGTCCGTCAACATCAAAAACTCCAAAACCGCTGCACATTTCATCTTGATATTTGGTGTGTACATGGATGATGGGCTGTAGATGAGATTTTGTTCAAATGAAGTTGTCATTGCCAAAAATATGCAAATTAGTGCCAAAAAAGGCGTTTTGGGTAAAAAATCTTCTTCTTCATAACCGCTGGTCAGACAGCTTTGATATTTGGTATACAGGTCCCTAGGGATAACCCAACTTGGATTTGTTCAAATTGTGATGAAATATGCAAATCTGTATTTTTAAGGAATTTTTTTGTCATTTTTGGTCAAAAATTTATTTCATCAAAACCGCTTGTCTGACAGCTTTGATATTTGGTATACAGGTCCCTAGGGATAACCCAACTTGGATTTGTTCAAATTGTAATGAAATAAGCAAATCTGTATTTTTAAGGAATTTTTTTGTCATTTTTGGTCAAAAATTTATTTCATCAAAACCGCTTGTCTGACAGCTTTGATATTTGGTATACAGGTCCCTAGGGATAACCCAACTTGGATTTGTTCAAATTGTAATGAAATAAACAAATCTGTATTTTTAAGGAATTTTTTTGTCATTTTGGTCAAAAATTTATTTCATCAAAACCACTTGTCTGACAGCTTTGATATTTGGTATACAGGTCCCTAGGGATAACCCAACTTGGATTTGTTCAAATTGTAATGAAATAAGCAAATCTGTATTTTTAAGGAATTTTTTGTCATTTTTGGTCAAAAATTTATTTCATCAAAACCGCTCGTCTGACAGCTTTGATATTTGGTATACAGGTCCCTAGGGATAACCCAACTTGGATTTGTTCAAATTGTGATGAAATAAGCAAATCTGTATTTTTAAGGAATTTTTTTGTCATTTTTGGTCAAAAATTTATTTCATCAAAACCGCTCGTCTGACAGCTTTGATATTTGGTATACAGGTTCCTACAGATAAACTAAATATGATATACAGAATATATGATGAAATCTGCAATTTTATATTTTTGGTGCAATTTTTGCCATTTTTGGTCAAAAAATGTGTTTCTCAAAAACTACTTGTCTGATGCCTTTGATATTTGGTATACAGGTTCCTGGGGGTTCTCTTAGTGTGATATAGTGAAATTTGATGAAATCTTCAATTTTTGTATTTTTTGGTCAGTTTTTGCCGTTTTTGGTCAAAATATTTGTTTCTCAAAAGTTACTCATGTGATAGCTTTGATATTTGGTATACATTTTTATACATAATTATGAGGAAATCATCATTTTGTATTTTTGCAGCTAATTTTGCCATTTTAGGTCAGGCCATCCTGAAATGAGCTATCAAAGATCTCAACCTTCTTCATCAATACATATGTCACAAAACGTTGCTCTCTACATAACACAGCAGAGCTCTGTCGACCATTGGGTCGCTTGTTAGCTCCCATAGCCATATGTATATATGTTTACAAGTTTACATTTTATTGAAAATCTCAATAGCCACTGAGCAGATTAGATGAAAAATTAGCATGTAAGCACTTTGGGCTGACCTGAAATGATTGTGCACATCTTGGGTCAGTATCTTGGACTTGCTATTTTTCATGAATTTTTTTGTAATTTTCTCCCATTTTTGGTCAAAAAATCTTCTTCTCTGAAACCACAAGTCTGATTGATTTGAAACTTGGTATGGAAGTGCATAGGAGTGACCTTTCCCAAATCTGGGCAAATCGTGGTGAACTTTGCATATTTGCATTGTTTGGCTATTTTTTTCATTTTTGATCAAAAATTTTTTTTTAACTCTGAAACCACACGTCCGATTGAGTTGAAACTTAGTATAGAGGTTTTTACGGGTGACGTCAGTAAGATTTGATCAAATTCTGGTGAAATTTGCATAATTTTATTTTATTGGGGGATTTGTTTCTATTTGTGATAAAATCTTTTAGCTTGATTTTAGCTTGTTTTGATAACTATATGGGAGCGACCAGTGACATTGTCACTATTTTTTTTGTTTTTCAGTCATTTTATAAATTTTGCACTGCACAAGATGATTGAACAAATTGCAATGTTTGAATTTGTAAACTCAAAGCATAAAAATCCTTTGGTCACAGATCAAATTATTTTTTGAAAAGAAATTTACTCTTTAACACTTTTAGCATATACCGTACTCGTCCAAGTATAAGCCCCCAGTTCGGCAACACAAAACGACGGCAAAACTAGGGGAGGGGCTTATACTCGAGCAACCCCATGTTATCTGGCATGGACGCTTAATTTATGCTAATTTTATGCACGATTTTTTTCAACACCACTCGATCTTTCTATCGCTTTCAAATCGACTTACACATCCAAAGAAATTGATTGTACAATCTCTGAATACAGAAGTGACATTTTGGTGAAATTTCAGCGTCGAAAAAAAACCCAAACTTGAAACAAAGACAATGTGTATGCAGCTGATCAACAGTAATGTGAACAGGCATGCATTGCCTACACGGAAAGGCAACTCAATATTCCAGTATCAAACTGTCTACATCTTGTGAAAACAACAACATAGCAGTGAAAATTGTAATAGTCACCAGGAAATGTCTTCACAAATGAAAGGATAATTGCTTCAAACAAAAGAAACTGCATGTTTCGAGATGTTTGAGCATGAAAACATCGTGGCCGTGAATGAAAATAAACAATGGCAGACGTGAGTGGGACTTTTCTATTTAGGCGACGGGGGTGAGCAGGGTCAAAGAATCAAGATAGTACTGGAAAAACGTGTCATTTTCCTTACGATGCTGTCAAGGGAACTCCAGTTTCCCATTGTTTTAACATCTTTTAATAGTTTCTTTATTATCTAAAAGTATTTTTAAAAAGTTAAATGACCAAATATACTCTCCTAACCTTTCTGTATTTGAGTTACACTAGGGTAGGGGCTTATACACGGATGTAATGCATTTTCTAAAATCCTCTGAAATCAGTAGGGGGCTTATACACGAACAGGGCTTATACTCGGACGAGTACGGTATTCTTTACGCGGTCATGTATTTCAAGGAAAATATGCCTATCAAAAACAGTAATTTCTTCACTTTCAATTATTTTCAACACTATGACAATTATCAGCCATGAGGTTATACAAACACAAGACCAGATAAGCGTTTTTCATCATTTCCACATGACTCTTTGGAAAATCCATTAAAAACAGTTAAAAGTGACTTAAAATGATCACTTGGTTACAGATGCCAGGTTGTGTATTTCACATGCACTCAGGTCAGTAGGGAAGTGCGTCATTACTATTTTGGACTGTTAATTCTTATTTCTGAATTATTTAACTTTTTTTCCACATTGAACTATCTTTAGGCAGTTTATACTGTAGCTTAGAATTTTTTTGATTGATGTATTTAATCATCTTTTGGGTTCTTTGGGTCCATATCCCACCTCATGCCCCTACATTGTCAACTATTTACCAACAACTCCATGCCAACAACCAATTACCTGACCTGGCCACACATTAGAGAAGGTACAGCGTCATTGACGGTATTCAAATTTTTTACATGAAAACAGTGTCTGATGTCAAATAAGTTATCATTTGTCAATCATTCATCAAATTAATGTTCCAAATGACCAATTGGTAAATAGGACAATAGGTGACAAATAAGCAGAAAATGGTTTCAAACAATGATTGATATGTGATACTATTTTCTCTGCGCTCTACAGAGGAATAACCTTGAATCTTCTCATTTCAGATCTGTTTTGATATTTCAATCGCAAATTTATTGGATCCAGGATAAAACTTTCAGGTATAACCAGAAAGGGAAATTATATCACACATGGTATATTGATGAAAACCATCCTTATCATAAATATAAGTTCAGGAGAAATCAGATGAAGTTTTTTGTGAGAAGCATCATGGATTCAAGTCATCTTGTGCTTTCTTTTCAACAGGTTTCCAAAATGTTTGAAGGTAGAGAGCTGTGTGTGGTAAACGGTCCACCAGGTCACTCCAAAAGCACTCTTGAAAAGAAGATCGTAGAGCATGGCGGGGAGATTGTACAGAATCCAGGGTCAGAGACATACTGTGTCCTGGCTGATAGAGTTGCTGTTAGAGTCCAAAATATCATCAGGTACAGTGACTGCCACTGAGATCATCATGCATTCTATGGATGTGTTGGTTATTGAGATGTATCGGTTGTTGACACAAAACTGAATGGCATTCTTGTCATGATTAGTTACGACTGACTGTCAGACTCAACAAAAATGTATCAGATGCGTGATAACATGGTCCCTCCATGGACCATGTTAAATACTAAACCGATAATGCATAAAAATATGCCAACCATCCAAAAAAGAAATTTTGTTGCCGGAAAAAAATGTGTTGTTTTTTGTGAGAGGACAAATGTGTGTCGGATATTAAATACATAATTGTTTGTTAATTGTTCATAAAATGTGCACCAAATGGCCAATAAGACAGTTGCCTTGCCAGGACTATTCACAATTTCTTACTGGACAACTGCTGCTGGACAAGTAATAAAAGATTCCTGCCCCATCTCATATCTCCCATCTGCTCCTAGTATTTCTTGACTGTAACGATATGTTAGACTTATCAAAATTCTAAATCTTTCTTTTTCAAATTGCTGAATTTCAAGTGTAAACTTTTGAATCATATTTTGGTTTAGTCAATAACTACCTATTCCAATAAAGATTGTTCTTAAAAGCAACAGAATAATGTGAAATTTTGCTCAAAAAAGGATCATATCTTGAAGTGGTTCAGTAAACTTAAAAAGCATAGACTTTGTCACAGGATGTAAATTCTGCATTATCATTTGGTTACAGATGTAATGAGTATGATGTTGTCAAGGTTACCTGGTTACTAGACTGTCTGGTAAGTATTATTTATCCTTTTCTTCATCACTTATGCCATCAGTCCACTGTACCAAAGATTGCATTGCAGAATTCGCCATCTGTTGTATGGTTTGAAAATGTGGCTAAATTTGAACACATAGACAAGTTTCAATATTGTCAGGAAGATTGGAACTGATAGTATTATCTTCTATTTTTGGAAAAAATTGAGTTGAATATGAGCGCGAGGAAAATGTCTGAATCAAAATTTTGGTCAACAAATAGATGCAAGAATGTTTGAAGATCAAAAAATCTACCAGTCTTTTTAATACAGTGATTTTTGTTTGTTCAAGAAGATACTAGTATCATAATAACAAACAGAATACCATGATAACATGAACAGAAAAGCAGCATCCTGTGAACTGTGGACCGTGCCGTAACACTTTGTTATATATAATACCATATTTTTTATGACCGAAAAAGATATTAAACTCACCATCAGCCATTTATAAAGATACATAAACTCATTGGTTTGCTTCTTCAACCAATAACTGCCTGAAATGGGGTACTCAAACGTTTACTTTCATTATCCTATTCACAGGAAAAAGGTCGTTTCTTGCCATGGTTACCATCTCATATGATACATCTATCACCTGACACGGCTGAAGAGTTTGCACTGGAGTATGATCGCCATGGTGACAGTTACACAGAAGATGTCACCATACCAAAACTTACAGAGATATTTCAGAAGGTTGAAGAACAGGTGTGTTTTCCATTAAATGTATTATGAATCAAGATATTAGGCGCTTTAAATAAAATTCTTTGTTTGCCGTCCACGTGCTGGTAGGTTTTCAGAGAAAATTAAGAAAACAAACACAACACTAACACTATTAAAATAAAAATATTATTTTTCCAAAAGAAAACAAATAAAAATTGAGTTTATGTTGATGCACTTGTATTTTTTGTCTGTGTTTGTTTTTTCCCTGGCTGGCTCGTAGGGTTTTCAAAAATCCAAGGATGGCAAACAAAGAATTTTATTTAAATGGCCTTACTTGTGAAAACGTGAGGTGATTTCTCTGTAATACTAGTTTTACCTCGCCTTTCAACACTTCTCACATAGAGACATATGGTTTCATGCTTATCATAATCCTAGGTATGGTTCATCATTGAACTTTTACCTTTTAGCGGTATCAATCTCTTTCCTGTGAATATTGTGTCAAGAATTAGGATTATAAAATGGCACAGAGCTAGTTATGCTATCTTGCCATGCTCTCATTATTTTCCAACAAGAAAAGAAGATAACTTTTACTTACATTTATAGCGTACAGAACATCCCTGTGAAATTGTTCATCATGTACTTCATTGAAGATATGAAAATTTCGTATGTTTTAACAAAAAAATCAATATTATCCCACAAGGACGAACGATCACCAAAATACCAGCATTTTGGTTGTAGAATCTGTCTATGTTTGATTTCCTTTTACATCCAACAAATATATCATGTGCATCATTATCTGGCAGATTCCCTGCATATTCAGTGACAGTGTTTGATACACACATGAACTCCATTGATATTTTGAGTACTATTGGGGTTTGGGGAGTGTCATCTTTGTCTGCTGGCTGAGCTGTTTCATCCTCTGATGTCTTCCTCCTTTCTTGTTCGTGTTCAAATGCTGTCATGCATCTTGCAATACTTAGATGCGTGTTGATATTTACCACCGGTCACTGGTGACATAACACAACACTGTAGTACATTCGGCATGAATGCAGTACACTTGATGCTCAGTTTGGGAGTAGAACACATCAGCCAGGATAATTTCTCATTGCCGTCAATGGATACATAACCCTCTTCACAGCCTGGTGTATCAGACACATGAGATATCCACTTCAAAGTGAAATAAAAATTATCGTAAGTTATTTGTGACATCAGTCATCAAGCTAAATGCTGAGGTTGCTCGTTTATACGTTTATGTTTTCAGCTTCAGGTTCAGTCCTCCATCGAATTCTTTATGTACTGTTATGAATCTGTAAAATTAAGAAAGAGATCCAACAGAAGCAAGTAGGATCTTTTTCTTATAGTACAACCCATATGCCACCAAGTGAGAAGGACATGCAATTTGATATATCCTTTGTGAAATAGATTATTCTTTCTGTATTTATCACCTGCAGTTCACCGTTTCACTATCAGAAATTGGTTATTTGAATCGTGTCCTGCACAATAAAGACACAACACAGTTATGCTGATTATAGTAACTGCTATAATTGTAGCATGCCCAGCACTACACAGCCAACACGACAGAAAAAGCCGGCGCATGGCCCATGGACTACAATTATCGCAGCTATTGCTGTAGATGTGTAAACATTTTATGAATTGACAAAATATCTTTCTGTAACAGGAGATAAATTGTGTATTATATCATACCAGTATATTGATGGCGCAACTGCAGCGATCCATTGGTCAAGACGCGAAAAGAACCATGGTATATTGTCAATATACCACGGCTGGCACACGCGCGAGCTCTCGGCAAGAGCAAAAATCCATTTTGGACGTTCTATGCAAGAATTTCAATATACTGTTATGATATAATAGCAATAAATCACACCCAGCGACGGTATACCATTCGATTTTGACCAGTTCACTTCATATATGCACTCGCTGTCGTTCTTGCATATATGTTGTGAACTGGTCAAAATCTCATGGTATACCATCGCTGGATGTGCTTTATTGCTTAAATATGTAATAAACACATTTTCTTGTTCACTGAGAATTGTCACAAAAATGTGCCACTGTAACGCCTAAAAACACAAAGAAATGGTTTTGATAAATCACAGGGGCTTGAAAGGGCAGCAAGTGACCTTTGAAAGGTGGGTCATGTCACCTATAACTGATAACAGCGATACAAGCAGATCTCAATATTGAATGTCGTGCAAGGTGTGCATATTGCGTTAGTATGTGATGGTAAGAATAAACAAGCAGTGCGTGCATAGGACAAGTAAGGGCAATGGTCACAATGTGCCATGTGGGGAATGGCCTGGATCCGGATTGTTAGAATTGGTAGTTGTTCTGGCTTTTAATGACGTCATGCATATTTTTTTGCCTAACACTGGCTAAGTATTTGCATATTTTGTGAAGACACTTGGTGCATTTTATTTGCTTTTAACATAGGTACCTACAAAGTTCCTGACACATTTTCATAACAAGAAAAACATGCCGACATATTGCGGTATATGTAAGAAGTATGAATGTCAACCATCCATAGCACTGCAGAGCATTATGAGAAATAAATGATATTGTCTACTGTTCCAACTAGTTTTTGTTGCCTTAGACTGTATACAATGAAAACACACTCAGTATTTTACAATGAATAATTACCTCTTTCATCCTATCCTTGATGCTGTCGTAAAAATGGATAAACAACTCTTTTGCTTCTTAAGTGAAGGTCTGGAAGGTCTTTGGTTCCTCATGTCTTGTCATTTTTTCAATAGTATGTCTCCTAAGTTAAGCAGGTCTTCCTGTGAGAGTTGAAGTTCATTGAAGTTTTTTTTGCCGCTTAGAACATATAATGCCTAAATGCCGGTCATTAAACCCGTCGAAGTCATTGACATTGAGCATAGCGATGACTATGGTGTGCTGCAGGAATCCTGAAATAGACAGAATGACACAATGAAATGCTGTTCTGTTACACTTCTTATGAGGCAAACTACCCATAAATAGCTATTGTACTCATTCGTACGTGATTAAAATGACATACACCTGTCTCAAGCCCTGTTAGATTAGTATTCAAAAATACAACATACCTGTATAATTCAAATAGGTCTGTTCCATTGTGGAGCTTCTGCTTGCTTTGCTGGATCGGTTCCAACTGTGCCCTCCGTTTAGGCTGAGGAAAATTTTCCTATCACAACGGGATCCGCCAGACTGGTGCTCAAGCTGATCGTACAATGCAGCGATTTCATCATACAGCAAAACACATCCCGGTTGTTGTTCTCGGTCTGCTTATGTAACTTTATAGTGAAGGTAAATTGGCTGTTGGTTGTGTGCAGAATAGGTTTGTCCTCAATGTTGCTGACATCACAAGTTTCCTCTCTGCTGGATTCATTTTAGAGTCAAACGGTCTTCTTCATCGACCTTGCTTACCACTCTTTCGACATGCTGGACAGCTTCTATAATAAGCCTCATTGCTGCTGACTTCCTTTCACCTTTCCTTGCTGATGATGGCTGGCGGTGCCCACATTGGTGTTAGGCAAATATGGGATTGAGTGTGCATCATTGCTACTGCAGCTGTAGAAGTATGAATGTAAACCATCCATAACACTGCAGAGCATTATGAGAAATAAATATTATCATCTACTGTTCCAACTAGTTTTTGTTGCCTAAGACAAATTGTATATGATGAAAACACACTCAGTATTTTACAATGAATAATTACTTCTTCCATCCTATCCTCAATGCTGTCGTTAAACTGGATAAACAACTCTTTTGCGTCTTTGCTTATAGTGTATGTCTTAGGTCCCTCATGCCCTCGTCATATTTTCAATAGTATGTCGCCTAAGTCTTCCGATGGTGGCTTAAGTTCGTTGAAGTGGGTTTTCTGCTGCTTAGGACATGTATTGCCTAAATGCCGGTCATTAAGCCCATTGAAGTTGTCGACATTGAGCATGGTGATGGCTATGGTGGGCTGCAGGAATCCTGAAATAGACAGAATGACACAATGAAATGAAATAGACAGAATGACACAATGAAATGCTGTTCTGTTACACTTCTTATGAGGCAAACTACCTGTAAATGTACTCATTTGTATGTGATTAAAATGACATACACTTGTCTCAAGCCCTGTTAGCTTAGTATTCAAAAAACAACAAAACATATCTGTATAATTCAATGGGTCTCTTCCGCTTGCTTTGCCGAATCGGTTCCAACTGTGCCTTCTGTTGAGGCTGAGGAAATTTTCCTATCACACTGGGATCCACCAGACCGGTGCTCAAGCTGATCATACAATGCAGAAATTTCATCATATAGCAAAACACATCCCCCGATGTTGTTCTCCACAGGGCTCGACATAAGCGCTTGCCCACTAGTAGGTAAAATACTTGAAATCTACACAGAGGTTTTTGACCAAAATTTCTCCTTGGTTGTGAAAGTAGAAAGACCTATGGAAAAAGTAACGAGTTAGAGTCAAAATGGCCGGTGTACAGTGATATGTACTTTTGGGAGGGACATTCTGCCAACTTTCCAAAATGGCCGCCTATTGATATGCAAATTAGTTACAAAAAACATGTATAGTGCTAAATAATCATAACACCTGGGAGAACCAATTGTACAAAAAATTTGCAAATGTGATACTAAATGACTAAGAAAATTAGGAAATTAACATTTCACAGCCCCATAATTGATAAAATTTAGAAAAAAAACGGAAAAACCTAATTTTTTTGGAAAAAACAATGGATTTGTGACACAATTAGATTTTTGATACAAATTTGAGGTGTTTTTAAAACGGCACCTTTCCAAAAAAAGACTCACAAAATGCAGCATATAGGTAAGTTCATTGCAGAATCTCATTATCACAATCAGGGATGTGTTTGGGTTACAAAGGTTTCCCTGTATTAGTTTAACATAATTATACCATGTTTCTTACCTAAACAATTATTTCAAGATCACCTTCAGCAAGATCGTCCTACAGTTTGTAAGTGTAAACTATGGCTGATCCATCTTCAGACTTGTCATTGTCATATGTAATGTTGTACCACACTTTGTATGAAGGCACCTGAAAGAAAAAAGATAGTGATTATAGTATCATCCAAACACACACACACACACACTTTCCTACAACACACAATGATTTTCAAATGACAGAAGTTTTATCTTTGGATTATGACATCAATATTTATGTTCTGTGTATCAATCACACATTGTTGCCGTCTACCTAAAGATTTCAAAATGTCTTCAGTTTGTCAAGACAGCCTGTATCTAATACCTGGCAAATGCAGTATCTTGCAGTTTTATGGCCTCAAAAATCAATGTCGTGTTAATACACAGAACAAAAATGTTTATTACATTCACTCAAAGTTACAGCAAGTCTGCCTTTACAAATTGGGTGAAATGATTACCGTGTAATTTTAAGTGCTGCTGTATTACATGTATATGTGTGCAATACACATAATGGGAAGAAAAAATGTGTGAAATGTGTCATTATGTGCATGTGTTACTTACCTTTATTACATGATTTATGGGTTATTGCATGTCACATTTAGTATACAACTTATATCACTGTTTTATAATCATTTTACCAAAATGATTAGACCACGTACAGAACAACACACTTTTCCAGTGTACCATGTATGTACATCTAGCTCATCTTTTAAACCTATGTTTAACTCGCTTTCCTACCAGGATGTCTGAGCCATCAGGTGGTGTTGCTGTTATACCTGCTTCTTCAATCAGGATTGTGAGGTTTGTCGCAAGTTCTTCAATAGTCAGATTGATTCATTTATTTGGTTGAGTACATGTAGGTGCTTGTTTTCTGAAATTGTATATCTTGGGGGTCTTTGATGATTGTTTTAGCATGTTCTTTTGGAATCTCAGTTGAGCTTTTATGGCTTCTACTTTGGTAGATTTATTTGGCAGCGATGATAGGTGGACGTCTACTTGCTGTGGTGTTTGCCAGAGGTCATAATAAACTATATCCTGGGTCTGTTTTTCCATAGCTTGTAAGTGGTTGTGTTCAGCTTGTTGACGTTTCTGAAAGAGTTCCTGTTGTCCGGCTGTACGGATTGTGTGGATCTCATTTTCTCTTTCATGAAATTTTTGCCATTCCTCTTTAACTCCTCGCCTGGCCTTGATGACTATTTCTTCCAAGTCTTTCGGACTTTTATTTTGTAGCCATTGGTCTGTGCAATTTATTGTAAACATGAGATACGATTCAGATGCAAGTGTGGTTATGTTTGGTTTCACTGATAAGAGATGGTCGAAGTAGGCAAACATCCGTTCTGGTTCTTTGTTATGTTTGTCGACGCTTTTCATTGCTGTAGCCATGCTTTCGGACATGTCGGTATACTTGCCAAGTGGAAGGAAATCTTTGAAATGACGCTTAACAAGATTGGCTAGGGCTGGTATGATGATGGTGAGTATAACTGTGGCTTGTGTATCATACTCAGATGGCTGAAGGAGGCTGTGCAGAATTGCATCATCCTTGACTAGGACAGTGTTGAACAGTTGACGTTTACCTTGGATGAATTCTTCTAAATCTGTGGAAATTTCCCACAAATAAAAGTAAAGCTGAGTATAGTATGTGTCAACTTCAGAAATGGCAATGTGTGAATCTTCGATGGTGTGCCAAAGTGGTGGCGATAAAGAATGGTGTGTTGAGGTCATGGTGAACTGAAACTAACAGTCTATTTCCTTCTGTGCCTGCTTTGTCCAAATATTCTCTCATCTTGGTCTTGAGGAAGAAGATGTGTCCAACATTTGCAAACAGTATATTGAACCGGTTTCCTCGGAACGGGGAAAGTGGAAGAGAATGCATCTGATTGTCTTGTAGGAAGTCATGCATGGAAAGCAAAACAAGATGTACCACACTGTGCGGCATGCAGCCGATGTCATCTTGTAGTTAGCGTTGAAGTGAGGAAGTAAGTTTGCAAACATCACGCTCATGAATGATATTGGCACCCGGTATTGGCATTGCTTTCACATTTTATCATCTCCTCTCCTGGCAAAGGCTTTGCAGGATGTGCGGATTAATCTGAGTGTGCCAGGTTCATTCGGATGATGGTACTGTGTGATAGCTGTTGGGATGTTGTTGTTGAAATGACCCTTTTCCGCTTGAAGGAACGCTTTCTGGCTGACGTCTGCCATGTGCACCAATGTGTGGAGACCATAGAAAAAGTTATTTAATTTGTTTACTGCAGATTGGCTTGCTTCATCAAGGTTTTCATAGTTGGGAATGACATTTGGTAACACTGATAATCTTCAAGAAGTTGGTTGAATTTTGTTTCTGTTGAGACACGGTCACTCATGGTGTTTTGGATGTTGCAGAGAATTTGCTGTGATGTGGTACTGGCTGTTGAATTGGCTACCTGGTCTATATCGTCAAGGATGAGTTTGAGGGTGTGGAGTGTGTGTTGTGCTGACTTGGTGGCAAGGTCCCGTAGGTCGAGTACATGGTAAATTCCCTGGTCATTGCGAGCTGCATATGCACCATACTGTTTTCCATATTTGGAGGATTCATCTGTATGTAATGTAGTGTGTGATTTTGTGCTGAAGTCTTGGGCTAATTGCTGATATGCAATGAGTGTCCGTTCTATATTCCGCTTGTTGACAGTTGATGGTGATGGAGTTTGGTTTGGTGTTTTGCCAACAAGTTTCAGGCAGGCTTCGATAACGGCGCCGACATGTTTGGCGGGCACATGATTTTGAAGTAAGGAGTATACACACACACGTGTATTTCTGCATGGAATCCGTGTGTTGACTCATCAAATAGGGTGGCAATGTCGCTATTGGCTTTTTCAACACCTCATTTTCTTCTTCTAGGTCTTTGATAGTCTGCTTTAATCGGTCTAATTCTGCTTTTGCAAGTTTCTCTCCATCATGGCATGGCTTATGCCGCATTCAAAAAAAGTGGTGAGGGGGGGGGCTGGAGGAATTCAGGGGGGGATTCGAAATTTTTTGGGGTAGTCGAGGGGGGGGACTTGAAAGTTTTGCTCTGCCTATAGGGGGGGGGACCTGAAAATATTTTGACTCCCAACATTTTGATGTCATCCAATGGTTCTAATGTTAGTAACAATTAAACAAAATCTAGAACCGTTTTGTCATATTTTATGTCTTTAATCTCGAAAAAGTCTAAAAATGTAAAAATGCCATTAAATTTTCGTAGAACAAGTTTGCCTTGTAATGGGGCAGGAGCTACAACTGTTGATAATTTTTCAATATTTCTATGCAATGTATCAAACACAGTTTCTTGGTGTCTCTCTACAGCATGCTGATGAAAAACACAATATTCAGTTTGTCAACAAAGCCTGTTTGTCTAAATATTGGTGATAATTGAATGATGCAAATGCACGGTACACGTAGGCTGTGTTGGCAAGCTGAATACTGGATAGCTCAACATTCTGTAGGGAGTAGAACAAGAACACAATTGTATAAACTGAACAAAAATATTGTCAAAATAAAAAGCTAATACAACTACTGCCCTGCTACTACAAACTGGCAGTGACAGTGATACATGTAGCTCTGACTCTGATGTAGTTTAAGAAGAGTTTCGGTCATAGGACACTCAATTGACAGTGAAACATACATCTACTTGTACACAAGATCCAGCCAGACAGCAACACATAGAAGACTAGGGGACTAACAGTTACCATGGATTTTTGAATTCTGGCATATGAGAACAATCAGGCAAATATTAGAGAAAAAGATGGGGTCACCATACTTGATCTTATACAAATGTACGATGAAAAGTCAGTTTTTCTAAAATCACTTAAAATCAATATATAAACCATTCATTTCAAGTTCATGCAGTGAATGAAATTTTCACATCTCATTGTACCAATAACACAAAAGTAAAACTTTGAACAGTAAAGACTCTAATTTAAATGGAAAAATGTGTGACTAAATGGAATCTTTTATTTTTTATCAAATTTGCCATTATTACACCCAAAATTTCTGAGATTAAAACCTTAATTTCATGGAATATTTTAACCCTCCAGTATTGTCAATTTTGTAAAACATTTTATAAGTGGCATCTAAGTTGTATATGTCTTGTACTTTTGAGAAAAAAATTTTCGGTAGGTCACTGTGCTCATTTTTTCACAATTTGGTTAAACGTAGCTAGGAATACACAATTTTCATACTCTCTCATGATTGTCATTTTGTGTGCTTTTCAGCTGGTGCCATTGAACTGGCCAGAGTTGGATAAACTCAAGTGGGCTTAGACTGAGAAATCCAAAAAGTTCACTGATGCATTTAAAAATGAATCAATTTAAGAACTTGCCCTAGGTATATGTTGAACATTTGCGTGCAGAACGACACATTACATGTTTTTTTTACTCTGCGTGCATTCCTAATAAATATGCGGCTACATGGTAATTTTTTTTTGGGGGGGGGGACTTGAAAATTTTTGAGGGTATTGAGGGGGGGGACTTGAAAATTTTTGAGGGTATCGAGGGGGGATCTGAAAAAAAATAAGATTTCAATCGCGATTCCTCCAGCCCCCCCTAACCATTTTTTTTGAACGCGGCCTTACCTTCTGTTTTTGCATATTTTTTTCTCCAATAATCTTCTCGGGACGGTGGGGAAGAGGCCTAATTTACTCAACTTTTGTATAAAGATTATACATGTATTACTCAAAGGATTTACAAACCATAGCAGTAGTTACGAGCAAAGTGACAGATATGGTTGCGTTAGTTGAAAACAGTGCTTTGAATACTTACCAAAGGTCAACACTTTTCACCATACGTAACATTCACTAACATATCACACAGGCAAAACTTTTAGTCAATACTATGGTGAAACATGAACTTGGCAGGAAAAGGGTTAAGGTTAAGAGGCAAACATAATGCAATTTAAAGGCCCGATAGCTGTATCTTTTAGCATTATTTTTGTGATTTTACTTCCAAACTAAAACAAGTTCATGGGAATGTACTCATTGAGGGGTGTTTATACAGGTAGAATAAACTGTCCACTGGGACTACATGTGCAATTTTGAGCAAGATAAATAATAAATGTTTGCCCAAACATAAAATGGCGCCCTCATGCAAATAAAGCAAAAACACAGTACGCAGTGCACATATGCATTGGAATCTTCACAGAAACAACAGAGTAGTCCAATATAATGCATAGTGCTAAATGTTTTCCACTGGGATACCATATGCTGTTTTCTTTGTAATATTACCAATTTTTAAAAATGGCGGAAAATCAAAATAACGCTTAAAATTTAAATTTACTTGTCCCGCTATATCCTTTAAATCTTTAGAATTTAAAGAAAACCAGAGAAAATAGAAAGCCTTTTTCAGGTTGACAAATTTCAAGAGTTACAGCTACAGGGGCTTTAAGGTAAAGAAACAAAGTGGTTTGAATACTTACCAAAATATTTAACACTTTACACAGTGGATTCAGCTATAGGTTTCAACACTCCCTGAAGAGTCCACACAGTACACTTATTAGCTTCTTGATCCTGAAAGTGAACAACGACAAGAAATACAGCAGTGTTCAGACGATTTCATCTTCTAATTTGTACCTGCTCAGGGTTTCACAAACTGAAGTACAATTGACAGGATGACAGGAGGTGTACAAATTCATTATGCAAATATGTGTCACACCTCATGCAGGTAAGTGTCAAAAGAATGGTTTGGCGCTCATTCCCTGGAGCACAAAAAAATCTACTGCTGCCGTCAACAAGATGATCGTTTACATATAACTGTCTGTCATTATTACGCTACTTATAAAGATGGCAGCTTCCTTGTGCGATGTTCATTTGTTAGAGTCATATTTTAAATCCAGTTGCGCTGGGAGGAGGAGGGGGGAGGGGGTAAAAGCTCATTTCGTTTTGTGTGCGTCAAAAATCGCATAAGGATTTTCTATTGATTTCAAGGTGTGATTTTCCAGCGAGAACACAAAACTACCTTCGCGTTCATCGAGAACAATGATCACAAAATACAGAGACAGAAAAGACAACGAAAAGACATGAATGTGAAATAAAAACTATGTTTTTTTCAACGTGAAACATGTATGTGAAACACATTTTCCTACGTGTGAAATACATTAAAATGTTCTGTCTTAAAAAGTGAAACGCATTAAGTGGAGGGTTATTAAATGTGCCCTACCGTGTATCTTTTCATGGGCGTGGGGATCGGAGAGATGCGTGTGGGTTTGTCAGAAACGGCATCATAATACGAAATTGATTACGCATAAGAACTTTCGTTTTGAGGGGGGAGGGAGGGGGTTTCAAGTAAAACGAAGGAATTACGTTTCTTGTGCGTCAGCTTTTATTATCGACGGCCCCTTACTGGGTTCAAAA